>NC_083461.1:23873492-24098492 GCF_030014155.1 Tachysurus vachellii | reverse complement strand
GATAACTCACACAGCCTGGCTCGTCCTAAAGATACACCAATCTGCCTGGGACAGCCTATACAGGCACACACACCCACACCCAGAAATCAAAAGATTAGTCAGTTAACTTTCTGCTGATGCCAAGTGTCTTCCTAGATGAGATATTCAGCGTTTTAGAACCACAAGGCACACCTGCACATTTAAAGTTCTGTGCATTCAGCCCTTTTTCATTAGGGACCACTGTCAGAAAGGGCAGCAGCAGGGCATCATCCTTAAGCCTGTGCTGAACAAGTCTGTGGACATTGCCTCCACTCAGTGACGTCAATTCACTTCCTGTCTCATTCTCATCATCCAGGTAGGAATCTAGAGCCCTGCGGATAAGGCTCCTCCAGGAATGTGCCTGCTCGCCATTCTCTGCCTGCATTGTTAGTGTCTCCTTTGCTGTCAGAACCTTGAAAAAACAGCCTAAAATTAGCCATATGGGAAAGACATCAGGTGACATCAAAAGTAAAAAAGACTTGCTCGTAGAATTCTCAAAATGCAAAAGGGTACCTTGAAGAAGGCAGGGCCTCCCAGTGCCACAGCAGGTACCACATCTCTCACAGCATCAACGCCATGGCAGAAAAGGTGCGTTTTGCAGCCGTTCTGCATTGAAAATCCCTGAAGTGCCTCCAATGAAAGAGACAGCACTATCAAACACCAACCTTGCTCGTCTCGGCTCAAGTGCACTACAGCCTCCTTTATGGCATCTGCTTCTGGCTCACAGGGCCTGCTCCAGTCCGTCTCCGGCAGACTGGACGGCTCAGCTGGTATAGACGCAGGCATGACTGAGGATGAGAGGTCATCCCAGTCTTCATATGGTTGCTGCCGTAAACTGCTTACAGCCTCGTTAATGCGCTCCACCCAGTCTTCAGCCTCAGCTTTGCTTGGTGCCCGCAGCTGTAGCCTCTTTCCAGGGAATTCGAGATGAAACCGGCCATCGGAGCCCAGGAGCACATTCTCACAGCGCAGCAGCGAGCGGTTTTCGCAGATGTTACGCTCCTCATCATCGGCATATAGGCGCAGCTCAAATGGTGAGAGCTCACAGTGGCATGCACGCCACAAACCCACAGGGCCACGGCGCTCCAGCTGGCCCAGCTTTAGAAGACCTCGGAATGGGTTTGACAAGCCTTAAAGAGAAGGAAAGGAAAACGAGGACAAAGGGTAAAGCTGACATTCAACACAAACTAATTTTTTGGGTTTAAAGGCATAGCAACTACCTTTGCACGTATCCAGTGCCTCATGTCTGCACTGCTTCCTAATATACACCCTTTAAACGTATGCATAGGAACAGGAAAGCCTGACGAGTGAGCTTCCTTGCGACTCGCCGGTCTGAGAAAGCTTTTTCAGTTCCACAATTAATGCTGATTGTGTGTTTTTTTCTAACACAAGCACTGTAAAAGGACAATCTCCAGCTCACACAATACTGCCAAAAGTAGCGTAGGCAACATTAAAAGAGCGTAACAAGTCCGAGTCTGGGCCACTTCCCTACTCAGACACATGATCAAAGTCACACAGCAGAAGTCACATAGTATTTGCATTCTCATTATTGTAAGCAGTTCCTTCTTGTGTAGCTCAGAGTGACATTTTGTTCCAGACTTTTTGCATGTTATGTTACTCAGCTCTACTGTCATGGTACAAAAAGGTCTATAAAATGTGGGTCATTTTCTAAACTCCACAACAAAAAGTTCTGAGTCTTAAATGTAATGTCTGTAATGTCTGGATAACATACCAGAAGAACCACAATACATTTTTAGTAAAAAAGTTTTTATCCCCCTACTAATGGAACGAGCACCAAGAGTAAGCTTAGAATATTTCTAGAACAGTTGGACGTCTTCACCGTAACATGCGATGGCATCATGTCCTTACCAATCTGTCTACGACGGACCACACTAGGTGGAGATTGGTGGGATTCAGGTCCTGCATCAGCAGACACAATCCCATTAACCTGGGTGGACTGAAAAACATCAGACTCTTCAGAATCGCCACTTGCGTAAGTATCTGGCTTGTAAATATCCTCGTCTGAGATCCAGGACCGGGATTTCTGAGGAACCTAAGAAAGATAGTCTCATTAACATGCATTCAGTTTCATTCAAGGACGAGAATTGTTTTATGAAGTTTATGGTGTATAGAACCTGAGTCTGAGGATGGTTTGCGGATTATATAACGAGACTTACATGGTGAGAACTAACAGAGCCTGCAGATGTTTTCCCACTCAGAGCATAAGATGAACCACTGCGATGGACAGAAGCATGGTCCAAGTTTTTTACCAGCTCGAGGTTGTTAGAAATCAAAGGTGTATGATTGCTGGGATCTGACAAGTCTGAAGTCACCTGACAGGCTAACACAGGGGTGAAGGTGTCAAAGGAAATGGCAGAAGAGTCTTCTCCATCCAGCTTCTGATCTTCTACTATGCAGGACTCCACAAGATCTTTCATTGGTCTTCTAGTTACAAGGGCAGTCAAATGCTCTGCGAGTTCCTCTTCTGAAGATTCTTCTTCCAAAACGACTGCGTGAGCATGGGGGACAGACAACTCCACGGAAGGTTCAAGCATTTGGTTTCTATCCTGTTTGCTGGACGAGTCGTCATCACTACTGCTGGGAATGGAGGACTCATTCATGCTGTCTGCAGCAGGACTAAGCACATCAAGGTCTTTTATAATATCCTGGCTGGAGGAGATACTCATTCTGAAAAGACAGAGACAGAGACATCTTAGAGACCATATAATTCAAGAGGCCCTCAGAAACATTCATAGGCAATATGAATAAAAGAGTCATAAAACGTAATACTGAAATGTTTCCCAGCCAGGATTTAGTTAAATGTTTCACTAAGCTAGTTCTATTACTAGATCCCTCACCCAAATTTTTACTTTGGATAACTCACTCTTCAGTTGGACTCTTGTTCTCCATTTGGCAGCTCCAGCTCTCTCTCTCTGAGCCGAAGCTGGAAGAGAGATGGCAAGAGCCAGCGGTGTCCAGGCTGAGATCTGACGCCGTCCTGCCTACCTGTCCTCTGCCAGAGCCCCCAGATCCAGATGACTGAGAAGCTGTATCCCAAGATTCTCGGCGTGAAGCAGGGGGGCACAAGTCATCGTTGGGCAGAAGTGGACATAGACCAGCAAGTGCCAGCGGTGTGGTGGTCCACTCATTGAGCACTGCAGATTTGTAGGAAAGCTGGAAAGCAAGCGAGGCTAGGCCCTGCAGAAGACTGAGCAGCACCTCACGCTCCTCAGGGTCAAGAAGCAGTGCTCCAGGTTGGTAGTGGGCCCCCAGCTTGGTGCTCTCTCTGAGAAGTGACATCAAGTAGCACTCCAATAGTCCATCGTTCAGTGCCAAACGCACCCATGCTCTGCACCGACCTACGTCCGAGTTGATGAAGCTCAAACCCTCTAGCTCCAGAATCACGTCTCTGAAGGAAAAATAAATGTTTTAATGTCTGGTTTTTCAAAATCTATTAGCGATGAATAATAAATGCTTGTTACTAGCTTGTTTCTAATTGGTTTAGATAGACGAGACGTAAAGGGACGATATAGGGACAATTTTAGGAATGTCTTGAACTAGGTTCGCGAAAGGACGTCGTGGTTACAGGCTGGATGAAATTTAGCATTCTCTTTATGGCACAATATGATGTGATGCAATCATTTCACAGGCTTACACAAAACAATAAAACAGCAGAAATTGTTTAGTAGCCTACTTCAAGCTTAACTACTTAACTGCAATCCATTTTTGAGGTATTCGTCTTGTTCCTGTTTATAAGAAAATTAGCCCAGTTCACATTACCACACAATACAGACACACTCTTAAAGCACCATTAATCTAAATGGCAGTAAACCCAAACTACTGACTTACGAGTTTCTCGTCCCTTTTCTTCTTTTATTCACTCTTGAATTTTACGTCTAGTTCGGATGTAAAAAAGACTGATGGACCAACATCCGGCCATCCCACCCACACAGTCTGAGTTCAGTCTGAAAGGCTTAACCTGCTCATGTGAAAATTCCACTGGATTGGTCGCAGAATTATTTGGCCCCACAGCAGAAAAGAGGCTCATGGATTCATCACTAATTCATTCTATTCCAAAACCCTTTGCTATTTGACTAATGGGGAGCATTTCACTTCACATCAATAAAAGAACTGATGGACTTAATCATTGTCTGAGGGAGAGAACAAAACAAGAAGCTGTTAAATGTGACTAAAGACCAAAACTGAGAAATCACTTGACCAGGAGACACCTCCGGAGACAAGCACTGAATCACACGACTTACAGCTTGTCACAATCCTCGTCACTAACTTACTCCATGGTCTGATGAGTTTGGAAACATTTCCTCATTAACCAGGTCATTCTAACTGGAAAAAAAACTATGACATGCCTGTGAGTGATGGTTTTAAGCAGGTTCCAGAAGACCGGCTGAGGAAGAGAGCCTCCTTTGCGGTTACGTGCTCCTGCTCCATCTGTTCGGATGTGTTTACTCCGGAGGCCGTGAATGAAGACGGCTTCCAGAGCGCAGCAGAGCTGGTTGGCCTCCGAGTCCTCGCTGGTCACCGGTGCGTCCGTGGTCACATAGCGCTTCTGCAGTGACTTCAGGGTCTGTGCTATCTTCTCCTTGATCCACTGGGAAGAAGGGTTGGACCAGGATTATTGATCAAACACAACGATGAAAGGAAGTTTTTTTTAAATAAGGGAAGAGACGATAGGAAAGGAAGCAGGATAGGAAAAAAGGGAAAGAAATGTAACCACACATTGGTAATGGAATGGGATGATCATTGATCTAATGGACTGTTGAAGTACAACAGATACATCTTGCTTACATTATCATTATAAAAGTTTTGCACACAAGGAATAAAATTTTTTTTTTTTTATTAATTAATTAATTTATTTTTTTTTTTACCAATTTTCAGTTGTCTTTCAAATTTTTATGTTTAAATATTAAATTAGAAGGCTGTGCTAGTGCAGTCAATAATAATAATAAAAAAACCCACGCCTGAAAACTACACGCCTGAAAACTACAGACTTCTCAAACACCGTAACGTCTAACACTAAGAAATATACTCAAAGCAACTTTATTATTTTGCTGGCATTGCTATCTGAACATGTGGTAAGAAAAGATGTTTTACTGCTCCTCAGACAGATTAAACGTTCACCCTGCCAGGATGGAAGGAGAAGGGAGGAAGTGATGATCAGCCAAGGCCATGCCACATGAATGTGAGCCATGGTGACAGACTGGTAAGTCACCTGATATCAGCTGACTGACTACACATAGGACCATGAGAGCTGAGCATGAGAACAGAAACTAAATAAAATACTGCCGATGAGGGAGGATAAAACTTTTGCAAAATATTTCCATCATAAACTTTAGCTGCTTTTTGAATCTACATTTACGTTCGTGGACACGTGAAACGTCTGGATCTCATAAACAATACAATTAAAGCAGATCTAGATTTAAAGCAATTAAAGACTTCTTATCTGCTGTCATACTGAGGCAAATAATTTCATTTGACCTTTTGGAAGAATTGCTATAGTTTCAATAGACAACGGGAATAAAACGAAGCACGGTTTAGATGATTTGGCATAATATTAGATGAACAAGCTGCTCCACAAGTTATGAAGATCTCGCTGTACTAACCTGTTTGGCATTTTTGGCCTCTTGAACAGAGTCAGCGAGTTGAGTCGCGAGCATGTCTCCTCTTAAATTCTTCTTACTCACATCTGACAAACTGAAGGGGAAAAAAAAATCAAACATGGCACAAAGTTAAATCTGCTCCTGCACTGAAATGCATCACCTCTACGTCAGTATAAGGAGAATAAAGAACCGGGATGAAAGATGGGCTAAAGATATTAAAAAAAGATTTGTTTGTGAATTAAAAGTATGGGTCCGTCCATGATTAGTTTCTGTTTCCTGCATTAATTCAAAACTTTAATGTCACTTTAAATACTGAAATGTTGTTTAACATTGTTGTTGATAGAATGAAGCATTTCTTGAGTCAGGATCAGATAAGAATATCCCACCTCCTGCACTGGGATTGGGTAAAAGTTCACAGGTAATTAACCAATCACGACAGAGGAGAAGACATGAGAAACATTTGGTGCAGTCAGACAGACATAATGAGATGCAGGTACACAAACATTACACAACACAAATAATGCTTCCTTTAACTGTGATGTTCAGTGACGAGGAAACAAATGACACCACGTTTGGATCTGATTTACTGATTAATGCAAGAATATGAAAAACACAGAGACAACTTGGATGTCTGACAACTAACACACAAGTCAACAACAACTAACACACAAGTCAACAACAACTTACACACAAGTCAACAACAACTTACACACAAGTCAACAACAACTTACACACAACAACAACAACTAACACAAGTCAACAACTAACAACAACTAACAACAACTAACATCTCACACACAACAACAATTAACACACAAGTCAACAACTCACACACAAGTCAACAACTCACACAGAGCTCACACAACAACACACCACAACAACAACAAACAACACACAACAACTACTAACACACAACAACTACTAACACACAACAACTACTAACACACAACAACTACTAACACACAACAACTACTAACACACAACAACTACTAACACACAACAACTACTAACACACAACAACTACTAACACACAACAACTACTAACACACAACAACTAACCAACATTCCATAAATAGAAAAGAATTAAAGAATTATAGAATTAAAGTTCAGCTCTGAGATCACGAGTTTCACAATTCTAACAGAATTCTGTAAAATTCACTCACAGCAACAGAATTATCTTCCATAAAAACGATGTGGAGAATTATAAGATTATAACATATCATTATAATATACATCGCGTATATAACACATTAAACCCCCTGCTGACGACATTAACACGATTTAGACGCTAAAGATAAAACAACACAAAGCTACATGAGCACTAGCGCGTTTGTTTGTAGCCACAGAAGCTGCTCTGTGCTAATGTTCACACGCGCAATAAACTACGCAAACCGACGTGTTCTGCCTTTAAATCCAGCCCTTACCATGTCGTGATCGGATTATATTCCCCTCAGATTGGATTCCGTGTTAAAACAGATCTAATCTGGAGAGAATCTGAGGCGTCCAGCAGAATCTCTGTGCTCAGCTGAGCCGCAGCGATGCATCATGGGAGCGATCACGCGCTTCCTGTTGCGCAATCTTAGATATGCCTTTATTTATCACCCTCACTGTGTACAGTACAGTGTTGTATGAGCTGCTCTGTGAAGTGATGCATTTTGTAACCATGAACCAGATGAGTATAGATACCAGGGTTTAAAAAGACTTCTGTAGAATTTGAAGTATCAACTCAAGCTTTTTACTCAAGTAAAAGTGTAAAAGTGCTGGTTTCAAAACTACTTTAAAAGTATAAAAGTAAAAGTAATTCAAGGAAAAAATGCCATTAAGGACAAAAGTTTAGGTTGTGCCACAGGGGCCTATTTTGCACTACCCCACCTCCTCAAAAAACATATTTCTAAAGGCCATAAAGACTATAATGTTATATTAATATGATAATGTTGAAAAATTTGGGATGCACTAGGCTACCTGTTTCAGGTAGCGCATACTGTATATGCCCATTAAAAAAGAACGTATTTTAGTACAATGCAAATACATTAAAGAACCATATATGTGTACTGCTGAGCTGTGTTTCATGGCGCGGAAGATATGACTAGTTGGCTATAAGTATTTTAATTTGCAAAATTTTATCTTATTTGCAAAAAGTCAAACTTCAGAGGCATGTCATCAATAACCATTATTAAATCAAACACATTGGACTTAAACAACAACAGGGTAAACAACATCAGTTAAGCACAGAACATGCGACAAAGAGTTACCAATAGGCTTTGTTCATCCACAAAAGCAGCTGGTTCTCAAAGTTCTTTGAGCCAGTGCATGCTCTTCTTGGCTTGAAGATCAGCCCTGCAACGCTAAACAGTCTTTCACAGACTGCTGAGGCAGGGAGTGCTTTATTAAGCTAAAATGATAGCTGGCACACAGCTGGGAAGGACTTTAGTACCTCTACAGTGTCTCCTGGGCACCCCAGGTACGCATCCAACTGTTTGGTCATTTCAAGAAGGCTGGTCTTCTTCGAAGAGGAAAAGAAGAAATTCATACAGAAATTCATTCATACATACATGAGGATAATGATGACAATTTTTATTTTTGGATGAACTATCCCTTTAAAGCTGTTTTAGGACCACAAGCAGCTGCTGGCATGACTGAAAATTAGCAGTAAAATCATTTTAAACAGTATTTGGCTAATAGTTCTGCCTATTACCTCTTTACAAGGACCCATAGGGCCCCATACAGGCACGCGTGTGCACTCTCATACACAGACAGGATCATGACTATCTTTAGTACATAACTTATCAACCAGCTGTAGATTAACAATTGAACAATTTGAACAAATAACCTACAAATATTGCATATAGTAACAATATAAGCTCAGGTAACATTTGGTTAAAGTGTTTGCACCAAACTAGTTTGCAAAATTGAATCATAGCCTACTGGTAGAAAGAAAACCATTGGCATGTACCCAAGTTTGCCACAGCAAACATCGCAAATTTATCATTATTAGTAAGTTACTAGGTCACTACAATATTGTCAATAATCGACTGATAATAACAAAAACTATAGCTTTGCACAATTAACTTACAAATATAGCAACAATTTAAGCTCAGATAACATTTGGCTAAAGTTGAATTTGTTCAAATTTGTTAATAATTGACTGATAATAACAAAATTTTAACTTACCCCAATATGCTTTTTCAAATTAGACCGCGAGGTATTTGGGTGCGCATAGCTTACAGCGCATGCGCAATGACATATTTTTCCATCCAACCATTTAAAAAAATTCTTCCAGGTCCGGCCAGGGATGTATAAGGGCTGGAGTTGGTTGGTCTTCCTGGCTACCAACTTTCTCACTGGTGCTGGTGCTTGGTTGTTGAGACATTGAGTTTTGGGCCTCTGCCACAGACATCTTTGTACTTGGCTCCGTCTGTTATGTCCAGCGCTGGGTAACTGAAGTGTGACGTGATTTGTGTCATGTGCAGGTGCGATGGGTCACGTACAAACCAATAGGGTGTCGGAATGGTATATGTTTATACTTGTTTATACTCATCCAACCACAATCACATTCACTCTATGCGTATGGCGCGATTTATCTTGATAGGTTTTTTTGAATGATGACAAGCTGGAATGAAAACAAGCCGAAATTAAATAGGAGTAGTGAGGCTATTTTTAAAATGTAAGGAGTAGAAAGTACAGATAATTGCGTGAAAATGTAAGGAGTAGAAGTAAAAAGTATTCTAAAAAATAATTACTCCATTAAAGTATAGATATTCAAAATTTCTTCCATAAGTAAGGTAATGAAGTATTTGTACTTCGTTACTTGACACCCCTGACTACAGGAAGTTTATTATACAAAAGTTCCAGATTAATATTAGACTTGTATTTAAATGTGTTTGTATTGATCTCTAAAACAAGTCTGAGGAGACTGTGGTGAGGAAAAACTCCCTTAGATGGAAGAGGAAGAAACCTAGAGAGGAACCAGACTCAAAAGTGAACCTCATCCTCATTTGGGTGACACTGGAGGGTGTGATTAAGTCAAGTCACTCAAGTCACTTTTATTGTCACATCACCACAGCACATGTACCTTGGTGAGTGAAATTCTTAGGAGCGAACTCCAGAAATTGCAGAAACAATTTAACATACAGACACGAATTGACAGGTGAAAATGTGCAATATGCTCATACATATAGTCAGTACACACAGTGTACTATTAGGCATACTTACAGTAGCACTACACATTATGTGCAATATGTACTTATATGTATATATATATGTAAATATAAATATATTGTATATAAAATATTATAAGGTGCAACAGATTGTACAGGTACAGAAGTGTCATGGATGTGCATCGTATGGTATCCAGTGGTAACAGATAGATTATTGTATTAGATGCAGTGTGTATGTATAGTCCAGTATATATAAATGCAGTGTGTATGTATAATCCAGTGTTGAACTGTTGAAGTTAAAGTGCAGTGTGTGGCATACCATATTGTGGAAGTATGCTGTAGGGTGTATTAGATTTGACTGTTAATTAGTCTGATAGCCTGAGGACTAGTGTGGGATCGGATGCTGTGGAGACGTCTTCCTGAGGGAAGCAGAGAGAGCAGTCTGTGGGACGGGTGGCTGGAGTCACTGATGATCCTCCGGGTTTTTCATATACACCGCCTTGTGTAGATATCCTGGAGGGAGGGAAGCTCACCTCCAACAATGTGGCTGGCAGTTCACACGACCCTTTTCAAAGCTTTACGGTTGCCAGCGGTGCTGTTTCCAAACCAGGCAGTGATGCAGCCCGTCAGGATGCTCTCTATAGTGCAAGTGTAGAATGTTCTGAGGATGCTGGGGCTCATTCCAAACTTCCTCAGCCATCTCAGGAAGAAGAGGCATCGATGTGCCTTCTTCAGCACTGCGTCAGTGTGTATGGCCCAGGTGAGATCCTCGCTGATGTTAACACAGAGAAACTTAAAGCTGCTCACCCTCTCCACAAGTGTCTTTTTGATGGTGATGGGTTTGTGTTCTCTGCTCTGTCTCATGAAATCCACCACCAGCTCCTTGGTCTTGTCAATGTTGAGTGAGAGGTGGTTCTCCTGACACCATTTAGTCAGGGTGCTCACCTCTTCTCTGTAGGCCGTCTCATCGTTGTCGGTGATCAGGCCTATCACCTTTGTGTCGTCAGCGAATTTGACGATGACGTTGGAGCTGTGTGTGGCTGCAAGTAAGTAGTGATGTGCGGATCGATACTAAAGTATCGATATTTACGATCCCAACGTCTCCTGCTCTAGTATCGATTCTCATATAAAAAGATCGATATTTAAACTCAGTAATTTGGAGTGAGTGTTTATGTTATCATAAGTAACTTGCTGTCACCAGAAAAGTCTAATTATATCCGATTAGGGGAAGGAACTACTTCTCATTCCGCCTGTCAGGTGTGTGTGCACTGCGCCTCTCCAACGGAGCCGGCCGCTGCAGCCCTTTATTTTCCCGCTACGAAGACTGCAGACTGAAGAGTGACTATGGCTGAGCGCAAAAGGAGTCATGTCTGGCTGTATTTTAGCTGTAAAGACAGCAGTGACGCTGTGTGTGATGTGTGTGGAAAGACAGTGAAATACAGTGTAACACTACAAACCTCGCTAAACATCTGAGGATAAGTCATAAGAGTGAATATGATGATATAATGAAACGGCGGTCTGAGGAGGAGGTCCAGGGCGAGAAGACGCAATGTGTTAGGGCAAGAAAGACTTCAATCAGTGAGTCATTTAGCAGCAGCGGCAGAAGTTATCCAGGTACAGAGAGATAGCGTGATAGTCACTGACTGGGGGAAAGTTATTTACGTCTGTTAAGGCTTTAGTTTTTTAATGTTGACGAGTTTCCCGGAATCCCAGCATTCTTACAACAAGCTAACAGAAAGCAGTTTGTTCAAATAGAAAATACTAGTGAAACATGAAGTAAGCTATCCTAATGAAATAAATGCAACGAGTAGCTTTCCCGTGGATATAGAATATTTTGTTTCAAAACAAATGTTTATGTTTATTGTAAAAATGTTTATTATGTTTATTGTAAAAATAAAATTGAGGTACTGATTTTCCAGGGTGCCTGATTTGTTGTTAAGAACAGCAAAAAGTGGATATGGAATATTTTGTGACAAGGTTGAGAGTCAAATTTTTTTATTTGTGTGTAATTTTCAACCTGTTTTACAAGTCTGAGATTTTATTTATAATTAAATAATATGCGAATAGTTTATTGTCTTGTCATTATGCAGCTATAATTTGGAATTGGTAAGCCTAAAGCCTACTTTTTTACTTTACTTTAAACTAGTTGTCATATCACACTACACATAAAATACGTAAAAAGTATTAGTAGTGGTATCGGTTTCGGCAATACCAGCCTGGGTATTACTTGGTATCGGATCGAATAGGAATTAAGTGGTATCGCACATCACTAGCAATAAGGGAGGTTTGGCGAATCACTGCTCCTATATTGCGTTACGCACGTCCGCACACTCTACGGAGAAGCACAGGCACGCGCAGCGTGCACGCGCAGTCAGAGCTGGAGGCATTTATCTATAACGTTAATCAGCGGAAAGCCGCAAAGACGGCAACCAAAAGCAGTGAAATTTCACTATTCTTATTACAAGAGTTGATAGCACAAACAAAATATTAATGCAAACAGTCCATTCAATACTAAATAAAAATAACATTTATTGATTTGTTGAATACAGTCATTAATAAAAAAATATTCACAATTTTTTTTTATTAATGACTGTATTCATTGGACACACTGTTTGTAGAGAATGTACACATACATGAACTGATTTGATTCAAGACTGGCATCATGCATAAAATTTTGGTGTCCACTTTTGCCATTTAATAATACCATAACCTTTGGCTTAATATGTAGTCATATAATATATAATATAAACTCTTCTTGTTTTAAATTCTCACTGAGGGCTAAGCCCCCTAAAGATGAAATCCTAGAACCGCCTCTTATGCCTACCGAAAATCACTGAAATTTTACTATTTACTTTTACTTCAAATACTTAAGTACATTAAATATCAGAAAATTAATTTTGATACTTAAGTACAGTATATATCAGATACTTTAAGACTTTTACTTGAGTAATATTCTAAAAGGTAACTTTCACTTATACCAAAGTCTTTTTCTAGTACGATACTTGTACTTTTACTCAAGTATTGCTTTCTAGTACTTTATACAACATTGGTCTTTTCTACAGTCAGATACAGTCTGATAATTGTGTATTGATGAGGAGGTTGTTGTCCTGAAAGACCACATGGATTCGCCATCTTCTCTTTGAGTGTCCGAATCCTTCACGAAGCGGAGCACAACTGCAGCTGGAACAATCTCTGAATTCCTCGGGATGGGTAGAAAAAGAGAAGAACTGTAGAGGAATTGTATGTGTGTGTGTGTGTGTGTGTGTCAGTGTTTGCGTGTGTGTGTGCGCGCGCGCGCGTGTGTGTATGTGTGTGTGTGAGTGTGTGTGAGTTTCAGTGTGTGTGAGTGTGTGTGTGGTATACTGCGACATTTACATTTATCATCTCAAATTGTTCTATTCATTCATGTAACGTTCTGTCTGAAATATTTAGATGTTTTAATAAACTTGAGACTCAAGTCATTTTCTCAACGTAAACCATGCTGACGCAATTGTGGGCGTGTCCAGGTTTGAGTATGCGGTCATCGCGGCTTTACCTGTGTGTGAGATTAACACCGGAGTCTGCCGGAAATTCTGCTGAAAGATAAACAGAAAGCGCAGAACCTCAAACAGCGTGTGAGAAACACCATCGAAATGAAAACGATTTCAGTTTATTAATGAAGATGAACTTTACATCCGGAAACAAGTCGACAAGGAGAAACTCGCAGGAGATTTTACAAGCTTGTCGATAATTAACACATTTTACAGGCTTTTTAATAAAATTAAGTATCACATGAGGTCTAATTCTTTACAATTCAATGCCAGAGCGATAAATAAGTCCAGGATCAAAATAAACACGAAGGGGAAGATGTCAGCGTTCAGGAACAGAATAAACATCAGCAGGAAAAAAGATTTCTATATGTTGAGTTTAGAAATGTTTCAAGAGTTTTCTCTTTATACTTTTATTTCTGTCGTCCCGTATTGAGTCATTTCCCGTTTAAATGATTCGGAATCAGGTTCTAAGTTCATCCTTTTTCTTTTATGAATATGAAACTTTCCAACAAAAAATTAAAATCACTGCAAAGAGAAAGAAGTGTCTTTTTACACCTCAGTGTTAATTCAATAAAATCCATTTGTCCAGTTTTGTTTTTATGAAATGTTTCATCAATCCAAAACAGACAGATACAAGAATTCACACCAGCACAATTAAAGAATATTTGTTTTTAAATTAAACCATAATTATGAAATATTAAATCATCATTTTGTTCCTAATATAAAAAACAGCCTAATGTCCAGCATTAGATTCACGTATGTTTAATTTTTTATGTTATTCTTCCCATTTTTGTGCTTTATCATTTATCATTTTGTGCTGTCTCATTTACAATAAAAGCTTGGAATTTCTATTCAATTCTAATTAAATTTTATTTGTATAGTGATGGAAGCAGAGGCAGAGGGCTCAGTTGAGGACTCATCGATCCCCCAAGCTGAGGTCATTGAGGTGGTTGAGGAGCTCCTCAGTGGCAAGGCACCGGGGGTGGATGAGATCCGCCCTGAGAACCTCAAGTCTCTGGATGTTGTGGGGCAGTCTTGGTTGACACGCCTCTGCAACATCGCGTGGCGGCTGGGGACAGTGCCTCTGGACTGGCAGACTGGGGTGGTGGTCCCTCTGTTTAAGAAGGGGGACCGGAGGGTGTGTTCCAACTACAGGGGGATCACACTCCTCAGCCTACCCGGAAAAGTCTATGCCAGGGTACTGGAGAGGAGAATTCGGCCGATAGTCGAACCTCGGATTCAGGAGGAACAATGCGGGTTTCGTCCCAGTCGTGGAACACTGGACCATCTCTATACCCTCACCAGGTTGCTGGAGGGTTCATGGGAGTTTGCCCAACCAGTCCACATGTGCTTTGTGGATCTGGAGAAGGCATTCGACTGTGTCCCTCGTGGTGATCTGTGGGGGGGTGCTCTGGGAGTATGGGGTCCGGGGCCCTCTGCTAAGGGCTGTCCGGTCCCTATATGACCGGAGCAGGAGTTTGGTTCACATTGCCGGCAGTAAGTCAGACTTGTTTCCGGTGCATGTTGGACTCCGGCAGGGCTGCCCTTTGTCACCGGTCCTGTTCATTATTTATATGGACAGGATTTCTAGGCGCAGTCGGGGGCCGGAGGGAGTCTGGTTTGGATTTCGTCTCTGCTTTTTGCAGATGATGTTGTCCTGTTGGCTTCTTCAAATCAGGACCTTCAGCGTGCACTGGGACGGTTTGCAGCCGAGTGTGAAGCGGCAGGGATGAGAATCAGCACCAAGTCCGAGGCCATGGTTCTCAGCCGGAAAAGGGTGGCTTGTCCCCTTCAGGTTGGTGGAAAGCTCCTGCCTCAAGTGGAGGAGTTTATCTTGGGGTCTTGTTCACGAGTGAGGGAAGGATGGAGCGGGAGATCGACAGGCGGATCGGTGTATCTTCTGCAGTGATGCGGTCGATATACTGGTCTGTTGTGGTGAAGAAAGAGCTGAGCCGTAAGGCGATCCAGTCGATGTACGTTCCTACCCTCACCTATGGTCATGAGCTTTGGGTCATGACCGAAAGGACAAGATCCCGGATACAGGCGGCCGAAATGAGTTTCCTCAGCAGGGTGGCTGGGCGCTCCTTTAGAGATAGGGTGAGGAGCTCGGTCACTCAGGAGGAGCTCAGAGTAGAGCCGCTGCTCCTCCACATTGAGAGGAGTCAGCTGAGGTGGCTCTGGCAACTGTTCCGGATGCCTCCTGGACGCCTCCCTGGGGAGGTGTTCCGGGCATGTCCAACCGGGAGGAGGCCCCGGGGAAGACCTAGGACACGCTGGAGGGACTATGTCTCTCGGCTGGCCTGGGAAAGCCTCGGTATTCCCCCGGAGGAGCTGGAGGAAGTGTCTGGGGAGAGGGAAGTCTGGGTGTCCCTGCTCAGACTGCTGCCCCCGCGACCCGGCCCTGGATAAGCGGTAGAAGATGGATGGATATATCGATGGATTGTATAGTGATTTTAACATTGGACATTGTCTCAAAGCAGTTTTGCAGAACACAAGAAATATAGTACAGGAAGTTTAATATCATACAAAAGTTCCAGATTAATATAGACTTGTATTTAAATGTCTGGCTAAAGAGAAATGTCTTTAATCTGGGAATCAGAAGCTTTACTTTCTTGAATAAAGTAAGATTATTTACCTTCTGTACAGTTTTCTTGAACTGATTTGTTTTACCTCTGGCATTAACAGACCAAATAGAAATGGACACTTAACAAAATAAAAAAAAAGTTTAGATGTAATGATGTAGCTAGGGCTGGATTTCAGGTCTGACCCCACCTTGAATTATTGTTCAGTTCCCAATGCTTATTCATTGATGGATAACGTCACACACACATGCAGCTCACTGGATTTACTTTTATATAAACGTTATTCTGGTACAATTGCTGCACAAACATTGGATTCGATGTCAGATGTGTTTTGCACAGCAATCACACTGTAATGTTCAGGAACAGTCGTCAGACTCATCGTAATATTGTAGAAACCGACTATGAAGATAAAATTGTTAAAGACATCAACTGTCAGCTTTATAAACTCCAGTATTTAGTAATAAGTGAATAACACATACACAACTGAGGTATTTTTATGTAATTTTTATTAAGATGCGCTCAATTGCAGTATAACTGTAACAGGATCTTGAACTGACATCTTCAAAACTTTCACAGTGCAGGTGCATAAAGCATGAATGAATAAATACATAATTTATTTGTAAATAAATTTTAAATAGAAATACTTAAGAAAATAAGGCATGATCAATGTTTCATAATTTAACACACATATACTTTTAAAATAAATAATTTCATTACAAAATTAAATAGATCATAAGAAAAACCAATTCAACTAAAAGCTGAGCAGTTGGAGGTAAAGAGGCTTTCACAACAGCCAGTAGCTTTTCTCTGGCAGTTCTGTGAATTGGTCTCAGAGCCGTCCGGTTTCCACCGCAATGATCTGCTTATGATTGATTGTCGTTTGCAGCAAGATTCCCAGAGACAGCAGGGAAAAAGTCCAACAGCCCGAAGAGTTGAAGCAGCTCTTTTCTGATCCACTCCCAGGCCTCGTTCTTCTCCTGCTGTAAAGTTAAATCCCGATATTTTAGTATTTCAGCTCATCGTCAGACCTTTACTTTAAAAATATCTTTCTGTCTCTGTTGTAATTTGTGTGTGAAAAAGGGATGATGAATAAATTGCTGACCTTCTCGTTCTTGGTGAGATCTCTTAGTCTTTTGAAGTATAAGGGCAATCGTTTGTTCTTTTTCATTTTGTGATCAAGCTGTGATAAAAAAAAAAAAAAAACACATTAAAAGAGTACATTATGCTTGGATCACTTCGATTTGATCAAAAATCAGTCCATAAACCTCATGTCTACTTTACTGTCCAATGTTCATCTCACACCTGATTGAGACATTTAGAGAGGACAATGAGAAAACGAGCACTCACACATGAGCGTAGTCCGTTGGCCTGCTGATCCAGCAAATGTAAGAAAGTTTCCAGCTTGTCCTTGTTCCAGGACACAGAGTCCGGCTCTTCCAATAGCCGCGAGACCTCGTCCAGAGTCTGAACGATGAACCAGATCTGCTTCTCAGGCTGAGGGAGAAAGGAGGGAGATGAGGATGAAGGAGGAAGACACACGGAATAACAGGACATGTACAACAGTTTCTGTATGTGAAAATCATCATTAATGTATTAACCTGAGTATGGCTGTGATTAAAGAACCAGTGATGCCAGTTATCCGGGATGGAGGAGTTGATGTTGATTTCCTCTCCCTGAATGTATGGAAACAAGACAGATGTTAGCAAAATAATGAAGATAGATAGATAGATAAATAGATAGATAGATAGATAGATAGATAGATAGATAAATAGATAGATAGATAGATAAGACATACCATTTCTCTAAGCAGTCCTAAACATGTCCCATGGTGCTGTTTGAATTTGAGGTTCATCCATCGGCAGCTGAAGCCACAGCTCAAACTGCACAGAGTCAAAATGACACAAAGGTGCATCAAACGTGAAGACATTATATTCCCAGTATACACACTCTACTCTCAGCAGACTGGTATTCCTAATAAGACTGTGAAGTTCTCTACACTTTACTCTCACCATCGTGTGCACTGTTAATACTCAGTATTTATAAACAAGTGAGATGCACAATGTAAAGAAAGTCTTACGAGTGGAATTTCACTTTCTGAAAGCAACCAAAAAACCAAATGTCACACCTATGAAAATATACCGCTAGGTGTGTGTGCGTGTGTGTGCTTGCGTTTGCGTGTGTGAGTGTGTGTGAGTGTGTGTGTGCGCGCGCGCGCGCGTGCGAGTGTGTGTGTGTGAGTTTGTGTGTGCGTGTGTGAGTTTGTGTGTGCGTGTTTCTGTGTGTGTCAGTGTGTGTGTGTGTCAGTGTTTGCGTGTGTGTGTGTGCGTATGTGTCAGTGTGAGCGTGCGCGCGCGTGTGTGTGTGAGTGTGTTTTTGTGTGTGCGTGTGTGTGTGTGATTGTGTGTGTGTGTGTGGTATACTGTGACATTTACATTTATCATCTCAAATTGTTTTATTCATTCATGTAACTTTCTGTCTGAAATATTTAGATGTTTTAATAAACTTGAGACTCAAGTCATTTTCTCAACGTAAACCATGCTGACGCAATTGTGGGCGTGTCCAGGTTTGAGTATGCGGTCATCGCGGCTTTACCTGTGTGTGAGATTAACACCGGAGTCTGCAGGAAATTCTGCTGAAAGATAAACAGAAAGCGCAGAACCTCAAACAGCGGGTGAGAAACACCATCGAAATGAAGAAAAAATATCTAATGACACACCTGAAAACACAGGATTCATGTGAAAAAGAGTCGGGATTGCACTTAAATCAATACGTCATTACGTCACTCCCTTATTTATTCTACTGATCTGATCTGATTATTTTATACTGACTTATTCTTATTTTAATTTATAAAAATCCCATATATGATCAAATTGACATATTTCTATTGTTTACTTTCTGCTATTTAAATAGTAGAGTGTGTATAAATGTGTTTACACAAACTACACACATATTGTCTGGATCTCTTAAAGAAACACTATTAAACATTGGCCCTAAATACAGAAGTTTATTACCATGAGCTGAACCACAAAGTTTGTCCTTTAACTCATTTTTACAAAAAGTGGCCCTGGATTCATGTAACTTTAATTCTTTACTAAATATTCTATACAATATTCTTCTGGCTATTTATTGGAACCACTAAATATTGCATTTCTATGACTTCCCACCAGAAGAAAACAATTAGCCCATATAAACAATATCCATACGTCATCTTTTTGGTCCTGAGGTTAGTCCTTGTTCTTCTCATGTTTGTGTGGGATTTTTCCAAATTCCCTGGTTTTCACCCACCTCAAATCATTTCATGGGTTCTTTACTCAAACTCTTGCCCCTAACTGTAAATGATTTCCAAATATATGTGTTATGTTTCTCTTTGATGGACTGGCATAAACAAATTTGGTTCTGCTTAGCTGATGTCACCCTAAATAAAAGCTTCTTTGATATCACAGTGTATGGGTCAAATAATTTACTCATTATAATCATGTATGTATAATGTCAACAGTCTTCTGTAGTATTCCTCCATATCTGAATACACCAAGAATTAAGTGAACATCGAGAAAGAGCATAAAACAAACAGCATTATTATTCTATCTGGAAGCTGAATGCCTTTGTGGCACAGTCGATAGCTTTGCTACCACACAGCTCCAGGGTCTGTAATGAGCCTCAGCTCCTGACCATGTTTATTGCCTTAAGTGAGAAGAGGCCAACTCTGTGAGGATCCTGAGATAGCAGTGGCACTTGTGTTCCACTTCATGAAGATTTTGGACATTCAAGGAGAAGATGTCTACTCCATGTGGTCTTTGAGGACAAAAACCTCCTCATCAATACACAATTACAAGCCCGTAGGCACGGGGGGTTCGAGTGGTTCGAACGAACCCCCCCTCACTGCCAAAGGTCATGTGATTATTGTCATCATTGTTTTAATCAATGCTTGTGACAAATATTCTGGGTTGCTGTTTCAAATGAATACGATACATTATTGTAGCTGTGTGTGTGTGTGTGTGTGTGTGTGTGTGTGCCGCCCGTGCAGTTCAGAGAGAGTTTTCAAAACAACGGGGAAGCATCGCCTCTAAATGTATGTATGTATATATATATATATATATATATATATATATATATATATATATATATATATATATATATATATATATATATACACATTTAGAGGCGTGTATATATATATATATATACGTATATATACATATACGTATATATATATTAAAAGAATTTCTATATTTTATCCACTCAATAGTCTACAATATAATATTCATATAAACGTAGCGTAATTATAATCATAAAACATAGTGGGATATTCAGTTATATTGGCTGTGCAATATCGACTTTTGATTGGCCAATACCGGCAGACTGGAGCCAATGGAAATGCTTCTCTCCTTCGGTGCGCGTCTTTATTCCTCTGAGAACTTCAAAGCGGACCGCTTGAGGTAAATGATCTGGAATGATTAGTATATTAAATGATTTACGATGCCTACCCAGCTAACACACGACGTACTAGTTACGTAATAATTGCACCCAAGAAGATTGGAACTGACCAGTGTACTACATCCATAAGTGTCAAGACAAATACAGCAACAAGCAAAGAGGCATTGACAGAGAGTCAAGAAATGATGATGAAAATAATTATTATTAATACTTCAGTAAAGATCATTAAATCTATTCTGTTGTTAGTGTGGTCTTTAAACTTATGAACTGTTTATGGACTGGCAAAGGTGGTACATGAGGAAGCAATTTGACAACAATGCAGTAAATAATTTAGGTGCATCAAAAAGCATGCTCGTTAAGGTACCAGCAGACAAGCTAATCCAGCACAAATTAGTGCATAAAAGGTCACCAAAAGGATGTATTTGAACCTCATAGTTAAATGCAAACGGAGGAGAAAAACTGCAAAAAGGTCCATTTTTTGAAAAATGAACCCCCCCCCCCCCTTCAATAGGCAGGCTACGGACCTGCAATTATCAGACTGTATCTGACTGTAGAAAGGATATTATTTATAATATCACTCTCCAGCGTTTATAACAGTTTATAATCACACCCTCCAGTGTCACCCAAATGAGGATGGATTCACTTTTGAGTCTGTTTCCTCTCAAGGTTGGTTTCTCTTCCACCTAAGGAAGTTTTTCCTCACCACAGTCACCTCAGATTTGTTCATTAGATATTAATACAAACACATTTAAATACAAGGCTAATATTAATCTGGAACTTTTATATAATATTAAACTTCCTGTACTATATTTCTTGTGTTCTGCAAAACTGCTTTGAGACAATGTCAACAAATGATGATTTGATATTTAAAAAATGATGATTTAATATTTAATAATTATGGTTTAATTTAAAAACAAATATTCTTTAATTGTGTTGTTGTGAATTCTTGCATCTGTCTGTTTTGGATTGATGAAACATTTCAAGGACAAAACTGGACAAATGGATTTTATTGAATTAACACTGAGGTGTAAAAAGACACTTCTTTCTCTTTGCAGTGATTTTAATTTTTTGTTGGAAAGTTTCATATTCATCAAAGAAAAAGGATGAACTTTGAACCTGATTCCGAATCATTTAAACGGTAAATGACTTAATACGAGACGACAGAAATAAAAGTATTAAGAGAAAACTCTTGAAACATTTCTAAACTCAACATATAGAAATCTTTTTTCCTGCTGATGTTTATTCTGTTCCTGAACGCTGACATCTTCCCCTTCGTGTTTATTTTGATCCTGGACTTATTTATCGCTCTGGCATTGAATTGTAAAGAATTAGACCTCATGTGATACTTAATTTTATTAAAGAAAACTGCAAAGTGCTAGAATTCAGTATTAAAGCTATTTGATCGCAATAAAAAGCCTGTAAAATGTGTTAATTATCGACAAGCTTGTAAAATCTCCTGCGAGTTTCTCCTTACCGACTTGTTTCCGGATGTAAAGTTCATCTTCATTAATAAACTGCAATCATTTTCATTTCGATGGTGTTTCTCACCCGCTGTTTGAGGTTCTGCGCTTTCTGTTTATCTTTCAGCAGAATTTCCTGCAGACTCCGGTGTTAATCTCACACACAGGTAAAGCCGCGATGACCGCATACTCAAACCTGGACACGCCCACAATTGCGTCAGCATGGTTTACGTTGAGAAAATGACTTCTCAAATGAAGTCTCAAGTTCAAATAACTATATTAGAAATATACTTAATAATATTGTTTATCCTTCAGCTCATTTTTTCTGGTCTTCTGTGTTTGGGGATGTGAATTGGTGTAAAGCTTGGCAGTGGATAAATTCTATGTTAATAAAAAAGTAAAAGAAGTCTCTTTTAATATAATGCATAGAATATACCCAGTAAAACGTGCTGGAACGTTTTAAATTAGATATTGATTACTCTTGTAATTTCTGTAAAGGTGAAAAGGAAATTATTTTTCATTTGTTTTTCCATTGCGTAAATACAAAAATATTTTGGATTGAGGTGGAGAATTTAATTAAGAAAAAAATTGAACATTGAATTGCAGTTGAGTGGACTCGATTATAATGATCTATAATGATCATGGGATTGAAAAAGAGAAGGCATATTTCATACAGTTGTTAATATTAATGGGACAATTTCACATTCATAAAATGAAATGGTCTGACTCCAAACCATTTTTTTTGCTTTAAAAATGATTCCAAGCTTTATTGTTCTGTTTTGTGTAATTGTCGAAGCAAAAAGGCAATTCGAGCTTATAATATTGTAAGCAGATATGATGTATAGGGTAGCACTCTTTTCATTTGGTTTGTTATAATTTTGTTCTTGTCCTCTGGCATTGTTGTTATTTCTTTTATTTTAGTTGCTGTGTATTTGTACTTTAAAGAATATATCTCATTGTACTGTTGGTTAATGGCATTAATACAAAAAAACAAACAAAAAAAAAACTTGAGTCTCAAGTTTATTAAAACATCTAAATATTTCAAACAGAAGGTTACATGAATGAATAGAACAATTTAAGATGATGAATGTAAATGTCACAATATACCACACACACTCACACACACACACAGACACACAGAAACACACACACACGCACACACACCTAGTGGTATATTTTCATAGGTGTGGCATTTGGTTTTTTGGTTGCTTTCAGAAAGTGAAATTCCACTCGTAAGACTTTCTTTACATTGTGCATCTCACTTGTTGTTTATAAATACTGAGTATTAACAGTGCACACGATGGTGAGAGTAAAGTGTAGAGAACTTCACAGTCTTATTAGGAATACCAGTCTGCTGAGAGTAGAGTGTGTATACTGGGAAAATAATGTCTTCACGTTTGATGCACCTTTGTGTCATTTTGACTCTGTGCAGTTTGAGCTGTGGCTTCAGCTGCCGATGGATGAACCTCAAATTCAAACAGCACCATGGGACATGTTTAGGACTGCTTAGAGAAATGGTATGTCATCTATCTATCTATCTATCTATCTATCTATCTATCTATCTATCTATCTATCTATCTATCTATCTATCTATCTATCTATCTATCTATCTATCTATCTTCATTATTTTGCTAACATCTGTCTTGTTTCCATACATTCAGGGAGAGGAAATCAACATCAACTCCTCCATCCCGGATAACTGGCATCACTGGTTCTTTAATCACAGCCATACTCAGGTTAATACGTTAATGATGATTTTCACATACAGAAACTGTTGTACATGTCCTGTTATTCCGTGTGTCTTCCTCCCTCATCCTCATCTCCCTCCTTTCTCCCTCAGCCTGAGAAGCAGATCTGGTTCATCGTTCAGACTCTGGACGAGGTCTCGCGGCTATTGGAAGAGCCGGACTCTGTGTCCTGGAACAAGGACAAGCTGGAAACTTTCTTACATTTGCTGGATCAGCAGGCCAACGGACTACGCTCATGTGTGAGTGCTCGTTTTCTCATTGTCCTCTCTAAATGTCTCAATCAGGTGTGAGATGAACATTGGACAGTAAAGTAGACATGAGGTTTATGGACTGATTTTTGATCAAATCGAAGTGATCCAAGCATAATGTACTCTTTTAATGTGTGTTTTTTTTTTTTTTTTAATCACAGCTTGATCACAAAATGAAAAAGAACAAACGATTGCCCTTATACTTCAAAAGACTAAGAGATCTCACCAAGAACGAGAAGGTCAGCAATTTATTCATCATCCCTTTTTTACACACAAATTACAACAGAGACAGAAAGATATTTTTAAAGTAAAGGTCTGACGATGAGCTGAAATACTAAAATATCGGGATTTAACTTTACAGCAGGAGAAGAACGAGGCCTGGGAGTGGATCAGAAAAGAGCTGCTTCAACTCTTCGGGCTGTTGGACTTTTTCCCTGCTGTCTCTGGGAATCTTGCTGCAAACGACAATCAATCATAAGCAGATCATTGCGGTGGAAACCGGACGGCTCTGAGACCAATTCACAGAACTGCCAGAGAAAAGCTACTGGCTGTTGTGAAAGCCTCTTTACCTCCAACTGCTCAGCTTTTACTTGAATTGTTTTTTCTTATTATCTATTTAATTTTTAATGAAATTATTTATTTTAAAAGTATATGTGTGTTAAATTATGAAACATTGATCATGCCTTATTTTCTTAAGTATTTCTATTTAAAATTTATTTACAAATAAATTATGTATTTATTCATTCATGCTTTATGCACCTGCACTGTGAAAGTTTTGAAGATGTCAGTTCGAGATCCTGTTACAGTTATACTGCAATTGAGCGCATCTTAATAAAAATTACATAAAAATGCCTCAGTTGTGTATGTGTTATTCACTTATTACTAAATACTGGAGTTTATAAAGCTGACAGTTGATGTCTTTAACAATTTTATCTTCATTGTCGGTTTCTACAATATTACGATGAGTCTGACGACTGTTCCTGAACATTACAGTGTGATTGCTGTGCAAAACACATCTGACATCGAATAATTGGCATCGCTGGTTCTTTAATCACAGCCATACTCAAAAACTTAAAATATTTAAAAACTTAATATAAGAAACTTAAAAAAAAAAAAAGGATTTATTTTTCAAACGTTTTTATATCTATGTATTTATTCATGCTTTATGCTCCGGGACTAGTTTTGAAGATGTTAAGTGAAACAACGAATGTTAATAAACTCATTCAGAGCACTAACTAAATGCAGTTCTATTTTTTACAATGCAATTTTTGTACAAAATAGATTTGATACTGAAGAGCATTTTTGTTAAGCAATTCCACCACAATGTGAAGCGCTATAATAGCATTACTAGATGTTACATACATTAACTCTAGCATCTGTTTTGTATGAAAACCTCAGGGAATCCCAGCAGTTTCTAAAATACAAACACTTTACACCAAAAACCATGTGGTACTGAAAGCCACAGAAATTTGTGCAAAAATCCACAGGTTTGCATATGTTCCTAATTAAGTGGTCATATTAGAGTATGTGTGAGCCTGACAAATGCTTGGAAATTTAGATAACCAGATAAAATAAAGTAGCATTAAAAGGTCCCATATCAACAAACCTACTTTCTTTATCTAATGGGGGCATGTAGTAGCCTAGTGGGTAATGTGTTGGATTCCTGAAGTTTGGAAGGTTGTGAACTTAAATGCCAGGTCCACCAGGCTGCCATTGTTGAGTCTTTGATCAGTGGGCTTAATTGTGACATACGGCTAAGTACGGTGACCCATACTCAGACGTTCTCTGCATTTAACCCATCCAAAGTGCAAACACACAGCAGTGAACACAGACACATCGTGAACACACACCCGGAGCAGTGGGCAGCCATTTAGCGCTTGGGGAGCAGTTGGGGGGGTTTCAATTTTTCAGGGAGCTGGATTACATACACAACCTGAGATATTCCATTTCAAGGGAGCTCAACGCTACATTATGGAGAATAGCAATACCAATGGTGCCACCCTGTGGAAGAATGCCTGTCACACATGGCTGTATGGCACAGACAACTGAGAGCAGATAGGGATCCTAGGATTGAGTTCATGTCCAGTCTGTAAAGCTTGATAAATGTGTGCGGAGAGGAGCAGCCTGCCACAGCACAATCATCATTTGTGAAGGGGGCCTTGACTCCTGGAGGTAAAGCCATTTCACCTGCCTAATAGGACAGAACGATGGCATATGTAACCCAGTAAGAAAGGTCCTGCTTGGTGACCACATTACCACAATCACCAAAGCAGACCAAAACTTTGGAGGATTCATGCCACTGTGGAGCAGTGGACTGGAGTGGACGTAGTAGATGACTAGCTTATCTTGCTCTGGACATACATGAGGTAGTGGAAAGGCTCATAAGATGACTGGCTTGCCCATCGCAGAAGACACCTTTGGAATGTAGCATACCTTCACTTAGATGCCTGAATTTGTGTATGCTGCCCAGCTGCCCTGTCTTTCCAAGGGTTAGGTTCGAGTGGCCACTGGCCTTCTGTTTCTCCCTGTGGAAACTAGCTTCTGGCTGAAACTGGCTGGTGAATGCAGCAAAGAATCAGTCTTCCAGATGCAGTGAAGGATCAGTTCCACAAATGCTGATGACTCCTGTTTAGCTTCCTGATACTTGTTGATAACAATGTTAACTATAACATCACCTAACAGACCTTGAGCAGATTTGGGCCATCCAGGAGGAAGTCTGTGACCTTCTTTTTTACCCCTGTAAGGTTGAGCCACAGTTGCCTCTCTATGACAACCATGAAACACAGCCATGAAATGGCCAACTGCGCAGCCTGTTTACTTAGGGGTATGGTAGCCTATTGGGTAAAGTGTTGCACTACCACTCAGAAGGTTGTGAGTTTGAATCCTAGCTCCACCAAGCTACCACTGCTGGGCCCCTGGGAAAGGCCCTTAACCCTCAATTGGTCAAGTGTATAAAAATGTAAGATGCTCTGTACAAGGGTGTCTTCCAAATGCCATAAATGCTTTCTTAGTGCACTGAGGGCCAAATTTGTTGCTCAGTGGAGTTCATTTATCCCCTTAGAATCTGAGCCCTCACTCTGATCAGATGCCTGGTCGCAGACACCGGACTCACATTGGTTTTTCAGTAAAAGTGAGCCAGATGGGAGCAAAGCTTTTTTACTAAGATGCACTCACAATGAACAGCCATCCCTGTTGAGGTATGCATCTTCTGTACTGTTTGCTTGCGATCAGTGGACATACAAAATAGACTAACAATCCTTTACAGACAGAACATCTCTCTGAAGACATTGAAGCTTAGACATTGGGGATTAGACGCCCTTTTATGGTCTTGCTGATGCAATGTCACCTGATCTCACGTTGGCCTACAGAATTAGCACTTTCCTTATCATTTTTTTTTTGCCTTGTATTGCCTATGTAACATGATTCATATACTGTAATATGTTACATGCTGGTTAACAGACCTGACCACAGGATGGCAGTAGTTTTTACTGTAAACAGTCTAGAGCTCAGAAAAGCTGAGGAGACACTGCAGGGCGGAGTATTGGAACTGACTACTCATGTCTCCTGTATGAAAAAGTTTGCATATTTAAGACACAGGAAATGAAATGTGTGGTGCAGCACTGCTAAAGGGTAAAATGGTGAAAATATCACAATAATCCTTATACATTTTAAAGATATATATATCCTTAGATTAAGAATTTAGAATACATTTTTACTTTAAAATGGCTTTAATTTGTTTTATTTTTGTGTATTTATTTATCTTATTACCTCACCGTTTGCTATACAGTGTTAAGAAAAAAAATCAAAAGGGTACTAAATATTTCCCAAAAGTGCTTTATTCCTTTCATACCGTACCAATTTGCTGATGATTACAGCACCATAGAGTTCATCATAGAGTTGTGTATTTATACTGTTGTGTATTTTTGATGAGTATTTTGTGTTCATATTGTTAAAAACCTACATGCATAATTTAAGAATTATGTTTGGAAGCAGTGTTACTACTTCCGGGTTGTTCAAGCGGTTAAGGTTTTGAGTTGTTGATCAGAGGATCATGGTTTAAGCCCCATCACTGCCAAACTGCCACTGTTGGGCCCTTGAGTAAGGCCCTTAACCCTCTCTGCTCCAGTGGTGCTGTATCATAGCTTCCCCTGTGCTCTGACCCTAATCTCCAAAGTTGGGAAATGTGTAGAGAGAATATCACAGTGTTTGAGCATGAATGGGAGGATGAAAATGTGCGTAAATGGTTGGACCTGTGGAAAACCACCTGACTGTAAGTTTAGAAATAGATATGAATGGAAAGAGAACACAGCTGATGGCCACGTGTCTTTATTCTGGTGGAACAAATCACATATTCAGGAATTTCCATCAAGATTTTCTACAAAATATGTTCATTCCTAATGTACACAGCACCATTAAATGAATAAGCTTAAGCTGGTGAATAAAAAAGCAGATCTTGCTATTTTAATGAAACAAAGGAAAGGAACTAATTGCTTTGTAAGTGCAAGACTTGTTATTATGTTATATTATATTATATATTGAGCGTTTGTGTGGAAAATGAAGCACATAATGAAAATAAAAAACTTTTTTGTAATATGCATTTAATGTAATGTATTACTGTATCGTGTTCCTAATTTATCAATCCACAAAGAAAAAGATTGACTAGAACTATGTTAACATGAGATGTACTCTGCATCACCACTTTATTACTCCTGTTCTGGAGACTCGATTTCCCAGGCTGCATCTGTATCTGGGGCTGGAGCAAATGCAGTTAGGTCTTCATAGAGGTCTCCACAATGCTCGATGTCCAAACCCTAAGAGAGTAGGAGAATGAAGACAGGAAGACAGGAGAGACAGACAGAAAAAAAAAGAAAACCCACATTGTAGTCAGAGAAGTTGTTAATTTAAAGAAGAAGAAACAGAAGAAAGAAAAAAAGGCAGACAGGATGTTTGACAGAGAGACATGAGCAAAAGTGAAAGAGATACAGTAAGAAAGGGATCCAAACATTTGTGAAAAAATAATGACAACAATGATAACAGTGTATTCTTGTCTGTCTTAACACTTCCTCTTCCTGTAAGACACGCAACAATGCATGCAGCTATTTTCTTTAAAAAGTTAATCAACCAAAAACACAAAGCTGTTAAACTCCTTCATAAACTCTACACAAACCATTCTACACAAACACACACACAGTCAGACACAAACACACACACACACACAAAACACAGTCAGACACACAAACAAAGACACAAACACACACACACCACACACACACAAAAACACAGTCAGACACACAAAGACACAAACACACACACACACACAAACACACACAAAAGCGCAGTCAAACACACAAAGACACAAACACAAACACACACACACCACACACACAAAACACAGTCAGACACACAAACAAAGACACAAACACACACACCACCACACACACACACAAACACACACACACAAACACAAACACACACAGAGTAAATAAATACTATAATATTAAAAAACAGCACCTCATATGTATGATCATGCTCAGGCTCTTCGTATACAGCTTCCTCTTTATGCTCCTGATAAGAGAGAGAGAGAGAGAGAGAGAGAGAGAGAGAGAGAGAGAGAGAGAGAGAGAGAGAGAGAGCACATATAAATCTACACATCTCCTCGTATCTTTCCCACTAGAGTTAAAAGGCTATCCATATTTAATCATCATAAATATTAAGATGTAGGCTACAATAAAAGTAGACAAAAGAATCCTGCATTAGCTAGTAAATGAAAGAAAATTTTGCTGATGATTATATATATACACACACGTATACACTCTACATCCACTTTAATAGGAACACCTGTATACATTAACACAGCTATTTAAATAAAATTTCTATCTATCTATCTATCTATCTATCTATCTATCTATCTATCTATCTATCTATCTATCTATCTATCTATCTATCTATCTAAATCTATCTATACATAAATCATGCAGATGCAGGCACAAGAGCTTCAGTTACTGTTCACATCAAACATCAGGATGAAGAAAACGATCACAGAATAGATGGATCAGAAGTGCTGGATTTATAGTATTTCCTAAACTGGACTCATTTCTACTCTTTAATCTACTCGTTTAACTCTTTTTAATTCTAATCTCAGCATGCAGAAAAACATCAAACACGTAGATGAATGAGCTCCAACAGCTGAAGACCACATCAGGTTCCCAGAACAAGAATATGAGGAATATTTCTCCAGTTTCTTCTGACTGGAGGAGAACCCAATGTTGTCTTCTCCTGTTGGAGCTCATCCACCTCAAGGTTTGATGTTCCGTGCAGGTTATGTTACAGGCATCAATACTATCACCTTCCTGTCAGTTTGAACCAGTCTGACCATTGAGCCACAATTCAACCACACTGATATAATGAGTCAAAATACAGATGAGAGACGAGTTAAAGACGTCTGCGAAGACTTTGTATGCATACAGCTGAAAAAAACACCAGATGTTTTAATGTATACTTTGTTTTCACTATAAACTCTACGGTATATCTTTAACACTCATGTCTTTTTCACAACACAAACGAAACACCTCGCATACCATAAAAAAAGTTTCTAAACTGAGATATATAAAAGCTAAAGAATAATTAATTACATTTTTAATCTGTCCTCATGTATATAAACGTTCATCAAAGCAAAAAAGAAGAGCTTTGCATGTGTGTGTGTGTGTGTGTTTGTGTGTGTGTGTGTGTGTGTGTGTGTTGATGGGTGTGGCTCTTACCAGTCTATAATACCAGACCAAGGGAACAATTATACACAGTAGGAGGAGAAAACTCTGGAAATAAATGATTATGTCTTTGATATAGTTCCTTCTTTCAGCTACTTCCGGTTTGCCCTGTCCTGATAAGAAAAGGATAAAACAGTGCAAAAATTGACAGAGAGAGAGAGAGAGAGAGAGAGAGAGAGAGAGAGAGAGAGAGAGAAAGAAAAAATTATATATGTGACACAGACCTATATGCACCTTATACTTTTGGTCTAGAGATGTTTAGACTTACTGAACACTTGTAGCTCTGTTCCAGGTCCCAATGTCTGGTTCATCATGCAGTAGTAAATGCCACTGTCTTTGACCTGTACGTCCTGGATGAATAACTGACTCTTCATGTTACCTGACTCCTTACATGCTCTGGTATTCGTAAATTCATACTTAGTATTAATGTTCACTACTTCACTTGTACTACTGAACTTGTACCACTTCACCACCACCTGACCAAGAGTCTGATCAGAAGCAGAACACGTAAATCCTACAAGTTTTCCCACTTTGACGCCATAAAACCTGGGCTTCTGATGAATTTGAAATTCAGCTGTGTCTGGATAGAAGAAGGAGATAGGAAATGTCATGGAAGAATAATATGAGCCCGGTGACTGCATCACTCACTTTACATGGAATTACTTCAACAATATTACTTAAAACTGATTACAAACATAATACAAAAAGATGTTTTGAAGCATTTGCAAGTTCCTCTTTCATACCCAGATGGAGAGGAAGTAGAAGACTGAAAACAACACATCCACTGTATGCAAAACACTTTTGCCTTTCCACAGCTCTTTACTAATTATTAAAGATCTAAAGAATGCTGGATAAACCATAATGTCTTCACACCAGAATTGATTTACAAGCACAAAAATGCACAAAATAACTCATTACTTGTTATGCATCATACGAAAAAATGTTCTTTAAAAAAAAAAAGAATGGTCTTACCTGATAGGTTCACCAACAACAGAAGAAAACAAGCTAAAACTATGTTGTTCATGATAACTGAGTCTGAATTTCATCCAAGAAACTACAAAGTGAACAAAAGCATGAAGATAAAGATGTGTGTGTGAGTGTGTGTGTGTGTGTGTGTGAGAGAGAGAGAGAGAGAGAGAGAGAGATAGATAGATAGATAGATAAAGAGAGTAAAGTATGAACCTCCTTGTACCATAAAGGGGGTGGATATCTCTAAGCAGTCATAGTAAGATTCAGTCACTGGGCATTATGCAAATAAAAGCATTCAGCCATGAGGTCTGAGTCATAATCTGGAAAAAAATATCAACACTGGTCAAGAGACATTTATACAAACTAAACCATCTTACAATTATAGAAATGTTCTTAAGCATGGATAATATTTGTATGTTTATATATAGACTGTTCTTTATGTGTGGCATAAATGAATTACAGTAGAAATGAATAGAATTAAAACAGCGATCTTTAGTCAGTTACTCAGTTCAACGTAGACATGATACTGTACATAAATGTTGAGAAAAATAATGAAGCTCATGTTGAAGATGAAGATTCTGAGTAAAGGGATGGATGGATGGATGTTTCATTTGAATTGAATTAAAACCAGGACCTTTGTGCTGAAGAAATGGGAAGAAATTGTTTTTAACACCAAATTCTTGCATTAGGTGACAGAATATTTTGGTTGTTGAAAATAAATGATATTAACATTACTAAGAACTGAAAACGGCCCCAGTTCTTCACAAGATAGTGGAAACGTTCCTTTGAGATTTCTCTTTTATAAATCTAAGCAGTTGATGTTTAAAGGTCTTGTTCAAGAGCCCAAGCTTGTCCGAGGCAGCTTTGTGGTGCTGAAATTTGAAACCTTCTAAACAGTAGTCCAACATCTTAACCGTGTTCCAAATTGGGTCCTCTGTTGTTCAGATCTGGTGCTTGGGAAGGTCATAGGAAGGTCACTATTAGCTCCGCGGTTAAAATGTCAGACTACTGATTGGATGGTTGTGAGTTTGAACCCAACCCTCAGATGTTTGAGCATGATAAATTTAAGTCTTTAGATAAGGGAGCTGGCTAAAATGCTGTAAAGGTCACAAGAGAACACTCGATGAACTTCTTGTTAATGTTAATAAAACCAATTTGAAACAACTTTCGCTTTGTCGATTATCATGCCAATAGTAGCCGATCATTAGAAGATGCAGAATAAAGGTCACTGGTGATGATTTCCATACAGAATTCTATATGTACTAGCTCAGGTTCTGTTATGCTTCATGAAGAATTTGGACCTTCAGTGAGAAGCTACCGACTCCATGTGGTCTCTCAGGACAACAACTGATAACATGAACATTATGAACAGTGGCTACGCTAATTCCTCTCCAGTTCTCTTTTTCTACCCATCCCGAGGCATCTAGAGATTGTTCCAGCTCCACGTGTGTTCCGCTTCATGAAGGTTTCGGACACTCAAAGAGAAGATGGCGACTCCATGTGTTCTTTGTGGACAACAACCTCATAATTAATACACAATTATCAGACTGTTTCTGACTGGAGAAAGGACATTATTTATAATAACACACTTTGGTGTTTATAACAGTTTATAATCACACCCTCCAGTGTCACCCAAATGAGGATGAGGTTCCCTTTTGAGTCTGGTTCCTCTCAAGGTTTCTTCCTCTTCCTCTTCTCACCAAAGTCACCTCAGTCACCTCAGACTTGTTCATTAGGGATAAATACAAACACATTAAAAAATATATTTAATAATAATCTTGAACATTTTGTACTATATTTCTTATGTTCTGTAAAACTGCATTGAGACAATGTCCATTGTTAAAAGAGCTAAAGAAATAAAACTGAATTGAATTCTACACTAATCTGAGCCTACATTTCAGTAGACAGCTAGAGATCTTTCAGTTCTCAATACAGAGCCTGAAGCTATGAGAAAATTGATAAATATGTGACAATTAGGGCTAAAAGCTAAGAAGGAGGATTAAACTTTAATAAACAGTAAAAAATAAATTATGTAAAAGTTCTCCAATGTAAACTGTAGTGCAGACTCAGGACGCAGAGCTCAGGATCTACATGCAATTTGGTAAGAAAATCTGAATTTCGTGTGCACACATTAACAACCAGGTGGTTTAATTAATTCATCAGTAGAAAAAGAAAGGCTTGTGTTTCTTCCGCTTGCTTGAATGGACCAAAATAGATATGATGTGTGTAGGTAGATGAGTCAGGGGTGGAATCCTCTAAAGATTTATTAAGCATATCCGTCTTCAGCTAACTGGAAATGATTCATTAGCTGTAACTTGTATAATTTGACATCAATGATAAATAGCCACATAAAGTGTAAAAGTACAATTTATCCACTGGGGTTTTACTTCTATTGCTTTCATAGTGACGGTGTGTTGTATTGGGATTCACCATAAGACATTTGTTGTTAGAGATGTGAACTGTTTGTAACAAGATTTTTCTAAATTATTCCAACTTGTGCACGTGTGTGATTTGGGAAAATCAGAGCAACCTGTATGGTTGGATGTGATCTGATTCGCAGTTTTTCCAAACTGTGCTAGGGAGTGTTGCTGAACTTTGACCTTTAACATACCGACTGTTTTGATAGGAACTTGGTGTGCTTAAGATCTCCAGATGACTCAAATCACACACACACACGCACGCACGCACACACACACACACACACACACACACAGTACATGTCAATAATCTGAACACATTATAGCAGAAATTACTACACAAAACAAAAAACTATTAGCATGATGTTCTCCATATAGTATTACTGTACTTAGTATGTCCACTGTGCTAAACACTGATCATTGAAATATCTGCCAATTTGTTAGATGAAAGTCACATCTTTGGTAATACAAGTACAGAATATTATAATACGCAAATACAAGGGTAGTTAAACTATGAAAATGTTTTGAACAAAGCAGAAATTCCTGTCAGATTTGCACTTGTTACCCGAGGTGAAGCCGACGCCTTGCGGTAAGTAAAAATAGAAACTAGAGTTATTAGAGGAGAAAGGCATCCAGGAAGTGCCCAGAGAGAACCATAAGCTTAAAGATAAAAAAAAAAATACTCAGAATTTCTGAGAATGAATTCTCACTCTTTTAAATACACTTTCATAAGAAGGTGTAACAGGCTTCAGGCTGTGGGAAGAAAAACAGATCAATCACAATCACAATCACATTACCATTAAATTTCAGTCAGAATTGTGTTAAATATCCATTTTATTTAAAATGATTTAATTATATAAAGAAAGGAAAAGAAATCTACTGGGTGCATGACATATATACAAGCAAAACAAGCTGAAAGCACTCAAATCTCTCTTCGTAATATAATGTAAACAGTTCTGGATATATTTTACATACAGATAAATCAAAAGTGCTTTATTTGTTAATTGGCACATTTTCAGGATTGAGACATGAATAATTAGGTTAAGACTTACACTTAAAAAAATGTCCTTAAGCTCACGAGTAACGAAGAAAAAACACAACAAATTATTTCTGACAGTCAACAAATTCAAATATTTTGCGATGATCACTGATTATTTGAACTAAGAAGCTGTCTATGATGATTCTTAACACATAAACCGCAAGCACTGAATTCAGTAATATTACATTTAATAGCAGTACAAACTGTAAACATTATACAATAACATTACAGTCTAGAAATATTAACTACTCCGTGCTACTCTGAACAAAGTTTCTGGAAATACATAAAAAAAAATACATAGCTTGACACGCTATATCTAATTTAAACCTAATCCTAAAATCCTATATTTATGTTTTATCTATTTATTAGGTATTCCAGAAAGATAGCTTGAGAACAAAAAAAGTCGAAGAACCCTTACAATAAGGATATATTGATATCTAATATCAGCCAGTTTAATCTAATGAGCATGTCTCACAAGGGAAGGTGTTTAACAAAAATAAATAAATAAATAAATAAACATAAATAAATAAAAAGTTGGTTTGTTTTTTGTTAAAATTTTGGTCACAAAGTTCACAAAGTGCAACTTCATTAAGCATACATAAAAAGTATGGCTCTATGTAATGAAAGACTAGAACTATTAAACTATTACACTAATATAATGTTAACTAATTCTATTTATATTAATAACATTTATTTTGAAGGACTAAGGCCTCTAGTTTTCCTCCTTATGTATTATTCTTCCCCTTATTTTCATACACTTTTATTTTGTTGCTATTTAATTGTTGATAATCAACTAAAAATATCTACCAACCTAATATACAGTAATTATATCTGACCGAACAGTTTTATCCTGATAGCCGACACAGACAAAAATGATTCAATCACAGAAAAAAGGTATGAGCCAATATAAGGCTCACAAAAGATTGCGGAAAGACAAAACAAATGCATCGAACTGTACATCATTACTACTGTACATAACTGTGCTGAAACTAGTAAGAAGAGCTTATATGAGTGGAGATCCAAGCCACGCCCCTTGCTGATGTATTCATGTGAACCACACCCCCTTTAGCAACCATAGTCATTGACCATAGTACCTTTTTTGTGTCATGATCATGAGAATAGCAGTAAAATTCTTATTAATTCAAATTAAGGCAACTTCATCAATGACTTTTAAATGACTCAGTTGACTGAGTGCATTCTCTACAAGAATACACTACAGGAAGTATGTACTGTACTGTACTGGTTATGTATGCCTTATGCAGTTGCAAATAGTGCCCAATGTGACAGTATACGTACCTCCCATGAACTGAAACTGGCAGGCCATGAACTGGGGACTAAAAATAGTGCGAAGGAAAGTGAGGCCCCAAGACAAATCAGGGACTTGTTAAAGCAGTACTAGGGTGAAGGGTCAGGAAATACATTTCAGTAAAAAAAGTGTAGTGGACACCTTCAAATGGTAAACATGAATGCACAAAAATACTGCAGATATTTTTAAGAAATGCAGCAATAATGTGACTAATCTAAGGTTCACAGGATGATAAGGAACAGGAAGATCAACAAAGCAAATCGGCTCAAACAAAGTTCTATTGGGATAAAAATATATATATATATATATATATATATATATATATATATATATATATATATATATATATATATATATACTGTATATATCGCTACTGGACACCAATAAACATCACCTTAATGGCTCTCTAAAATTGATGTGTGTTTTAGAGCATCAGTATGATTTCTTTTTGTGCAGGTGATACTCCGGTTTAACACATCGCCCTCTGCGTAAAAAAGGTTAACACGTCTCTCTACTATAATTTGGATTCTTTTGCTGTGGCCACCTCTCGCCTCGAAGAGTCCTGTGTAGTTGTGGGTGCAGAACGGAGAATTACTTCATTCGTTACTTCTACTGGCACTACTCTCTGTCGGCCTTGGGCCCGCTGGTGGTTTACTGGCACTGTGAGACCAGATGAAGCGGGTTTGACTGGCGTAGGCCTAGACTTATGCTCCAAAGCCATAGCCAGCTCTGCATTGCTTCCGTAGAGAGCATTCATCTTGCGTGCTATCAAACCCTCTGTTTCGGGTGGCTCCTCAGCCTCATGCTGCCTCACTTTTCTTTTCGTGGACCGATGCAAGAAGGATGCGTGACGGATAGAGCGTTTGAGGAGATGTTTACGGTACGATTGCTGGATCCGAATGGCTGCTTGCTCCTCCTCCTTTCTCCTCAGAGTGGTGACGATGGGCTCAAAGGAGGCCTTACTTGGGTTGTTCATCTTGAACTTTTCCTCAATGCTCACCCTCATGGCTGCCATCTCAGTAGTGTCTCCGAGGACATGTTGGGTGACGGCCAGCAAAATATCTAGACAGTGGATTTTGTCGCCAATTACGACCGGCAGATCCATATTGACCAGAGCGATTCTGTTCGGTTTGTGAATACGCAAAGGTTCTTGCAGTGCGTCGACAAAGGCAAACACGTGGTTGTAATCCAAAAACTGCGTCCCTTCTGTGTCAAACCTTTCCCAAGTCTCATTAAACATCTCAAAGTCGTCCTCACATAGCAGGTCACCGCTCTCCTCCTGGGCAACATTGAAGTTCTCCAGGATGATGGCAATGTACATGTTGACCACCACTAAGAAAGACATGATAATGTAACTGCAGAAGAACATTATGCCCATGCCTGCATTGCCACAGTTGCCCCTCACCTCTGTTCCAGGGTTTTCAATGTCAGGATCACAGTCAGGAGGACCGCTGTTTAACATTGGGAGCAGTAACCCATCCCAACCAGCTGAAGTCGTGATCTCAAATAGGCAAAGGATGCTATTCCCAAAGGTCTCAAAGTTAAAAATGTCATCAACGCCAGCCTCCTTTTTTACATAGGCGAAGTTAGACATGCCAAAAATGGAAAAGATAAACATGATGAGGAAGAGAAGCAGGCCGATGTTGAACAGGGCAGGAAGTGACATCATCAGAGCAAATAAAAGCGTCCTGATTCCTTTCGCCCCTTTGATAAGACGCAGCACACGGCCAATTCTAGCCAGACGGATGACACGGAACAGCGTTGGGGACACAAAGTACTTCTCAATTATGTCTGACAGCATGAGACCTTTGGGGAAACAGACAAAAAAACAATATACGATTCCACCAAACAGTCTCAGAAGCAATAGGAACAGCACTGTATATTTGCTGTAGATAACCTACCAGCTATAGAAAGGATGACAACGATGAAATCAAACACATTCCATCCAACAGTGAAGAAGTATTGTCTCAGCGCCACCATTTTGAGGATGCACTCCCCGGTGAATACGACAATAAAGATGAGGTTAATCTGATAGAGAACGTATTCTTTCTCCATACTTTGGTCATCTGTCTCAATCATCATGGTAACCATGTTGAGGCAAATGAGAACCATGATGAAGATGTCAAAGAACTGCTGAGATATGAGGTCAAAGACCAAGCCCTGGATCTTATTCTGGAAAGTGATGAACATAATGGTCAACTATTAGGAAAGAACAGTAACCATGCTGAGCGATAGATAAATGTCTGATAGTAGGGTCAAAAAATAGTCAAGACTGCACAAAGAATGCAGTCAGTTTATTCCGAGTGATTTATACACACCGCAGGGCGAGGTATGGGTTTGACAGGCTTCTTGGAACCCAGCTTTTTCATGGCATTGTAGTACTTTTTCTGCTCCTCAGTCATGAACAGATCTTCCCCACCGAAGTACAGAAAAAATAACAAATACACAATTATTTTTTTCTAGCTATGGTAAATCAATGTTTTTAGAATTTAAAAAACAAAAAAGAGCTGGTGCTCATCTTTTGCTTTTGCTGATTAAAATTGTCAATGATGACACCAATGAAAAGGTTGAGGGTGAAGAAGGAGCCAAAGATGATGAAGATGACAAAATACAGATACATATAAATGTTAATCTCATATGATGGCTGTTCTTCCACCTGCAAGGAAACAGAAAGAAGTAATTTAAAGGAAATTGTCACACTGAGAAAAATATATAGAAAAATTCTGAAATATAATTAATCAAGTTATATTTTCTTTCAAAGGTGTAATAATAATAAAGGTGCAAGATGCTGCTCCATCAAGGATTGTATCCTCAATCAGAGGCCACGAAAACCTTTTCATACACCATACCCTATGAATTGAACTTTGCATAAATTTTTTAATCCATCCATTCTCTAAGCCGCTTAGCCTACAGGATCTTAGGGAACCTGGAGTCTATCCCAGTACTCAAAACAGGGTACAACCTGGACAGGATGCCAGGCTAACACAGGGCAAATCGCAATGTAGAAATCCTAGTCAGCCTATAACACTGTCTTTGGACTGGAGTTGAAGTAAGACAGGAAGACAGGAATCAAACCCCCAACCCTGGAGCGGTGAATCAAATGTGCTAACTACAGGCCAACATGCCCTATGATTCCTGTTTATGTATTACATTTATATTTTTGTGTGTACAAAAAAGGTATAAGGAATCCTTCCTTTTCCACAGCCCAGGCTCAATTCCTGTTCAGGGAGCAAGTCTAGACACTGAGGAGTTAACTCTCCCAAGTCCGGATGAAATGGGAGGGCTGCGTCAGTAAGGGCAACTGGTGTAACACCTGTGACTACTCTAATATGCAGATGACACAATCTGCTTTGGTAACCCTGAATAGAGAGCAGCAAAAAGAACAGATTTCCGGAGCCTCATTAATTAGGGTTAATGCAGATATTTATAAATTTTTAAAGACAAATGAGTCACCTCTCTAGAATCCACTGCAGCATACATAATGTCCATCCAGCCTTTAAATGTGGCCTATGACAAGAAAAGTAGTTTTCAGTATTTGGAAAAAAACAAAACAAAACAAAACAAAAGCTACACACTATTAAGGTTAAAACGCAGAATTACCATGTACCCTCTGAAGCAAGGGAATAAAGACAGAACAATCAAAGTTAAAATCTTTTTTTCTGAACAATAAACAGGTTAAGGACTGAACTGCAACCGATGACGATACATATTTTCCAAATATTGTAACAAAATGTTCCTAAATTACGTCAAGCCTGTATTTATATCTATATTTTATATTTTATCTACACTAAACATAAGCTCACCACTTGTAGCAGGGAAAGGTAACCGAAGCCCACATTGTCATAGTTGACCTTGACATTGACCCAGCGTGTTTCATTAGTGAGCATTAGTGCTATGCAGTCACTCTTGTTGTTCACTAGCTCAATAGGGACAAGTTCTTCTGTGCTGGTATTAATGCAGCGGTAGAATTTTCCAGCAAACAGGTTGACCCCCATGATACTGAATATCAGCCAGAATATTAGACACACCAGGAGCACGTTCATGATGGAAGGAATGGCACCAACCAATGCGTTGACTACCACCTGTATAGATAGTCATGAGACGGTCATGATAAGCATAGATCTCAGGGTGAGGTACAGACATATGAAGAAAGATACGATGTGAGTACTAAGACCTGTATATTTCAACTTATACTCACCCTCATTCCTTCAAATCTGGATAGGGCACGTAAAGGCCGAAGAGCCCTAAGAGTTCTGAGAGACTTTATAGGCCCCAGCTCTGAATAACCCAACAAATTTGCTGTTAAACTGATAAGTGACACCTGAAAAAAAGGATGAAAAAAATTTCATTGTTATGTCACTATTAATTTTTAAAACCATAGAAATATAAACTACATGATCAGTTGGACAAGCACACTGCTACCAAAAAAAATATCAAATAATGAACTTACATCGACGATTAAAAAATCTAGCCAGCACCAGGCATTGGTGAAGTAAGTCTTGAAGCCATATGCAACCCATTTCAGTAACATCTCTATAACAAAAATATATGTGAAGACCTTGTCTGCATACTCCAAGATAATCTTAATCACCCTGCGACGCTCAATGTAAATGTCCTCAAAGGCCTGAAAAATAAATAATACAACAATTAAAAATGGTGATTTACTGAAATAAAACTTTCCAAAAGTCAAGTTCCAAAACTCAGGGCTTATTCTTTAGTACAATTTAAATTGCCGTTGATTCGTTAAATGCTATAGTTTGCTTTTATACCTGATTAAAAGTCCAATATTATAAATTAAATTTGTTTCTGCTTTTTTAAATCTTAGTCAAGAATTAAAGTTGCACCTTTGGCAGAAGGTGCATTGTCAAGCTTAGGCTATTACCAATGTATGCACAATATTTTTTTAGCAAGTGCTGTGAAACGGAGCTGGCAGAACCTGTACAAATTATACACGCATGCATGGAGTGTAAATTTTAAGTCTTCAGACTGTATTTGCATTTCATTTTCCAGAAAGTTTACAGAAAGAACACTGAAAATCACTCGCAAAAGGATAAAATGACCCCTGGAGCTCAAAATCAGTAAAAATCTGCCAGTCTCCCAAGTCTACCTTCACCACACATTCACACTGGGTTCTAAACTGGTGCCAAATCCAGGGAAGAGGACTCAGATGGTGATGTGGAGCCACACTTTGAAGCTCATCACTCAAGAGCAAGCTGAAGACTGATCAGCATTCCAGAAACTGTTGCAGTCCCACCATCCAGACACTCAAGAAAATTACCTCCACTGACAAGCTTGATGCCTCCACTGAGCATTTCAAGCGTGCTCTATCTCACTGGGGGTTGAATTGGTCCTGTGACTCCCGCTCTTGCTCTTGGAAGCCAAGCTCACTGCAAAGCAGCGAGTACAGTCAGTCAAACACCAGAGTAAGCCAAACACCAGAGTCACAGCAGCTGAACGATCATCTATTCATCCTCTGCTGTCCGGGAAGCAGGACCACGGCACAGATTGTTGTGCTGGTGGTACTGCAGCACTTCAACAATTGACTCTCAGCAGAAATAACAAAGACACTGGACAGTGTCCCAGGACATGCAAATCTTTGCACTGATAAACTGCTCAATTACTTTGAGCAGACAAATTCCTTGATGCCTATGTCCTAAAGAAAAACAGACTTTTCCTCTCTGCTTGGGTTATATATTGATTACCTGTCTATTTGGTTTGTTTGCAGTCCCAGCCAAGTTATAGCTGGTTTTATGGATATTGAAGCAAATTTTTAATGGCAGTCACTTATAGTAATGATTGGCAGTGACCAATTGATCAATTGGCCAATTGTTTGGTTGGCCATCCTCACACTTATAATACTACCCAGAAGAGTGCCCCTTTGCTCCTTTTTTATAATCATGTCCCACTTTAGTGGCTCCACCGCATGAAGGATGCAAATGTGCAGGTCTAAAAGCTTCTTGAGTTGACTTGAGGTCATTTATTGGTATCTGGCACTTGAGGTTCTGGCACTTGAGGTTCACAGGCGAAGGGGCAGACTTGTCTGTGGTAGATTTCCTGTCTCTGAGATGGAGCCAGCTTCAGGCTGGATGATTCCTCAGCCCGAGTTGGCTGGTGGGGGTACGCGGTAGATAGGGTGGGGTCAAGAATTGGCTGTGGGTGGAAAGAGGATGCGTGTTTAACCGGCTGGTAACGGCATTCTCACCTGTATGTTATTACTTGCAGCCTACTTATGTGTGGTATTTTCTTTCAGTAAGGGCCATGAGCCAGAGAGTTGAAGCTGGCAAAGCCTGACCACAACACATAAACACGCATGGAGCGTGAACTAGAACTTGAATGAGGCGAAAATGCGAGCTCTTTAGTGTTATTTTGTGTTGTTTTCTTATTATTGTTTTTTTGTTTATTTGATCATTAAAAGAGAGATGAAAAGTGTCTGCAAAAGAATAAATCCCCCTGATGTTCTCCTATACATACACACACACACACATCAGGGTCTACAGTCATTTTTAGTCACCCTAATTTCCAAGGACCCAGACGTACACACCACACTATATGCACTTCAAATTAATTTTAACGTCGTTACTATACGCATCATAATTAGTCACTAAATTTGTGAGTTTTTATGCATTAAGATGTCTTAGGTGATTTTAGGCTTTGGAGATTCTGACATACCAGTGCACCACTACTGAGAAGAATCATGAAGATGATGAAGGTTTCAAAGTAATCATGCTCCACTATGGTGTAGCAAGCTCTGCGCAGATTCCACCAACTCTTTCCCCTTCCCTGAGTGATGTCCACAGTCAGACATGGAAATCGTCTCACACAGTCTGTCACATAGAACAAAATGAGCAGGAGACAAAAGACCAAAGAAAAGCATCGTGTAATAATTGGTCTTCTATAAATAGTATCATGTCGGATGTAATTAAACTGTAGGAAGGAAAAGGGGGATTATATACAGAGGCACATACCTTCAGTAAAACAAGCTTCTGGATCATCAGGCTCTGGTTCCTCTTCCTCCTCTTCCTCAGGTGGAGGTTCTGGAGGTTTGTAGTCCACTGTGCTACACACTGAAGAGTCTCCATCATTCAAAACACCCTAAAGAGAGATTTATAGAATTGATGTGAAGCAAAATAAGAATTAAAGTTGAGACCAAAAGGTTTTTATACAACTTTGCATTTTTATTGGGATTTTATCTATACATTCTTCACATCAGAGGTCATTCCCATCAACTGGATCAAACATTTACAAACACCAATCTGATTTTCAATTTTGAACATTCCAAAAACTTTTTGCGCCCTTGGGACCAGACACTGCAAGTCTCAGGAAAGGGGCACAATTGAACTACCTGGGATGAATAAACTACGGGCTGAAAGGTTCAACTGTAGAACAACAACAAAGAAACTGGTGAGGAAATCTGAGAAAACAGGTACAAGTACATACAACCAACAACAAGAGTTCTACATACACATAGCCTGAAAGGCTGCAATGGAAAAGCTGCTACTCCAAGACCAGAAAGATTTTCTACAAATACTAAAAAAAATGTATGTAGATGTTTTGTCCCAGTGAAAATCTGTCATACTTAATAAAAGTTTAAATAAATAAAACTCTTAGCTAGTATTTTTTTAATGAACTCTTTAAATACAGTAGATGCCTTCACTAACTTAACAAATCAGGTCAATACAGGTCAATGAATCGAGGTCTGTGAATCAACCAATTTGGTTTTATTCCACTATTTTAGTTTAAAGCCATTTAATACAACTCGTATTTTGGCCTGTCAGTCGACATGTGATGAAAAACTGTTAGAGAACAAAATAAGAAATTTTTGTTTATAATTTAAACAAATGTAAAAAAAAAAAATCAGTGAGATCAGCAAAACAAATCTATAAAATAAAATAAATTTCACCTTCTTTTTGTGTGTACCCTCTTCTTCTGATGAAGCCTGCGAATCTTCATCTTCATCATCAGACTCAGCTTTGGCAATCGGTACATTCAGAGACAGAGCATCCAGACAGTTGGTCAACCCATCTGCTATCTTCCCTTCATCAAGGTTGTTTAATGAAAAGCTTTCCTTTTTATCTGTATCGTCACATTCGTCTCCTCTTGCATCGCCCTCGGAAGGTTTCCTGCACAATAACCGGCCTACAAAGCTGACGATAAAGGATTTGACCCAGTTGACGCCCCTGGTGATGCGGCCGATTGCGATCTGGAGATTGTTCATCTCTCCATCTTCATCACTGGCTGATAGATTGTCCCCACTGAACGAGCTGAGCAGCAAGGCAAGGAACAGGTTCAGCACCTAAGAAAACAGTGTAGAGAGTTTACATTCACTGTATATTTAGTTATCTTGTGATTATCACGGATAAGCTTTGGCAGTTTCCAAAACCGACCAGGGATCAATGATCTTACAGTATAATAATCACCCCTGGTTTTTGGTTCTCTAATAAATGTGTGATTGGTTTACGTACATGCTATCAGGTTCTTGTCCTGTCTTCTATGACATGGAGTCAGTAAATATTATGCCGTCTGCAAGATCTCGGTAAGGAAGCTATCTTTAGTTTCTAAACCAAGTTAGTTCACGTTGCAATTCTTATTTCCTTTCTTAAGATGTAGGTTACAATTACAGCACAACAAAAAATTCATATTTATTTTCATTAAAACATTTTAGTAATTAGTAACTATAACAGATCCATTTCACATGCTATACCGGGTGTTAGTATGGCTTCTTAACCAGACTACTCTGTTGCTTGTCAGTTAGAGGATTCTGCTGATGTGTTTTGCACTGTGTGGAGCGAGAAGCAGGAGCCTATCCAGACCTCCAGACTGCTGCTATGCTTCTCAGCTGTCTGTGTTTGTTCCCTGTGTGCCAAAATGCTAACTTGAGCTGTGTCTTAGTGCATATCCAAGGTCAGAACCACTGTTTGCTGGCTCAAGTCATAATACTTAAATAGAAGCATGAGTAGAGAAACAGTGCTGAGTCTGAGTGTGCTATGGGAATAAGTGGTGTGTATGGGTGTGTGTCGACGTGACACAAAACCTTGTTTCTGCTCATGCTGAGTGCTGATGCTTTTGTTAGATCTCCAAGATAAGCCATTTCATTTCCTCTTTCCTTTCAGCAGTAAAGTATGCCCAGCTGCTGTATGTTGGTATTATCTGTATGCCCTTCATCTACACTTACGCTGCACATTTCTGCACGCCACAATGCATCTGCAGGTTTACGTGGTCCGTTTCCTGCAATCTAGCAACCTATTAAGCGTATTCTTAATGCTCATGATAATGAAATTATTACATATGCTTATATATGTAATTGAATCTAGTGCTATGAATATTTTTTCATCCACTGACCACACCCTCTTGCTCCCACAGTTATTTCTGTATACACCCACCCACAATGTTTCTAAATGAACTCACTTGGCTTAAAATCTACAAATAATAAAAAGAAAAACCAATATGTCACTGCTGAATGCCGATGTGAAAGTGTTGGCAAAAGTAATTGTATCCCGGTTAGAAAATGTATTACCACGTATCATATCTAAGGAGCAGACTGGATTCATAAAAGGGCGGCATTCATTTTATAACACTCGTACACGTTTCAATATAATTTACTCTAAGCAGTCATCTCCGCTCCCTTAGGTTGTAGTCTCATTGGATGCTGAGAAAGCGTTTGATAGAGTCAAGTGGGAATACCTGTTTGCGATATTAAAGAAATTTGGGTTTGGTGATACATTTGTCTCCTGGATCCACCTCCTTTATAAATCCCGGCAAGCCAGTGTTCGTACAAATAATATTAGCTCTGATCATTTCAGTCTCGGGCGTGGAACCCGGCAGCGGTGCCCACTGTCACCACTGCTATTCGCCCTTGCCATTGAGCCATTATCCATTAAACTTAAATCCTCATTAGACCTTAAAGGTATAACTCGCAAGGGGGCGGAATATAAGGTATCCTTATATGCTGATGATTTGTTGCTGTTCGGCTGTGGACGTCGCTCGGCCCCCCTGTTCAGCTGTGGACGTCGCTCGGCCCCCCTGTTCAGCTGTGGACGTCGCTCGGCCCCCCTGTTCTGCCTACAGTTCATTTTTCAGTTCATATCTCGAAGTCTGCAGCTTTGTATCTAAATGCCTTCACAATTTTCCCTCTGTACCCCCCAAGCAACCTTGGGAGAGTTTAGTCATGTTCACTCCACACCAGTGTAGTTTGATTTCCCAGATATACAGTTTCATTTTATCTCTCAATAGCTGTAATACAGATAAAATCAGGACCGCTTGGGAGGAGGAGTTAGGGCTGCAGTTTGGCGATGAACGGTGGGAGAAAGCCGTAGATTGGGTACGGTCTACCACTTCCTGTGCCCGCCTCAGTCTCATTCAGTTTAAGGTTTTGTACAGAATTCATCTTTCCAAATCTAAACAGGCACAAATCTATCCTGGTGTTGAGGACAGATGTGACAGATGTCATGCTTCCCCCTGTCAATTAAGTCATATGTTTTTTCTGTGCCCAAAATTACATGCATTCTGGACAGGTTTTTTCGGCATTATGTCCTCCATATTTGAAGTGCAATTGACGCCATGCCCACTGATCGCTATATTTGGTATTATCAATGAGTCAGTATCACTGAGTTCTGTAAACAAAGATGTTTTAGCCTTCTCATCTTTGTTGGCCAGATGTTGTATACTTCTACACTGGAAAGCAATAAGATGTCCCTCCATGTCTCGGTGGTTTAAAGATTTGATGTCTTTTCTTAAGTTGGAGAAAATAAAATATACACTGAGGGGTTCTACTGACACCTTTTTTTGCAAGTGGCGACCTGTTATTTCTTATTTTAGGAGACTACGGGTGTTACCTGATTAAAGTTCTAATCTGGTCAAAAATTGGACTGTATACATAACCTTTCTTCCGTTTCTTTAGTTGTTTTAACAGGGGGATGTGGGGTGTTTGTGCGTGTGCATGTGTGTGTCTTTGTCTGGGGGTTTGTTTGTGTTTTGGGTGGCGGGGTGGGGGTGCTGCTCTCTGTTGTTTGAAAAGGGAAAATGGAGAATTTCTGTTTACATTCTTGTATTTGTGATTGTTGATTTTTCAATAAAAAATTATAAATAAAAAAAACATATAAACATGAATGAATAATTGCACAATGAATAATTCCTTCCAGTCCAATGTAAAATTCCGTTGTGCAGGAATAACAACAGAGTCGATCTCGTATGCGGGCTGACATGAGACAGGCCCTTTTTTTTTTGCTGCACTCACAGCTCGAGTGCTGGTGTGAGCTAATTCCAGTCCGCCAGTGCTATAAAAGTCTGGTTTTATATGTCAATATCTATAATAACCCTTAAGCTTTATGAACATAGAAACAGGAAGTACTATGACAAGTTGAACCAATCTCCCAATCTTCCACACCTGTTGTAGCTGCCCCCAGGTTTATCCGGACCAGGACCAGGACCAGGACCAGGGATCAGATCTCCTGAGTGCTCCTTCATAGCATCACTTATAGTACTGGGAAAAACATGAGTGTGAGAACAAACACATCTGTACTCACCACTAGGTTTCCTATGACCATGACCATGAGGAACACTACAAGGCACATGCCTGCTCCGGCCACCTCCATGCAGTCCCACATCGTTTCAATCCATTCGCCACACAGGATGCGGAAGACGATGAGGAACGAATGGAAAAAATCGTTCATGTGCCAGCGCGGCAGCGTGCAGTCCTCTGCGATCTTACACACACACTCCTTGTAGCTCTTGCCAAAGAGCTGCATGCCTACAACGGCAAAGATGAAGACAATGATGGCCAGCACCAAAGTCAGGTTCCCCAGTGCACCCACTGAGTTACCAATGATTTTGATCAGCATGTTGAGCGTGGGCCAGGATTTAGCCAGCTTAAAGACTCGCAGCTACCTCCAGCAAGACCAGCAAAGAAACAAACACACACAATATAACGTCAGTAAAAATGTACAGCAAAGGAATATCTTTCCCTGAATGAACATTAATGTGCAATATAAAAGAAATACAAATAAAGACTACAAAGAATATGAAGCAACGTATGACATGTTGAATCAAAGATATTTTGTGATAAATACGATATATGAGATGTTGCGATATAACTAAATATATCAACTTATTATATATCAAGCTATTTTCAGGATGTTTACTGGTACACAATGTGATGTCCAATATTAACTGTGGACAGACAAGCAGCTCAATTTCTCTTGACTGAAGTTAAACCACATCTTGATTTAATCTTTATTACCGATAATAATAATAATAATAATAATAATAATAATAATAATAATAATAATAATAATAATAATAATAATAAAAGTATTCTAGATAGCAAGCTAGACTAGTCAATTAGCTCAGGTTAGCTAGGACTGGTAATGTTGTTATTGTTTCTTTAACAGTGTATGAGCTGTGTGAAAATAAAAAGGCTTTCACTTTAAATATAGGGTTTACGGTTAAGGCTTACCAAACGGAAGGACCTGAGGACAGACAGACCCTGCACATTGGCCAGGCCTAACTCCACCAGGCTAAGAGTGACGATGATGCTGTCAAAAATGTTCCATCCCACCTGGAAGTAGTAGTAAGGGTCCATGGCAATGAGCTTGAACACCATTTCAGCAGTGAAAATACCAGTGAACACCTAAGAAGATAAGGAGAATTGTTTTTTTTGGTCATTTTACAGACATTTGCATAACATTTTTGATTTCTTTTATTCCTTGTGAAGTTATATAGTTTTGCTCGGTATTAGAACATCTCTTTGTATGATGGAAGCGGTGGAGAGTGTGTAGTACCTACCAAGTTGCCAACAGTGAGCACATGCTCAAATCCTGGACTCATGGGATAGTGCTCCATAGCCATGAAAAGTGTATTGAGTACGATACAAATGGTAATGCCAAGGTCCACAAAAGGATCCATCACCACAAAATTAACCCATTTCTTGAAGATAATCCAGGGTTCACAGCAGTCCCACTTCAAAAATATATCCGCAAACTTATACCAGCCTGGAGGACAAGGCCTCTGGGCCTCCTCCAACTCTGAGGGAAGACAATTTGCAATTAATAAACTGCAACAATTTAAACACAATTCACACGTGACTTTTATTCTGTTCACCACAAATGGCAGATGACCGCAAAATGCCTAATCTAGTCTGAAAAAAAGTCTAATCTCAGTCACTGGAAATAACCTGAAGCTTAGCACCACTAAGGATAGAACAACAGGGCTTTCTGCACATCTAATGTCCAGGACCATACAAACTACAGACAAAATGCACTCACTGCTAGTGCTAAATATTAATACCAGACTAATCTCTGCTCTTACACGTTAACCAGCCAGTAGCTTGGGGGTATTGAGGTGAAATGCCCCCATGGCACATTTTGTGATCTCCCCCACCCTGTACCATCACTGTCATAATGGTGTTCGGGTATTGCGATTTAATTGTAGTTTGGCATCTGAATTTACAAGGAAAACCATCAACTATGAAATCTTGTAGCATATAATTACACGATAAAGAACGACCCACAAATTTGGGTGGGTAGCATTATTAATAAAAAAGTGGCTTAATGTTAAAGGAAAGAAATGAAGCGACGCTAAATGAAGTGACCAAATATTATATAAGATACACAGAATAATAATTAATAGGCCTTTTTATTCTCCAGCATTACCTTCCCTTGTGCTGCGTACACTAATGGCACTGGCTGTTCTCTGAGAGAGCCCAGGGTTTTCCAGGTGCATCATGCTATGCTGGGAGCACATGGATTTACTGTCAGCGTTTTGCTCGTCGGCTGATGCTGACTGCACAGAAGAAAATGCATTAAGACAATAATGAAATAAAAATGAGTTTTATTTTTTATATTTTTTTAATAGGTTAAAAGATTGAGAGAAATTTTAAGGCAGAAATTTTGTCTGGGTCTGTATTCAGATTTTAATTCAGAACACACTGGAGACTTAGGAGTTATTCTGAGCAATGTAAATCCTTTCAAAAGTTATTGGTTCTTTAAACCCTGTGTATAGAAGAGCATTAATTACACATCACACACACTGACGTAATACATTGCATTACAGGGAGGAATCTGCTTTATCAAACTGTATTATTAACACAACTAAAGAGCTTAATTTGCTGACTTAGGAACACAAACACAGGCACAGAAAGGAACAAAACCCAAGCATTACTTACTTTTTTCAAAGTTGGGGCTCTATGGATCACCAGACGAGGAATAAACCTGCCATTACAGTCCTTTATTACATCGTCCCCATCATCTGTCCCTATTTCTGACCCATTGCTTTGTGTTCTCTGACTGGCCAATGATACCATGCTACCAACTTGCAACTGCAACAAAAAGTCAACAACAAACCAATGAGAAAGTGTGTGTGTGTGTGAGAGAGAGAGAGAGAGAGAGAGAGAGAGAGAGAGAGAGAGAGAGAGAGAGAGAGAGAGAATGAAGAAATCTTCTGTATTATATCCATAGGTGTTACCTGTTGCTCTTCATTCTTAAGCTGCTCCAGCATTCTCTGAAATTCTTCCTCTTTTTCCCGGGCTTCAGCAATTGTGGCTTGGTTCTGTTCATCATACGCCATGGCAACTACTGCCAGGATTAGGTTGATGAGGTAGAATGATCCCAGAAATATGACCACCACAAAAAAAATCATGTAGGTTTTCCCAGCTGCACGAAGAGTCTACAGAAATCAACAAATCCTAATATAGCAGTTGCATCAGAACAGGTTGCAGAACTTTTAATTTCATCATTACAGTCTGACAGTTTTATTAGTAGGATGTTAAATTTAATTATAGTATTTGTTCAAAGGTAATGCATAAGTGCATAAGTAAAAATAGAAGCTATTAACTATACAATGAAAACCTAATTCGGCATTTAAGTTATAATTAAATGCATTAAAATCTAATTGGATTGTGCTACCAGTTGAAATAAGTTCTCCCAGTAGTCCTGAGTCATGAGCCTAAAGAGAGCGAGGAAAGCCCAGCCAAAAGTGTCGTAGCTGGTGTAACCGTAATTCGGGTTCCTTCCAGCCTTCATGCACGTGAACCCTTCCGGACACTTTCTGTCAAAACAGCAGTGAATCTATCTTACATTCTTTCCATTTTGATTTCTGGTAAAAAAAAAATTGAGTAAATATATAAATTTATTTAATATAAAAAAAGAGTTATGTATTGAATTATCCACAACTTGTATGGCAAACTTACCCAGCATCAGAACTGTTGCCACATAGTAAAGCATCTAAGCTGCCCTCCAGAAAGTACTGGTTATCTGAAATCAATCAATCAATCAATCAATCAATTATTATGTAAATAAACTCCGCTATCATACAGGGAGAGATGCTTAAATCTCCCAAGCAGTAAATCTACACATTATGGGCCAAGTGAGGAAAAACAAATATGGAGGATGGTCACTTTTAGCGCCTCAGCAGTCTCATTGTGCTTCTAACCTAATCTCCGCTGTGGCTGATTACGGACTCTCATTTTAAGAATAATTAAACAAGGCGCATTCACTCCTGCCATCTGTATTATCAAACTGGGTATTCTGATTACTTTCTCTAATGGATCTCTGCTTTATATTATTTCCTTCTACTATTTTTGAGAGTGTTTGATCCACGTGTGTGATTTGTGTCGGGTTTGGTTGTAGAAGAAGAAGAAGAAGAAGAAGAAGAAGAAGAAGAAGGGGCATAGAAGCCTTTATTAATGCCACATATACATTACAGCACAGTGGAATTCTTTTCTTCACATACCCCAACTGAGGAGGTTGGGGTCAGAGTGGAGGGGCAGCTATGATACAGCGCTCCTGGAGCAGGGAGGGTTGAGGGCCTTGCTCAAGGGCCCAGCAGTGGCAGCTTGGCTGTGCTGGGCCTTGAACCCTGATCCTCAGATCAACAACCCAGAGCCTTAACCAGTTGAGCCACTACTGCCCCATTTTCGCATATCCCAAGGTTATGTGGTCAGAGCGATAGTATGCCATAGTACGGTGTCCCTGGAGCAGGTGAGGTTAAGGACCCAACGTTGATGTCTCAGCAGCTGGTGGACTCGAACCCCGACCTTCTGATCAGGAACCCAGCGCCTTAACCACTGGACCATCACCCCAAAATAACCTCATTGTTATTTCTCTATCCTACATTGCAATTAGTTTAGTTAGGTTAGCTGATATTATCTCAGGAAATGAATTGGGTTTGTTGTTGTTGGGATTTTTTAATCAATTAAAAATTGATTGTTCCAGTGTTTTATCTGCTCTAATTTAGCACCCTAAATAGCACAAATCACTTAATAGCACTTCAATACCCAAACTATCCACTTGAAGCTAACGTCACCTTCATTTTCAATATAGGCTGTGAAGTCAAAAGTAGTGTTGATGAAAGTGGGGTTGAATTCATCCGTTAGGGTGGAGTTGTAGTCGTCCGTCGTGCTGTTCGAAATGGGCCAGCGTATACACTTGTGGCGCAGATTCCCCATGAACAGCTGCAGGCCAATGAGGGCAAAAACAGCCAGGGCAAAGACGGTCAGAATCATCACATCCACCATCTTCTTGACAGACTGGATCAGAGCTCCAACAATGGTCTTTAAGCCTGAGGGAGGGAAGGGAATAGCAGTGAGGAAGAGGATGAAACATTGAAGGACAAAGAACATGTATATTTATGGATGGATGCAGTTAAAATAGAGAGAAATAAAAGCAAACAAACGAACCAGGAATAACAGTGATCGTTTTAAGAGCTCTGAGCACACGGAACGTCCGAAGTGCCGATACGTTGCCAAGGTCAACAAACTCAGTGATGTACCTAAAAAACAAATTCTGCTTAATACAAAACTACAGACTCTTGTTAAAGATCTGTCCAACCCTCTGTAGAACCGAGAATGTGGTTGTGGTGTAGGATTGGAACTATTACAGCCAACCTCGACCGAAATATAATGCAACAGCATGCAGCATTAAATACAATAAAGAAAAAAAGGTTTGAAAAGAAGGTTAGTGCTCAGGTTTTTCTTACTGGTCATGTTGTTGCATTGAAACGGGGGTTGTTGCTGAGGTAAATGATACGTTTTAATGAATGCTATATATAGACGTGTCCACCACCTCAGTCAAATGGCAGATTAGCTGACTGTCATTGAGAAGGTGCCTGAATAGCATAACTGCACATGAAGCATAAGAAGATCACTTAGCAAACTGCACAAAAGATTCTATTTGGAATTCCAAAGAAAACGGAGACAAGACGGCTGTAGGAACATTTGTAATTTTTTAATCTCTGATTTTTGGAAATTGGTGCAAAAATGTACAGCACCATCAATAAATAAGAAAAGCAGAACAGAACTCGTATGGATTTTCTATGTGCTGATAAACTTACGCCATGCTGATCACCATGAAATCCAGCCAGTTCCATGGATCACGAAGGAATGTAAAAGACCCAATGCAGAAGCCTCGCGACACCACTTTAGTTGTTGCCTCAAAGGTATATATACCAGTAAAGACATACCTGAAAACAGTTGAAATTATTAGTCAATGTTTAGATGTACATATGCAGCATCTAAAATTATTTGAATATCAAAAAAATGTCCATTTAAATATAATCCACAATTTGAACAATTCGAGGATTGAATTGAAATTTCATATATTTTATATTTATTTCACATGAACAAATATTTTAAGAAGTTTCTCTTTTAATTTAGAGAATTATGAGTTGTGAGCAATCAGAAATTGCTGGGAACATTTTAGCTTACATGTAATCAGTCTAGAATTAATAGAATAAATACAAAAAAATGAGAATATTGTAAATATGAATGAAATAAGCTGCACTTACTCCACAATTTTACTCCAGGCAGGAGGGTTGCTCATCGTCATAAACACACAGTTGGAGAGAATAGTGATCATGATGAACATGCTAAATAACGTAATAAAGAGTCAAGGAACAAAACACCTTCAAAACTGAAAAGTTGAAAAAAAAAATAAAGGAAAAAAACAAAAACAAATCAAATATAAGCTTTTATTAACCCTTTTATACATAATCAATTTATCAGCATGTCCATATATTAAAAAATATTAATGTATTTTCAATGTATAACATACTGTATAAAACACACACACACACACACACACCTGCTTTTAAAAAATGTGTTGTTTTTTTATTTTAAAGCTTTATATTTATTTATTTAGATTTACGTAAAAATATACCTAAAATCAACAATGATTTTTTGAAGGCTACAGAAATTTATGTTAAATTAAAGTAATGCTCTGAAAACCTTTTAAAGGCAAACATTATCTGATTTATGGAGCATTAAGGATATGAATGTATGAGAACTCTAATGGCGGCTCTTCTTACGAGATTAAATGGGCTGATCATGTAACAGGACGGTTCTGCATTAAACCTGTAGATTGTGTTGCCTTTGGTGATTACAATAAATGTCTGGAAAAAAAAACAACACAAGGTAACTAAATAAACAGAAGTGGAGGGAGAGAGAAAGAAAGAGAAGAGAGGGATTTATGTAAGTGTCGGTCTCGAGACTGACTTTTTGTGTTTTGTAGAAGGGGTCGATGTCTTCTAAAGCCGTGTTTAGCAGCTCCTCTGGTGGATCTCCGTAGATCATGGGCAGAGTCTTCCCTGCCTCCAGGTCACTGCTTGGTGCTGTTGGCCTGGTCTCTAGATCCACTTCCTCTCTTTCCTCCCTGATTTTCTGCTCCTCGATGAACTTCTCGATCTCCGCCAGTGATTCCGGAGTGAAGCGGCGGAACACTTTGGTGCGTGTGGTAGGGACCATCTTCGCCATCTTCGCATTGCGAAGATACAGGACCTCACGGAGGAATCTCTACCCTGAGCTGGCAAGAATGACAAAGACGGATTTACCTGCACATTGAAAAACTGACACTGACATCTAATAAATTATTTTTAGAAAACACAGATTATATTTTGGATTGGAATGTCAACAGAAATATTTTTATTAACTATCAGCTTTAATTCCTTTTTAATATACACGCAGCAGCTACTCGAACAACACCAACACCAGTTCATTTGAGCAGTTATCCAATCAGCCAATCACGTAGCAGAGCTCAGGCAGATACAGGTCAGTTAATGTTCTCATCAAACATGAGAATAGAGGAAAATGATGATTTTTGACCCAACAACCACCATTTTACAAAAGGATCTTTGAAGATCACAGCTTCTCAACCCTAGTCCTGGAGTTAATAATAACTACAGATCATTAACTCTGATATCTATACTCATGAGTAGACGTGCATTCCTACCTCCAAACCATCACCAACCTTCTGCTGGATCCTCTGGGATTTGCATGTAGAAACATTTCACAACACACCGATCATCTACGATCCTACGCCAATACATTTATTTATTATATTTACTACAAATGGTCCGGGATTCAATCCTCTGAAATCTAGAATTTGATATAAACTGCAGTTGAACCGCTTGTTATGAAATGATAATATAACAGAGTGGTGAGTGATAACTAAAGTGAGTTCCATCTCATGAGAAAGGAGCTTAAAGTGTATAAAAAATAAATAATAATATACCAAGGTAGATGACAGATGATTAGATGACAAGAAGCTAGCCCTAGATTTGTTAGACTACTGGATTTCTGTAGCAAAGATATGAGCATGAGGCGAGAAGAAAGTGAGGTTTTACAAGCCTCATGGAACAGCAGTCTGATTTCTTATAATAATTGATAATCACACCCTCCAGTGTTAGCCAAATGAGGATGAGGTACCCTTCTGAGTAGACCATTTAAGTACCTGGGGGCACGGTGGCTTAGTGGTTAGCACCGTTCACCTCACACCTCCAGGGTTGGGGGTTCGATTCCCACCTCCCCCTTGTGTGTGTGGAGTTTGCATGTTCTCCCCGTGCCTCGGGGAAGGAATGAATGAATGAATTTAAATACCTACAATTTAGCCTGCATTATATGCTTCTTAAGTAAACTTAAGTGCTGATGTGTTTGCACCATGACCAATTTAAACCTGATGCCTCACTCCATACCCTTCTGCCAGGGCAATGCCAAAGTGAAGAGGGAGGTGAAACATGCTATTAGAAGTGTAAGCAGGACGTTCCCACAGAACCCATGATTAATATTAATTAGTCTATAGTCCATAGTCTAGTACTACATAATACTGTGTGTGTGTGTGTGTGTGTGTATATATATATATACATACATAGCACCTTCCTGACTACAAAAATATATTGTATATACAGTAAGTATCCGTAGAGGTCTACATCTTGTTCTAAAAGTGTTAAATAAAAGGCCATGCAATATGCCGATGCATGGCAAAGCATTAAGTGTTGAAGGCATTAAGATTAGGCCGTGTCAGTTCAAGCACACATGTACATAACCTAAGTCTGTGGGGTCTAAAGGCGCACACGCCTTCAGAAGGATTCGGTCTTTCTTTAGCGGGCAGGCACACGCTCAGCCTGACTCCTATACACAGAAACCAGCATGACACACATACACCTACAAACAGATACGATGGCCTCCCAGCTGCCACAGGCCATCAAAAGTTGGGCATCAAGTTACAGAGGCGTGATGACTTGGCTCATTCCTGCCTCCCATAATCTATAATACTGTTTAATTAACATCACAATGATAAACAGGTCAGAACACCAGTTTAATGCATGACACATTATCTTCTTACACAAATGAGTAGGCGTGACCATCAACCTTCCAACCAAATCCCCATTCCCAAAAAAAAGCGATAAATAACACCCATCCCCAAGCACCCCACCCCCCGAATCTGTTTGCCCAATCAGTCTACTATTGCTGTTTCGGAAGCTCGTGCCAAGGATGAAGGATACTCTCTACCATTTTCCCACCACTATTAAACTTCACCATGCCATTCTGGGGTGGCTGGTTAAGGAGGCAGGCATGCTGGTGAACAGCACAAGACAAGATACAATCATCTCCCATCTCTTCCATTTAATTTCCTTGTATCTTGGGGCATCATTTCATTTTATTCCTAAAAATGCTTAATTCATTTGTTTTATGTTATCAGATCAGGGGATTACCGGAACCATGTTATGATAAAAAGCATCAGCAAATCTTTAGATAGAAAGACCAAAGTGGTGCATCCTCATTGGTGTCCCTGTATCACCTCTAAAACCAGTGACACAGAAAATGTGTAAAGGTGTGTGTGCATATGGCTAAAAATGTGCATATGGCTAATTTTTGGTTGCGACTGTAAAACATAAATTGTGCTCATTGTAGGGCACCGGCAAAGTAATCAAAGTTACTCTTAATAGCAGGATAAAGTGTGGCTTTAAAATGTGATCGAACTGAGGAACAGAACAGGGGAAACTTGGGCTGAGGTTAGGAATGTTCTGGATGTTCTGGATGCTGCTTTGTGATTGGCCAGATTTCCCAGTCACTGAAAATATGATAGCGGTGGTGTAAAAGTCATAAACTACTGGCAAGAGATTAAGAGAGAGTAAGAGTGATGCTGTTTCTGTTTCCTCTCCATGTGTCGGAGACAGTATGTGTGTGTGTTTGTGTCTTCGTGTGTTTGTGTGTGTGTTTGTGTGTGTGTATGTATGTGTATGTGGGTGTCTCTGTGTGTTTGTGTCTGTGTGTGTTTGTGTCTGTGTGTGTCTATGTGTGTGTGCCTGTGTGTGTGCTTGTGTGTGTGTATTTGTGCATGTGTGTGTATTTGTGCCTGAGTATGTGTGTGTGTGTGTGCGTGTTTGTGTCTATGTGTGTGTTTGTGTCTGTGTGTATGTGTATTTGTGCATGTGTGTGTATCTGTGCCTGTGTGTGTGTGTGTGCGTGTGTGTGTGTGTGTGGGTGTTGTGTGCGTGTGTGTGCCTGTGTGTGCGCGTGTGTGTGCCTGTGTGAGTGCGTGTGTGTGTGCAGACAGCGTACAGACATGCTTGGGTGAACAAAGCAAGACAAGTCAGTGAGGCAAGACTAGAAAAAAAATTCTTTGATAAAAATAAACCCCAAATCATTTTCAGTGCAAAAAAAAAAAAAGAGTCCAGAAATATTTCATCTGTTCAAATTGTGTTGTGTTAATCTAAAATCTACAAATCTCATGCAAGGGTCTGTGAGTTTGTCTACATGCTCTGCATTAGGGAACGACAGACCAGTTGGAGACATTATGCATAGTTAAATAACTATTGTTTGTTCGTAAGGGAAAAAACATACAGAAAAGGACGACCAGAAAAATACAGGCAGCATGCAGGCGGAAATAAACTTCAGTATCTGGACCTTTTTATCCACTGCTGTATGTGTGCCATATTATAGGCAGCATAAGTCACAATGAGCGACTCCTTCTAAAGCCATCTTGCTTCAAGTTCACAGCATTTTTGCAAAGCTGATGATGAGCAACTCAAAGCTCAGAGCTGTATGATGAGATGTTAGCACTGAATTATTCACCCAGTTCTAATGAGACTGGAGTAAACAGACTACTTCAGTTAGCAGGCTTAGTTCTGCTTCCTTATCATAAACATGTATCTTTTACACAGACATTAAGATGGCAGCTAATACGCAGTTGTGATGAATCTTAATGCATCTTAATGGTGCGGAGCTCTGACCAATCAGCAAAAAGCTCATCTCCTGCAAGGTGATGATGGTATTTAAATTACCTGACAAACTTGACAAAATTTTCTCTGAGAAGCTTTGTACAATTAAAGCTTTGTGGATTGTTATTAAGCTTAAAATGACTAGAGAATGTGAAGTTTGGGATGAAATTCACATCCTCACCCATTTTCTTCCAGCATTAGGCTGAGAAAGAAGTAGAGACTTGCTCCGTGATCACATGTCCCCCCAGTGAAAGAAACCCAAAACCAACACCTTCTGTGTCCAAGAGCATGTGATGCTCAATACTCTAACACATGTACACCCACTTGCACACTAAGACACAAGCTTACAAGCTTAAATCCATACATTTAATATAACGGGAGTCGGTTTTATTCCGCTCTTTATTGCTGATTAACTAGTAGGGAGAAATCCAGAACATAACTTTTTCATTTAAACTCTAAAGATATAAGAAGCTACATAAAAATGATTGGCTTCTAATTTCTACTGCGGTACATGAGTGCATCTCTGTCATAATAATAATAATAATAATAATAATAATAATGATGCCCCTGAAGGTTACTGATTAACAGTAGAGGAACAGTGGAGTCTAACCAAGCACTTTCAACAGCATCAATCAAGCCTAAAATGAAGACACACACTATTTTTAACACCAGCCTGCCTGAGGCGATGGGAAAAGGATACGGACCCCAACACAACACACTTTCCAAAGGTACACAGCATGCACCCAACACTGAGAAGTATCAAGGCCTAAAAGTGTGCAAAACGTGTGCAAAAGTGACGTCAAAGACTAAATACGTGTGTAAGTGTGTCCACAAGAGAAAAAGACTGAGAGGGAGGGATGGCATTAGCAATTTAATCTCTCTATAGCATGTAATTAAAGCCATCAGGGCAAATGTAGTCCTTCAGAGAACAACAATTTATACTGCGCTGGACAAATAATGTCCAACAATCTTTGGAAGTACTTGTCCAAATAAAATAAAATATAAATAAATAAATAAATAAATAAATACAAAAACACCACTCCAATGATCTTTATAAATACTTGTGCAAATAAAATAAAATGAAACAAAAAAAATTAAAAACCACACCTCTCCAATGATCCTTATCAATTCAAACAAACAAACAAACAAACAAGCAAATAAATAAATAAATGAACTCTCCCCTCCAAAGATCTTTATAAATTCTGGTCCAAATAAAATAAGTAAATAAATAAAAAAAATACCCCTCCAAAGATCTTTATAAATACTTTTGCAAATAAAATAAAATAAAATGCAAATAAAATAAAATAAAATGAAATGAAACAAAAAAAATAAAATAAAAAAAAACACCTCTCCAATGATCTTTACCAATTCAAACAAACAAACAAACAAACAAATAAATAAATAAATGAAAACACCCCTCCAAAGATCTTTATAAATACTGGTCCAAAAAAAATAGATTCTCTGCTGTTGTGGGACACATTTAATGTCTAGTAATATTGATTGATTAATCACAGAAAGACAGCTAGCTGATCCAATGTTTTATGTACACAATGAATTATAATGATTGAACAATAAACAAAGTCTTTACAATAAAAATAATAAGGATAAACTTCAGGACTCAGGGACTTGACCTACATTGTCCCATCACAACAAACGGTAAATCAGCAGCAGATACTTTACCTTGCACACCTGATTAATATTTCCACAGGGTTTTAATTGTACTATTCCTTTTTTTGTCTTGATTAAAAGCTCTTAGAAGTCTTTACTGTCGTCTTCTCGAGGCCACAGCGATCTCTATCACAGCTGCTGCTGACGCAAGGAGCAACTTGAGTGAAACCTGAGAGTCACTTCAGGTAGTGGAGCTGCCTCAATAAATAATATGGCAAAACGGGACACATGCAGAGATAATAATAATAATAATAATAATAATAATAATAAACAGTAGTAATTTATTTTTTTTTATACACACACACACACACACACACACACGCTAATTAGTTGTTTGGCTGGCTGTACAGAATAATTATTGAGAAACAGAGTGGAATTTATGCAAGATCAACATCCAAATATTAAAAAAGTAAAACGCTGAATGTATTTAGTGATGGTTTTATAATGCAAGTTGTAACAGACCTGGTCTTGTAGTAATGATGAAGATAACCTGACGATATTATATGTAAGTGTAATCCAGATGTTCACCATTATACATGTTTTTAGAACGTTTTTACTTCGTATTGTTAACACTATAAATCTTCAAAATTTAGGCCAAGTTGTTTAGCATGCTAGTATTAAAAACAATACACAAAAACTATTTTCACCTAAATAGAGGATGAAGTTCTTTTCTGAGCCTGGTTCCTCTCAAGGTTTCTTCCTCATATCATCTCAGGGAGTTTTTTCTCAGGATTGATCTTTTTAGAGATTGATGTCAGAGATAAATACTGTTGTGGAAGTTTGAGTTTTGAAAGAGTAAAAAGGTTTCACGGTTTAGTGTTCTGCTGCGCAGCAGGACACCACACTCCTTGTGTAGTATCAGAGAGGAACGTCTGCTCATCTCCTGATCAAGCTAATCTTGTCCTATCAAGGTCTACTAGAAGCTGTTTACTCGTCTCCAGTCCCCTGTGCCCTTGTCATAATCTAAGAAAACAACCCCTGCCAATGACAATTTCTAGTCGCAATAACTACCAGTCATGAACATAGAAGGACAAGACCTTTCAAACATCTCTAAAGTAAACATTTCCACCACAGTTCCCTCCTTTTGTCCCTGGGACAATACATACAATTTTACTAATCATTAATCAATATCATTTAATCAGTATCCATTAATCAATCACGAATATATTCATGTATGCCTTGAGCTAAGCTTAATCATGTACAATCTCATATCATAAAATACATGAGCTTCGGTGGACAATATGTTGTTTTGTGGGGAAAGGACCCTTACATAAGAAATGCAGTTAAAGGCAAAGCCTTGAAAAATCAAATTTTATTTGTCACATACACATACATACAGAGTACGACATGCAGTGAAATGCTTTTTGCATGTGTATGGTATTCAAACATAAAGGAAAAATATAATCACTATTCCAGCAATCAAATGGCAATGGCCCTAGTCCCTAATTTCATTTTAAGCTTTACAATTTGTATTCTATGCTTCTGTAAAGCTGCATAGAGACCAGTCCAATTGTTAAAAAGTAATAGAACTAAATTTAATTGAAACTGTATTGTAAGCCTTATTTTAGGAAATTGTCTACTGTTGATGCAAAAAAATCATTAAAAGTTCATGAATAATAAGTATCGTTTTCTTTGACAAGGAACTTAAAAAAAGTGAAAAAATAAGGACACGTTAAGGAGAGCAGTTCTTTTTAACAGATAACATTCTAATTTATGTTGTTGAGCTGTTGTATTTATCCAGTTTTGAAGATATTTTATAACACAAAAAGTGAAAATAATTCATTAAGAGCTTAATCACATATGTTATGCAAGAAGTTTCATCTTTTGGTACCTGAAAAAAAAATGGCAAAAGGCATCAAAAAATGGCACAAAGAAGCTGTGTCCCAGGTGTTACTAATGTTTCCATGCCATAATATTCATAACAAAGTGCTATTTACTTTAACAATGTTCTAATCCTGTTCTGCACTCACCTAAAAAAGTGTGTAATCTGCCTCCAAATGTTCTAAAGGTGTCTACATGTAAATGAGAAGATGAAGGCAGTAAAAGGCAAGGTTGACTTAAGATAATTTAGGTCACCAACGATTGTGATTAAAAATCTTTGCTCTCTGCTTCCCTCTAGTGAGACCAAAATGCCCTCTCGGCTTTGGAGACTTTGGAGAAACTGGAGCGAATGCCTGGTAATTTCTGTACACGTTCTAATATATGGGCAGTGGTAAAGCTCAAGTGGTTAAGGTTCTGGGTTGGTGATTGGAGGATCAGGGTTCAAGCCCCAGCATTGCCAAGCTGCCACTGTTGGGCCCTTGAACAAGGTCCAGCGGTGCTGTTTCATGGCTCTGTGCTTCTGAATTTCACTGTGCTGTAATGCATGCGTGACAAAATTAAGGGCTTCTAATAAGAAGGCATCTGTAAAGAACAATGAGAGAGTATAGTTCTTTCCTGACAGCACACAGTACACTAATGCACTGATATAAACCCATAAATATAGATATAAACCCATAATACAGTAATATTTGAGCATCTTTTGGTGAACCATCACTTTAAAAAGTCTGGGGAATGAAATATTACGTACATTTCATTTCAAGCATTTGGCAGACACGCTTAGCCACAGCTGCTTACATCTAATTTTTAAACAAATGAGGAATTGAGTTTTAGGGGCCTTGTGCAAGGGCCCAGCAGCTGATGATTGGCATATTTGGGATTTGAACTCATAACCTTCCAATCAGTGATCCAACACTTTAACCACTAAGCTACCACATCCACAAAAATGTGAATAGTTTTGTTGTCCAATTGAAGATTTCTTGGGGTTTTGAATTCTGGGACACAAGTATAAAGCAGACTGGCAGCTTTGGAAAATACTCTATTACCTCTAGCAGGACCTTTAGTTCTGTGAACTTTCTAAAGAGTTGAATTGTTCCTGTATTTTAAGACACTATAATGCACTTACTTTTGCATGAATGTATTTTCCAAACATTCTTTATAATGTGTCCAAAGAATTTGTTCCAATTTTTATTATTTTTTTATTTTCCTGTAGGTCTGTAGTTTTGCGGTTTAAGTAGACAGCTGAATTGGTCTTGTGGCATCACTAGAGGGAGGGATGGAGCACTGTCTTTATCATAATCAGTGGCCATACACTTTGCTTGTCTTGAGTCAGCTTTGCTATATACTGTATATATATATTATTTTGTCTTTACTGAGTGTGAAGAATCCGATCCAGAGTGTGAAGTGCTACTGTCAGAGATACACCTGACTTGCAGTCTTGACTCTTCCCAGCACCTGAGTGACTATTATATTCAATCAAGACCAATGTTACTGTTCAACCATTTCTGGTGAGTCTGCATTGATGAACTAAACTGTTCACTGATGAACTTAGCCCTAAACTAAGCAGCTCGAACACTTTACATTATTTTATCTTGCACTATTTGTGGTAAACCAGACAACTCCATCAAGTTGTCAGTACGAATACACACTTCCGTTTTCGATGACATCACTTCCGGATCGGTGGCCATCTTGGATTTTCACTTCCAGGGCGGTGACCATTTTAGGTATCAAGCACTATATAAGGACGCTGCTTTTAAATGGTTCCTTACCAGGTGATCTTCTCAGCTTGCCTAGTGCTCCTGCTAAGTCATCCCGCCATTGTTCCTGTTCCTGCTCTACCTTGTTTTTGTCTCTGCCTGTTTTTCTTGTTGCTTGTTATTTTTTATTGCTTGTTGTTATTTTTTATTGCTTGTTGTTATTTTCTTGTTGCTGTTTCCTTGTTTGCCTGTTATTGAATTATCGAACTGTTTATGACTTTGGGTTCTGCCTGCTCTACATTTCCCTGTTTTCCTGTTTTTCAGATTACTGGACTGTTTCTGATTTTTTTGATGTCTGCCCTGCATTGCCCCCCATTTTGAGCCAGTGCATATTAAAGACTTTTAATTTGATATCTGAACTGTGTCATGCATTTGGGTCCTCGCCTGCCATTCCTGACACAAGTGTTTAGAGTGATGTGGTCCAGGTTTAAAACATTGGAGGATGCATACACTAGGGGCTTTGGAGTTAAGTCCGCCTCCGATCACCAAATACCAAATCCGTCCTTCTTACGGTAAAATCTGTGCTGTGATGAGAGTACAGAACTGCACTGATTAAACATATATCCATTTCTCAATGAACCAACGACGTGGGGGGCACTAGGTGCATTAATGCAGCAAGCTAGTCTTTCTGAGATGGCTGGAGGGCTCTTGCTGTTGCATTGTCACCATTTTTAAAATTCCTCAAACACCATGTAATCATGAAGAACTCTAAATCCATATGAGTAGGTTGACATAGAAACTTTAGTGGTATGGAACTTGTGTACTATACTGCAACACTTTGTCTGCCTACTCTGATTAGGAAGGGGCCAAAACAGTCTACACTTGTGGAATGGGAAACAGGCAAAGAGCTTTAACCTATAATCGAGCAGGTTAGCCATCTGTGGAACATCGGGCGATCCATGTCGCTTATAATGCTCTGGCAAGCTAGGCAAGACTATGTGGTCTGCCTCTAAGGAGCCAGAAGTGTCTTCTGATCTCTGCAAATACCTTCTCCAGAAAATGGTATTGGTGTTGATTGTCAGTGTTTAATGACCTGTTTTGTTATCTGATGTGCCAGTATTTGGGGTCCCATGGAAGTGTGGGACTAGTTTGTCTGCTGGCTCTATTGTCAGGGAAGGCCAGCTCATGGCCAACAGATCAAAAACAGAGACCCCCTCCACCCTCCCTGTGTCTGTCGCTTCCTCTCTCAGGTTGGGGACTCTAGGGCCGCAGGTTTAGGGATGAGGACATGTTCAGTGTGCTGGTGCTGCAAGGAGAATTTCCAGAACACATTAGTTGTTGAAAGTGTGGGCACTGGTCCAGATCCCTGACAAACTGCTTCCCACGGATGCCAGTCATGATCTTATTCCAGGGACAAAAACATAATCACTCTTCCAGCAATCAAATGGCAAGGCCACTTGTGTCAATTGGCAAGTCGGTTATGGATAAAGGCAAAATAGATGTGGGGCATAGCAGATTAACCACCTTTGTGTCCTTAATACACAAATATTTGGTCCGTCTAAATTTGACTTCTAATGCTAAACATTGGCAAACATCATTTATCTATAATTCATTTTTACTTGACACTGGATTTAAGGGATATTGGCAAATCCCATTTACTCCCATTACCCAGGAAAAAACAGGACACGAATTTGTGACCCTTCTGGTTTTTTTTTTTTTTTTTTTGAGGCTTGGTGAAATTCCAGCAACTCAGACAGAATCCTCTGCCCACACAATGTTTATACCAGTGACCATCTAAATGACATAATTTATAGTAATGATTGTCAATGGCACACACAGAACTTAACAAACCATTATGCATGCAATTGGTTGAATAAATTTATGGTGTCTGGGCTTCCACTTGGGCTTAGAGCAGGGGCATCCTCAAATTGTTAAGACTGCAGTAATGGTAGACTACGACCTGCTGTCTAGATGACATGGCAGGTTTCCTTTCTTAGCAGAGGAGTCAATGGCAGGCTAGGCTCCTCGCTGGCCTGATTTGGGCAGCTGAGGTATCTGGAGGTAAAGATAAAGTAGGGGAGTGACAAGCACCACAAGAGAGAGATCTGAGCAGCACAGTGTATGTGCATGTGTGCAAAATAAAATTGCTATGAAGCATTGGGAAAGAGAGAGCCAAAAAAATAATAATTACCCCAAGCCTGCTTGCTGTCTCCTTATTCCTGACCTAAATCTGGAAAGTGTCTGTTACAACCTCAAGGTTAGCAACACTTGGTTTGCAAATGTGAACAGGAGAATAGCCATTTGGACTTGATCAGGGTTCCCACTCTTTTTCAGAGATCATTTTCCAGGACTTTTCCAGGACATTTCAAATTTAGTAAAAAAAGACAAGGATCACAGATTCTTGGCCTATAGTAATATGTTCTTCTCTCCAGAAGTCTTAAAAACAACTTTATGGCTATTACTTTATAAAATTATAAAATTAGAAAAACACCAGATATACACACACAGAGCTTCTGAAGTTAAACTCTTCACTTTATTATAATGAATAATGAATGAATAAACAACATTTAATTGTCTGTCCAAAACATTCACTGCATTAAGCTCCAATGAACAGTATCCTTTTGAACTTGTGATGGACTTTGAGCATGCAAATAATTGTTCAATGTATGATTCGCTGTGCATCGCGTCAGTAGAATATCTAATTTTGAGTTCTTATATCGCTCATAAAACAGGTTTGGGGACTGTGTGGATGGATTACTTTTAAAGACAATTTGTCATGTGAATGAAATTTCAACATTTATAAAATAAAAAGACCGCACATATTAATACAATTTCCTTTCTCAGGCCAATGCCATCAGGCATGCTTTAGTTTGCTGTGCATTCCCCTTGCACATGATATTCAGATTAACAAGGTTAATATAACCTGCTTACCCGTCACCATTTGCTGAAAACATTCGAGCACTTAAACCATTCCTAGCAGCTGAAACCGCCAACACAAGGCTGCGTCATCCTTCACAGCAAGATTAAACAGCATAACAAAAAACCCGTGAAAACTCAGCGTCCCTGAACAGATCGCTTTCTGTTACTAACGTTAATTGTTTCGACCAGTTGTAAACTGTTCTTTAAATGATCAAGAACATTTAAAAATAATAATTTTCCAGGACAAGATGATTTTTTCCAGGACAATTTATGTTTTCTCTCATTTTCCATGTGTTTTCCAGGACTTGAACATTGGTCATTAATTTTTCAGGATTTCCAGGTTTTCCAGGACACGTGGGAACACTGTTGATACTATTGTCACGTATACCCTTCGTTCAGTGGTGGACATTGGTGTCCTGTGGCCACTCCCATACTAAAAAATGATTAAGGTTATTCTCATGTAGTGTTCTAAACATTTTCCTTTAAGGTATTTAAACCTTTTTGGAAATGAGCTCTTTCTAACCTGTATCTTGTAGTGGAATCTGGGTGGAGGCAGTCGTGCCCCATTTGTTTCTTTTAGCTATGAAGAATAAGATCACTTACTTTAGACAGATTACAACTCCCACCTTGGGCAGGCGCCCAGTGGCAGTGAAGCTTTGTCTTAGGTTGTCCTCCTTCAGCCCTCAGAGAATCTTACCTGTCATTGAGACATCACCTCATTCACACTGGTTATACTGTAACCCCATTCCATTAGGCAAACTTATCATATGGTTTCTTTTAAAATTTGGTTGTTTTTAAAAATATTTCCTGGGTTTTGAACAGAGGTATTCAGGGACCATCAGGGCCAGCATTGATCAGTGAATTATCTGCTATTTGAGGTCTCAATATGGATCACATACAGCATAACACAATGCACTGACAAATGATAAGAAAGGTGCAATGTCAGAAAACAGTGCCCCCACAGAGTGGAAAAGCAGACCCAGATGCAGAGATGGAAGGTAATAAGAGGTTTTATTTAAAAGAAACTAGACCAACCTAACACAAAAACATGGCAAGAACAAAAAACTAAGCAAAACTACATAATAAACAAGATACAACAAAGCCAAAAACAAGAGCATAAAACAGAGAACAAATCCAAGAACCAGGAGGCATGCAATGACAAGGACAGACAAAAAAAAAAAAACAGACCTAAGACCACAGGATTAATCAGGGAACGTAACTGGGAAGACATGAATAACAGCTGCAGAGCTAGTAAAGGGTAAAGTATAAGGCGGGGCAAACACATGATAACAAAACAAATACAAAGACACATGGCACAAGACAAACAAAGGCACCAGTTAGTGACCATGGGGCTCATTTGGTAATTCTTTACCATGACTTCATCACTAATTTCGACTTTGTGATGGTGCACATCCTGACCAAAATACATCTCGTTTTTCTGACCGTGCCAAATTTGCTTAGTGGCTTGGTGACAAATAGCAGGCAAGGAGATGCTTGAGCTCCTTCTTTAGTCCATTTACTGTAGCCTGTAACTGATTTGCTTAAATTTTTGGCCTGTCCTCTAAAGGGAAAATTTGCATTCTCTGGAAATATGTCTCTCTTTGCCACATGAATAAGACACCAGGAGGTTATCAGAGTTGTAAGGGGGTAGTCTTTCCTTTCGATCTCCATTAGCATGGTCCTTATTTTTGCAGGAATCCTTGTGACCACTGTTCCGATAAGGATTTCTAACCCAGGATGAGATTTCTATGCATTAGTGATACTGTTGTAAAATTATTTTAGCAATTATGTTATTATATTCAGAGAGATGGATCACAAGCATTGTCACAACAGAACGGGTGAGTGAGATTTGAAACTGACACCATACAGAGTAATGTCAGGATTGCCACGGAAAGTTTTGAATGTCTCCAATAACCGCTGTGAAAAGGCCACTGGGTGCTGCCCTTTTCACATGTGAACATCAGATATGTTATTTCAGTTAACTGACATCACACCTAGGACTTATTGGCATTTATGGTTTTCCAGAAAAAGTGTCAGGCAAGCACATACACATGCCTCATCTGTTCATTTGTAAATGTTGGCATATTAATCCAAGATTTGTTTGGCAGTATCAAACATCCAGATACTACAAGCTAGCCACTAGCTTATTGGGACCATAGTAGAGATCATTGGTTCTTCGTCTCCTTCACTAGCATGCATGGTTGGTGCCAAAGGAAATCTAACTGTACAATCATAGTATTGACTGCTGACTCTTTCCGAGTTCTCATCTCTATCTTCATGCAAATCCAGCATTTCTGGAACTCTGTTACACAATGTGCCACATACAGAGATACCTTACTGGTGTTTTTCTCAGTTGGGCCATTTTTTGTTGCTTCCTCCAATTTGTTGGACGATGTTTTCGCAGATGATTTAAGCATGCTATCATTGGTTCTAAGAAGTGCGATTTCATTCTGCATCCTGACATTTTCTTCTTTCCAGATCGTTTCACAAGCCTGGTAATTTATTTTAGAATGTTCCCCATCATCGAGTCTTGATTGAAGTCATTGAGTCTTATTTTCAGCCTTTACCACATGCAGGGCAGTAAATTGCATTAGGCAAGAACTAAGAGCTTGAAGATATAGCCCACTCATACAGCTTATCAACAACATTCTCTATTCCATCAAATGTTTCCTGAGAGCTGTGCATAGCAATGTACACACGTGGACAAAATTGTTGGTACCCTTACATTAAAGAAAGAAAAACCCACAATGGTCAATGAAATAACTTTTTTAATAAAAAGAAAAAAAATTACTGAAGGATTTTTAATCATGGTCTCTATCTCATTATCATCCATTGTTTCAGACTTAAAGCAATAAAAATTATTTATATGAATGAATCTTCGTGACTAATGATTTCACCATGTGTGATGGACTATATTTCAAAATAATAAGGAACACTGTATTCCTTGTGGCATATGAGAATAGCAATATATCACTTTCAGTTAAAGGTCAAAATTCTGGCAAAATTAAGTCCACCTGGTATTAGAGGTTTAGAGATGGGTTGGTTGGAGCATGAGTGGGAAATAAAAAGTGTGTATTTAAAGCAAGCATCTTCAAGCATTCCACTCCTATTAGTGGATAGATTTTCTTTTTTCCGTTGTGCTTTTTTTTTCTACTGAAACTTTTTGTTGAGAAGGTGGGTAGTATATAGTATATTTATCCAGTGTGTCCATCAATAGTATACAAAACATGATCTAACCAAGTAGAGAAGAAAGAAAAACATTTCTCAAAGTTCAAAGAACAAGTTCAAAAATACACACAGAGATACTAATCTGGTGAGGGAATAGATGGAGACTCCTGCAATGGAGTTAGGATACGATAGGATAGGTTAGGATACCCATGGGGATCCCCTGGTCTTTCCTGTTTTAGAACTGTCTGCAATATTGCAGAGCTTTGGCCACTTGCCATAGTTGTGAGGGGGAGAAGGGGAGTATATAAACACTGATCACTTCGACCATATATGATCCTGACTTCTTCATCTCTGGTAATCATACAGCCATGTCTACTACAGCTCCATCAAATGCAGCACCAATGCTGGTAAGGTTTTTTTTTTTTTTTTTACAAGATAGTTTTATGGTACAAGAATAACCAAAACATTTTCATAGTGTTAAAAAAATACATTTTATTCTATAATATTGATATAAAATTTGGTAATTGCACTATTTCTTTAAGGTATATTAGTATTCTAGCTGTTGAGACACTTAAAGTTCCAAAGGTAATAGTCGTTGCCTGAGAACGTGCGTTATGTGGCATTCAATTACTCCAGAATGTAGGCATGAATGATGGTTCCTCTTTTTAGCATAGAAGTGGAGTGCATTCCTACTATATTTTTACATCTGCCATTTGGTATTTGTACCTTATTGTTCACAATTTAGCCCCAGAATCCCAAAGGGTAGCACTAAAATGAAAATATTAAGCAGAAAGAGGAAATTTTAGACTTGGGAATGTGTGACCCAACAGCTGCAAACCATCATCTGCACTATAATGCTCTATTTGGACCACAAATAGTGTTCTAACTAAATGTAAAAATACGGAATGTACTGCTATGTGTTAGAATTGTATATCAGGGTAATTATGAGACGAGTGATGATTTTCAGCTTGCCTGTCATTGAGCCCATTTTTGGAAGGGACTGCTTTGTAACTTGATTCTCATTCCTCTTTCATAGAAAGACTTGAACACTGAACAAATTAGAGGTAAGCAATTTGTTTAAAATATACTTAGTTGAGGTCACACCACAGATTATACCTAGTGTACATAGTTTCTAATTAATCCATCTCTGTCCATCTTTCTTTCTTGTGCAACACCCCGTAGACATCCAAGAGGCCTTCTCAATGTTCATCAGGACGTCCAAGGGTGAAATTTCACTTGGTCAGTGTGGCGACGTGATGAGGGCTTTGGGTTTGAATCCTACCAATGCAGAAGTCTCTAAAGTGCTTGGGACGTCAGATCCAGAGGGTAAGGTCGAAATGACTCGTCCGTCGAGTAAAGAAATGAAACCTGAATAGAGCATGTGACAAGAAGCAGGGTAATAAAAGATAGATTAGCTGTAAGGTCAAAGTTATGCAGGATTTGTTGGGGAGATGAGGTGTTTATCCAGAGATTTTCCTGAGTTGCCAAAGAACAGTATGTTCTTTCAAACATATCAAGCTAGTTATATATATCTCTTAATATATCACTCTTTATAACATTTCAACTTGCTAGCAAAATATAAAAATCCCTTTGTAGGAAATGGTCCTTGCTCTTGTCAATGACAATTTGTACTGTATTTGTCTGCGTAGGCATCAGTGATCTTTTACTTCCACTCCAACCTGCTGTCAGGAGAATCCACTAGCATGTGAAGGGATTTCATTGGTCAATTTCTATAAGAATTGTTCAGAATTTAAAGGTTTATTGCTGTAAGAACTTGAGATCTTTGCTCAATGGAGTATTCGGGGAAATGTATTGAACAGTTGAGAGTGAGAGGAAATTTGTAGTGTGAAAGCAAACCTTGTAGTCAGATGATTTTAACCTTAATCCTTTAAACACTTTTGGGATCATTGTGTTTGTTATAAAAATTGGGTTAGAGACTGTAGTAGTGAGGAAAAGACATGAGGCAGAGATGGAGGTAGCAGAGATGAGGATGATGAAGTTTTCTTCAGAAGTGACGAGGATAGACAGGATTAGGAAGGAGCACATCAGAGGGACGGCTCAGGTTGGCTTTTTTAGAGATGAGGTCAGAGAGACTAGATTGAGATGGTTTGGACATGTACAGAGGAGGGAGATGGTTATATTGGTAGAAGGGTGTTGGAGATGGAGCTGCCAGGTAAGAGGTCAAGAGGAAGGACAAAGAGGTACAGTATGAATGTGTTAAAAGAGGACATGAAGGTAATCATCTGGAAACAGATGATACACCGTGGCAACCCCTAATGGGAAAATACGAGAGAAAGAAGAAGAAGTGTTTGTTACAAAAACAAAAATCAGATCTATTCAAATTGTACCGTACAAATCTCTCCAAACCTCTCCATGTTGTGTTCCTGTGTTCCAGAGCTTCAATCCAAATTGGTCGACTTTAAGACCTTCTTGCCCATGTTCCAGCAAATCTCAGCATCTTCAAAACAAGGCAAATACGAGGACTTCGTGGAGGCGCTACGCCCGCTGGACAAGGAAGGCAACGGCACAATCATGTGTGCTGAACTCCGCCAAATACTTCTCACGCTCGGTAAAGAACTCTACTCTCAAAGGTCAATCGTCGAAGGCAAATATTTATATACTATTATTAATACTTACCCTAATTATAGTGATTATAAAGAGTTTATTTATTCGACTTTTATTACAACAGATAAGAATTCACTATCTTTCTATAAGCTTCTATATCTTTATATGGCTAATGGTAATAATGAACACAATATCAATGTAGTTTTGTAGAATTGTTGACATAATAAACACTCATAATAAGGATAATTTGGCTCCTTCTTTAAAAGCCACCCAAATTTAAAATATATCCCATCTATTCTGTCTTTATCCTGTAATTTCTTGTGGCAGGTGAAAGATTATCTGTGGGTGAAGTGGAGCGGGTTTTTGCAGGACAGGAAGAGTCGGATGGCTTCATCAGCTACGAAGGTAGTCTAATGCTTTATAGTATAAACAATACACATATTATTTCTTTATTTTTAACACTTTTTATCCTTTCCTAGCTTTTGTCAAGCACATCATGTCTGAATGAATGACAGACAGGTAAAAAAATAATAAATCAGAGTTCAGTTAATAGAGTTTGAATTGTATTCTATTATATTTTACAATCATTTGGATAAAAATGTCTGCCAAATGAATACACAAAATAATTTATTGATTCAGAATTTATTCAGGCTTATTTAAGGTGCACATAAGTTTTTTATTTAGCTCATTTTTGTTGTCCATTCTCCTGAACTTCTGAACAGTTGCTGCCTGGGGATGACATCGACTATCAAGTTCATCTGTTCTTGGTGAAAGTCTCTCAAATAAATCATAGTTGCATCATATGTCTTACAGTTGATTAATTATAGGTTATGAGATGTATAAAATGCTGTGAGTTTAAATGAGATTAAAATATTTTTTAAAACTGTAACTACCGCCTTGGCTTTTTTTTTTCAACAAAGGGAGAAGAACTGATTCAAAAGTGTGGCTATGAAGGCAAGAAATATAGAAAAGTTGGACAAGAGAGCTATTTTTACACAGTAAAAGGAACAAGGAATTAGAAATATATAGTATAGACTTTGAGCTGTCACATTCAGGTGGAGTAGCATTGACTGAAGTCCTGAGTCTAGCAGTGGCAGGTCAGAAAATGACACTGATGAACAGACTGACAAATTGTAAACGGAAATAAATCAAGCTGTAAACTTTAAGTTCGTACAAACTTTGATTGAATTTTTTTTGGAATAAAGGACAGAAAGTTACTGGTAGACAGCTAAATGACAAATAGAGAAGGCTAATCGAGTAGAAATTCATATGGAGTAAATGAGTGACACTTTAAAGTAGGTGGGGGAGAAAGAGGGGGGAGCGAGAGAGAGAGACAGAGAGAGAGGGGGGAAGCGAGAGAGAGAGAGAGAGAGAGAGAGAGAGGTTAGTAGAAAGTAAGAAAACCCCATAGAAGTGTTCTTAATTAAATTCCAGGCCTCTGAAAGCATATATTATAGGAAACTCAATGTCTTTGTTACTTTATTCAACTTTTAAAGGTTTCATTGGTAAAGAAGTTGCTAAGCTGCCACCAGGCACAAAAAGCAGGAATGTCACAATGCGGAAGTGAAGATGGAGTGAATGCACAATGACGGTGTAATAGAAAGACCAGAACCCAGCTGAGTTTGAACGGATTCAGAAGCAGAATTGTCTCGCCCTCATTTACTCTTACTCTTACTTTAGTCTCTCTATTTTTGTTATATTGCATTGATTAAAATGTTTACCTGTGCGTATATTTCTCAAGAAAGAAAGAAAGAAAGAAAGAAAGAAAGAAAGAAAGAAAGAAAGTTGGTCTTGTCATGAATGGGTCACACATACCATCTATGGGTCACACATACCATCTTTAAACATCTTTCCACTTGTTTAAAGAATCTGCTGTAGATGAATGTTATTTTTTTATTTTGCATAGAAAAAAGAAGAATTGAATCTTGATTGGTCTGTCAATGGGTCCAGAGCAACTCATGAACGTGTGTGTGTGTGTATATCACAGTTTATTATGATTTCTAATTTTTAGATACAAATTAAGCATTTTAAAGGAGGTCGTACAGCAATTTACTATTCTTCTTCTTCTTCTTCTTCTTCTTCTTCTTATTATTATTATTATTATTATTATTATTATTATAAACTAATGACTAACGAGAGATTCGCTCTATGACACCTTCACCTTCAGGTGCTTAATTTGTATCTAAAAATTAAAAATCATAATAAAATGTAATGCACACACACACACACAAACCTGACAGCCATGTTCATATACACGGCATTTCCAATAATTATGAATATTTATTATACATACAGGGTCTGCACTTTTATTCCACACTTTTTCTGCCATCTATCTTTTTATATTATATATTTTTATTTCTCTATTCTATGTAAGTAAATCATATTTTTTATGTATTGTGCTGTTTTATGAAACTAGACATTTGGGAAAACGTCATTCTGTGTGTGCGTGTGTCTGTGTGGGTCTGTGTGTAGTTGTGTATGTGCGTGTGTGTCTGTGTGGTTGTTTGTGTCTGTGTGTGTGTGTTTGTGTGTGCATATGTGTGTCTATGTGTGTGGTGTGTGGGTCTGTGTGTAGTTGTGTGTGTATATGCGTGTGTGGGTCTGTGTGTAGTTGTGTGTGTATGTGCGTGTGTGTGTCTGTGTGGTTGTTTGTGTCTGTGTGTCTGTGTGTGTTTGTGTGTGTGTGTGTGTGTGGTGTGTGGGTAGGTGTGTCCAGGGGCGTAGATTACGCGGGGGACATGTCCCCCACACTTTTTATAAAAAGTAAATTCGTCCCCCTCACTTTTTTAGTGGAGAGTTGTGTTCACCACATGTTGAGGTTTTAATGGAGCAGTGTATATAAATGCAGTGATTTAAAATTCAAAGAGACAAGAAAGTTTAAGATAGTCTATACATGACGTTCACGGCAATCAGTCACTCACTTGTCACGTCATCATCACGCGCCCCCAGTACTGTAGCTCGAGTCGCACCCGCGGTCCAGCATTCGGTTACTATGAGCTCAAAGCGGCAAAAAACGCTTCACTCCTTTTTTTATAAAAATGTCAAGCAGTGTCAGTTGCCATATGGTATCCGAATTGTGTTGCACTCTGCCTGTTGCTCTTGTTGAATAATTAGCAAGTTTTAATTTAAAGGATTATAAGGAAAAAGAGCTGCTTTGACAAACGTTATATAAACTCTTTTATAATGTCTTTTGTTTTAACAAGTGTGTCATCAAAACCCTTCAAATGAGAATAAAGATAATGTTGAACTGAGATTTTACAGCATGTTTAACTGCCAATTCTACATAATATCAAGTATGTGTCACTGTATGTACACGACAGAGACGAGGACGACGAATAGTGACATTAAAGATGTCATTTTAATAATAAGGAGCAGGTAAATCACACATACATACAACGTAGTAAAGACGATAACCGACAATGAGTGAAGACAGTGGTGATGAGTATAAATAGAGTCCGGGTGAACAGACAGGTGAAGACGGGAATCAAACATGGTGGATGACGGGGTGCAAAGGATGATGGGTAATGTAGTCCGGTGAATGAGGGTAGATCACAGGGGAAACTTTACAGTATGCTGATAGGTACGATCTTTATTTAATGGGCTTCTCTTTCATTATTGCACTAATTTTACGTTTTTATGTGTTGTCAAGAATGAGCAAGAAACAGACAGCCTAGGTTTGTCAGGGCAGATTCAGGATGTCACACAAGAAGCTTTACAGGTGAGAACAGATAAGGGTACTGTCCCAGTGGCAAGCTGTTCTATTTCTTTCTTTCTTTCTGTTTTATAATCATAACGCATATAAAGCATGATTAAAAAAATCATGATTAAAAATAAAACCTGTCATTTACACAAGGGTTAACTGAAAAAAAAAACATAACATTGACATTTCGTGGTCCCCCCCCCCCTTTTTAAATGATGGCTACGCCCCTGGGTGTGTGTCTGTGTGTGTGTGTGTGTGACAGAAAACGTGGTTTTGTTCTTTAATTCAGAAAACATCGGCTACCTTCCTTTTAATCACACATTTATTGTGAATATAGCATGCTTTTGTATTTATTATACAACATTGTCATTTAAATATCTTTTCTCCCCATGTCTTTCGTGCATGTCTTGCTATGTGACGTCATAAGCTTCTAGAGCGTTCTCTGAGAATGCTATGTTCTCTACTGACCTCTACTGGCCAACCCTGGGATTTTCTAGTCGGCGCTGTACCTTAATAAGCACAAAACAGATCTTATTGTGTTATTAATCAATCTTTATCACAACTTTATTGCTTATTTATTTGTTTGTTTATTTTTTTACACTTTTTGACCAAACAAAACACCAGCTTGCATAAAATCACCCCATTTTATTTGTACTTTAACTAAATGCTTTACATATATATACACGTTTGCACTATCCATAGTCCATAACAATAAAATCTCCTAAAATATATATATATATTATAAGTTTAATGCTGTCCAGATGCTCAAAGCAGTGACACCATGATCTGGATCCACAGACACCTGCCAAACAGTGGAGCTCGGCTCTGAGACAGATCCATCTTAACTGTGGGAAAATAAAGTGACAGATGTTTTCCTGGGCTTATTTCCAAAAAGAAAATTTAAGTGTGTGTGTGTGTTTGTGTGAGAGACAGAAGTCTGGTGGTCCCCAACATTCTCACAGAACATCCTCCTGGGATTTCCTAGCTGTGCAGAATTTCTCAGGCCAGTGAAATCCGCTAAATGCAAATAAAACACTCAAGTGAATATAAAAGAATGAAAATATTGAAGCTGCTGCAGTTTCATCGCTGCTTCTGCTCCTGGTCATCTTTAACTAAGCACATGCTTCCTATATGCCAATGCTGAACAAATCCTTTTCAGGTGTAGTACTGCATTTCACTGTATGTATTAACAGAAACATACAGCCCTAGAGATTTTACACACTAATAACCCAGAATCATGTACAACATGAGTCAGTAAAAAATGTGTTTATATGTACAAGCTAATGACCAACAAGTTTACCGAACCCCATAGCTGAGTTTATCACACACAGCTGAAGGAAATTAAATTCGAAAGTGTACTCTGAGTGAAAGCTCATAGGTTAATAGTCTGGATAATTTCATGTAAATCAGTAAAGATCCATTTTCTCACTGATATTTGCTTCTTTTTAGTGATACATAGAATGTGGTAGCCTAATAGTTAAGGTGTTAGACTACTGATCAGAAGATCATGAGTTCAAATCCCAGGCCCACCAACCTGCCATTGCAAGGCCCTTAACCCTCAATTGTATAAACTGAACCAATTTATAAGTCACTCTGGATAAAGGTGTCTGCTAAATGCCGTAAATGTAATGGTTTAGTTGTTGGACTACCAAACGGAAGGCTGCGTTTGAATCCCAGGTCCACCAAGCTGCCACTGCTGGGCCCTTGAGCAAGGCCCTTATCCTGTTGAATAATCGTAACAACCTTAATCAGTTGTATAAACCGAACCAAACCAAGACCGAACCAAACCAAACCGAACCGAACCGAACCGAACCAAGTCACTCTGGATAAAGGTGTCTGCTAAATGCCAGAAATGAAAATGTAATGGTTTAGTTGTTGGACTACCAAAGGGAAGGCTGTGTTTGAATCCCAGGTCCACCAAGCTGCCACTGCAGGGTTCCTTGGGCAAGGCCCTTAACCTTCAATTGCTCTTATTTATAAAATGTAAGTCTCTCTGGAAAAATCCACATCAATGTTCGCATGTTATGGCATTTGGCACTGAACATTGTAGAGTTAAAGCCTTGCTGGAGGACCAAGCATTGGTGGAATATAAACTCTTGAACCATCCAATAAGACGACCATCATAAACATCAATAATCACTCCAGGAAACATGCTGTAATTTTTTACCATGTACAGGAGTTACACTAACGAACAAACAGCCATTATACAGTAGCTAAGAAAACAAAACTGTAATGCATTTTCCACGTTTTTACAATGTACTGACGTGCACGTTGAAGGCGAGAACACGGATAATTGGAGCACAGCGGGGATGTGCTTATAGCGCCCCCGGCTTCCATCAGGTCACTGAGGGAAGTGCACTAGGCAACAGTGTGCGATTGCAGCTGCAGAGAGACAATAACGCCGTCGGCAGGGCAGGTAAGCAAACCTCGCTTATCTCTTACTGGGTTGTTTATTATTTCTGGTGCATTCGACGCGGATATTCATAGGAATCACGCGTTTTTTGTGCATGTCGGGTTTTAACAGCCGCGCATGTTGAGTCGTGGTGTATTTGATTTATTTATTTATATACATATATATTTATTTATTTTATTTTATTTTATTTATTTATTTAGCTTGCACGTAAATAAACTATTAACACAAAACAGATCTTAAATGATGTTAAACGTCTATGAAACATGGAACAGCTGAAGAATGAAGCCACCTTTCCATCTTATTCCCAGAGATCCGGCCGCTGGTGTAACGGTATTTATTATGCCACTTCCACTCCCATGAATATAAATAAATATATAAACATGTAGCCTTCTAATTGACCTGGTTTTCCGTGATCAAAATGCGGTGTTTCTTGCTGTTAAATCCCCGTTTTCCTGCTGAGCGCCGATGTAGCTGATGTTCTTCTTGTTGGACCATTGTGTGTTTTTCCCTAATGAACATCTCGCCATGCGTAAAAAACAGGGTACAAAGCATCTCGCCGGCGACGCGTGCGCTTGTGGAAACATCTCAGACGTTCAGATTTGCGCAAAAGCGCGTTTTCCTGCAGGTATCTTCTCTCGTTTAGATAAAAAATACACTCCCTTTGTCGGTTCCAGACGATTTTCGGTTCGAGGGCATCGCCTACTCTCGTGCACCTGCCTGTGTTAAAAATGGCTTGTAATCAGGACATGATTGTGTCTGTAGGTCTATAACGCATGTAGATGTGCACATGTGAGACACATTAAGCCTGTTATCCCGCACTCACATGAACCCTAATTGGATTGGAGATGGGGTTGAAACGGCTTTGGCTTTGCTCTGAATGGTAGAAGCAGTCATCCTGATTTTGCAGCTATTCCTTCTATTGACAGATGACATCTTCATTGATTCCACGGATGCATCATTAAGCCGTTGTTTTCTCAATCTGATCCCTAAGGGACTACTGTGTGGTCTGCATTTCTGTTCATTGTTCTTCATGGCTTGGTTCAGGTGTGCTGGGAGAAAGCATATATGTGGATCGTCTGGAGTTTCTCAACCTTCGGATTAGGAAACCATGCTTTAGGTGGTAGTATATTTCAGCCTAAGCAAAGACACGCGACGTGACAGTGCACTAGACATTGCTAGTAGAACAAAGCATGCTTATATTTCTGCTCATAAGCAATTAACCCAAAAAAATAAACCTGGGGAACAAATTTATGGGTTGATTAAGGCGTTAGTGTTCTGAAATCACTATGATGACTGGATTTTGTCCTGTAGGACTACTATATAAATGCTATGGATAAGAGAGCTGGGAAATTTGCTTCATTTGGCCTGGACGTGTCTGTTCCTACATCAGCTAAATCGGTTGCCAGAGGTTCTGAAAGCTGATGTTTATTTCAAATATAAAGTAGTCAAAAAAAATAAATATATATATATCTTTAGGATAGACTGAGAAAGAAATTAAGAAATAAGGACTGTATTTGATATAACTCCAGCTTACACTTTATTTAAAACCCAATTCGTTGAGACTGTTGTGAAACTAATTTAGAAAAAGGAGTTCAGAGTAGATTCTTGTAAGTCAAAGGAAGTTTATTCTAAGAGACAGATCAGTGGATGATTTGATAGCATTTACATGACACATGCAAATTTGCAATGTGAATGTTTAAAATTATTCTTCATTGGAAACAAGCAAGTCAGTGCAAGAACATTCAACATACATGTGACAACATGCAGTTCGTATATATTGGGTGTACAGCACGCTTATAGCGTATGACTTTTTCAAACTATGCCGCTGGAGTGGATTCTCAGTGAAAGTATGGTACAGCACTTTTCTTGACTCTGCCTAGATCCTGATATTCTGGTGCCAAGACTCTTTCCCTCCCAGTGGAAGTCCAGCCAGCTGCATAATGCAAGTCATAGACCAGTAGCTTGTAGTACAGATTAATGGGAATTGTCCTGTTCTCCTGCTCAAGGCTTCCCAGTAGAACTGTATTTTTAGATCCTACATATAATGCACAAAAAAGACTATTAAGTTCTGGCTTATAAATATTTATTAGACCGTGCTTGCTATATTTTATGTGCTTCATTGAAGTGACAGAGGAGATTTAGGACTGAGCTGGTTACAACACCAGTGTCATCTTCAGACAAGCTGGCATGGTTGGCTGAGATAAGAATCAGTACCACAGGTGTTGTTGGTCATGGTGTTTAGTTGAAATGTGCAGCTGCATAGACTTTAGGCCACTAGTCCTCTCAAGCAGAAACCTGACGTACCGAATTCCAGAAATTCATGTTTATCGGATTCCATGTGGTCCTTTTTCCCAGAGTTTTTTGCTTTGTTGGGGTCTTACAGGAATCCTGCTTCTTTATCACTTTATGTAAAGACACAACAGCAGTAAACTGGTCAACGAAAAAAAAAAAGAAAAGAAGGTTTTGTTCACGTGACGTGACGTGAGTGCTTCAGCTTACAAAACCACAGTCAGTTCACAAATGCTAATTGCACATGAGTACTGATCGATGTTATTGCTGTTTTGCTGTCTTGTAAATTTCATTACTTGGTTAATGCAATAAACACTGATTCCAGTTGATATCCTTTTGTCAACATCCTTTATTCAATATAATTTAATATGGATTTCATCCAAAGACTGAATAGAGATAATTAGTAGATATATTATGGTAAAGTTCTGAAAGTGCAAAGCTGGTACAGTTTCAGCTACAGGTTCTTGTTCTTATCTTAATATTTAGGGTTTAATAAAAAAAACTGTAGGAACCACAGTTAATCAAGGGAAATTATATCATATTTTCAAATAACATCCGACAAACCCACAGCCAACTGACCATTCAAGCCTGTCCTGGCCTTAAATACACAATGAGTCAGATATCATCTTACTTAGCTTAGAGCAGACTGATATCCAGTCTGTTAGCGCTTAGCATTTCTCTCTTTTCTCCGTAGACCTCCATTAGAGTTATTGTGTAATTGCTTGCTTCTTCACAAAGCAGGTTGGGAGAGAGTTTGGAAAGGAGGACGGGACGAAAGAGATCTGGAGAGAATAGAAAGATATAAGATCAAGAAAGGACAGCGATGCTGAGTAAAGCTAGGTCACAGAGGAAAGGGCAGTCATCCATGAATAGTGCATCCTTATCCTGCAGCTTCCGCAATCACACACACTATGAACAGGGTTTTGCTGTGTAATTCTTGCTCGACAAAATATTAGGTGATAGACAGCCAGCCCTGATGATTCAGCCTCAGCTTCAACGATGGCACAGGCATTTTTGGATTTTTTAAATTACTTTTTTCTCCACCTGGATGCTCAGGGATCTTGGAACCATCTCTACCATATATCTACCACATGAGCAGACATTACGTAGGTAATACATCATGATAATTATGTTACCCAGTTCTAAATCATATGACCATGATAGAAACTGTGTCTATTTTTAGAATGTTCCTACAATGCCTTTCATATAAGTGCATAAGTTTTCACCCCCACATGGGCTTTTCCACAGGTTATATCTGGGCTGGTGGCAGCAGTGGGCTTGGGTAGGCTTAGCCCACCCAAACCTTAGTGTAGTAAAGTTTGCCCTTGTGCCTTGAGCAAGGCACCGAAACCCCCCCACCCCCCTGGGCACCTGGGCACCGCGGCATAAATGGCTGCCCACTGCTCCGGGTGAGTGTTCACTGCTGTGTGTGTGCACTTTGGATGGGTTAAATGCAGAGAACGAATTCTGAGTATGGGTCACCATCCTTAGCTGTATTTCACGTCACGTCACGTTAGTGTAGCCACCCTAATATAATTGCCTGGAACTGGCCTTGGGTTATATTACTGCAACCTGCAATTGAATTCGACTTGGGATTAATTTCATGAAGTGGGTGGGGAATTAGTTTTTTTTTTTACTATAAATAGTTGAGATTATCTGTACCAGAAGTGAAATAATTATTAGAGTAAAGTAGATTTCACGAGTAGTTAAAGTGTGACACGTTGTAAGATCTCGATAAATAAATATCAATACGTCTGGGAATAAATTATTAATTAGGGTTGGGTAATAAAAAAATAAAAGACTAATAAATACTTTATTAAAAGAAGAGTATACATCTGATCCCATTTTAATATTATGGGGTGTTTTTTTATAGATTTGTGTCCAAATCCCATTTCAGGACTTCCAGGTTGGAACACTAAAATATTAAAGAGGGGTGAATACATTCAGATTCTATTTGAGACGTGAACTTGAGGCAGCGAGACGTGTTTCTAGGTCAATGAACGTGACACTGATTTCACCCAGCAGTAAAGAAAGTCAGGGATGGTGCTTTAGCTGGAATAATGTCTGGTCGACAAATCCACAAGCCAGTATTTAGTAAGCTCCCAAATCCTCCAGTCATGGTTTGTAATTATCCTTAGGTACTGTTTCTTCTCAGACACATCCTCATTTGAGGCTTTGTATTCACACTCTGTTTTAACAAGCATTAAACATGTGCTATTTAAAATAAATAAGCTTAAAAATAGTAATTGCTAACATGTTTGTGTGTAAAAATATATTATATAAGCTCATATAAACCTTTTAGGGATGATTCTTATATGCACGATGATCTGAAAAGATGTTATTCTCTGTGTAATGACTGTAAATAGAGGTGTGTCGTTCCAGTGCTATGTCAATATGCTTGTTTATTTAATACTTCATGCCAACCTTCATCTCGCTCCTGCGTTGGTGGGTTTGCTGAAAAAACAGAAGCTGGGCCAAGCCTGCATTCCTAAGCCATACTTACACACACTTGACACTTTAAATGCCTACCTTTGCCCTCTCCACCAATAAAACAACCAAACAAAACACCTCCCTGGGTAAGTACCATGTGATCTCCAACTGTCCTTGGAGACGAGTACTAAATCAGCAGGGGGGAAAAGCAGTATCAGTTTTTTTTTTCCTGCTGTGGGGAGATGATGCATCTGGTTTAGTTTGCTGTTAGTTGAGTGGATGTAGAATAAAATAAAAACCTTTATTATTTAGCACATCTACATTACAGCACAGTGAAATACTTTCTTTACATATCCCAACTTTGGAGGTTTGGGTCAGAGCACAGGATCAGTAATGATACAGCACCACTGGAGCAGAGACGGTTAAGGGCCTTGCTCAAGGGTCCAACAGTGGCAGCTTAGCGGTGCTGGGTCTTGAACCCTGAGCCTCCCATCAACAACCCAGAGCCTTAACCACTTGCCCTGGATGAGTTAAAAAAACACTGCTGATCTGGTTCCATGATGGTTGATAAGAGCGGCACGTTGTCTCAAAACAACCAGATCCTCGTGTAAACATTAAGGTTTATGTATCGTAAAAGACTCATAAACCAGATGAGAATTTTCCCTCCAGCATTTTCTTTCAGTCTCTTTCAGGCTCTGATACATATCATGTGTTATGAAATTGCTGAATTGAACAGAGGAATGAACAACTGTCTTCTTCATTTTCCTCCGGTCCTAATCTGTAGAGCCAGTTGTACAGTTAAGTTAAGCTGATCTTGCCCTATAACAGGTTTCAGGTCTTAGTCAAGAGCATCTAAACGTATGCCTTAAGGGTTACATTCTTTCTTATGGAGGAATTGCTGCTTTCTCTACATTTCTGATTGCAAGTCTAGACTTGGACTTGAATATATAAGGAGAGACACACTGGGCTCAGAGGGCTAATGGATGTACTGAACATGTCATGTGAGTTTGTCTAGAGGACAAGACAAGGCTGTCCAGGTCATATTTAAGTCCTAATTAAGGGAGGAGGGCAAATCTCGTCCAGTCATACTCTAGGGTGTTAGCTTATGCAATACTTTCAGACCACCATGTAATTATCTCATGCTGTAATAAGAATGTATAGGACCATCACCATCACAGAGGACGTATATTATCTACTCATTTGTGTGCTATTACGGCATCCGTGTTGTCCTTGACGACGCTTTCTGTAGAAACAGGAGGAGCATGGTCGCTTCTAGGTACAGTATACCTAGTGCCTGATGGAGAAGAGCTCATTGAAGGTTAAGTCATTTTTGATACAGTGATGCCTCGAGATACGAGTGCATTGACATACGAATTTTTTGAGATACGAGCTGTGATTCGACCAAATTTTTGCCTTAAGATACGAGCAAATTTTTGAGATACGAGCATCCGAGCTGCCGCAACGAAGATCCCCAACAAGACACATGCATCCTCAGGGTAATGTGTGAAAAATAAGGTGATATGCTTCTCAGAGATGAAAAAAGTCTTTAATAAAATAATTAGCCAATTAATTCGTTAATTAACGAACTTGGCAGATTTATTATCCGTCATTGGCATAACTGCTAAATGCAATAGCTACACGAAGCTGTTTCACTTAAAACATAACAATGGCTATGAATACAGTTGGCATTACGATACACTTGAGATTGTGAGTGGATTGACCTGTTTGTGTGTGTTTGCATTTACAATGAGGCAGGCGGTCACAGTTAAGGGGAAGTGTTGGCTCTTGGTGTAAGAGAGCACACTCGCTTCTGCTCAACTCGACTGCACTATTTTGGTGAGCGTGTCTGAAACTCTATGCTGGACCTGCATGTTGGCACGTATAAATAGCTTGAAACAGCCCTGGGTCTGTTTACATTGAGCCTGTTATTCCAAGAGAAGATGATAAACTTTGTGAATGATTTCTACTAATAGGAGACCAATACTCTGAGAGCCGTGCGGCTTGTGGTTTGATAACTCATGGTTGTATAGAAACTTGGACTTCTATGGATTTTCTGCCTGTCCTGAGGTTAAATATGTCTGGACTTGTGCTTGGGAAGTGGGGCTTCAACAAATTAGCTAGATGCTAATAAATTCTTTATCTTTTCTCTCTCTCTAACCCCCACTGCTCTGATTTTATCCCTGGATCTTTATTTTGCCTTCAGTGCCTTCACCATTTTCTCTCTACCCTTTCAGACTGATCCTCAATTGCTATGGACCAGCAGTACGATTCATTCAACAGTCACTCTAACCACTGCAACTCAGGCGATGCCATGGCAAACTCAGTCGCCGACATGACCATCAACGACCGTCACCATGGGGAGCAGTTGGAGAATGGCATCAGTCTAATGAAAGGTGAGGTGGCTACTGGGAAGTTTTTCCAAAAAGAACAAAAGTTTCATAATATAGATGTTTGAGAAATCATCTCAGTCGTATGCCTGACTCAGCATAGTGCGTTCATGCTTTTAGAACTGTCCTCTGTTTGCACTCTGCATGCTATATAAAGAGAAAGGACAAATATAATCGTCTCTGAAGGGGACATTGCCATGAGCAAGCTGCCGAAATAGCAGACGAATCAAAACCGACAGACATGTCTATTCCTAAACAGAGTTTATTGTGCTTGCATGGGACACGAGTGACATTGTCATGAGCACTGAAATCATATCTTGGATAAGGGCTGAAAAATAAGGTGATATGAAAATGATAAATGCACTTAGGCAAGATGTGTTATATTATTCTTAATGAATACAACCGAATGCAAATGGCATTAAAATACATTTCAGATTATAATCTCTGTATTGTTTTATTTTCTTATTTTTCTATATTTGGGATTATAATATAGATAATATAGATTATATAATATAGATTATAATAATAGACCTTTCATCAATCTCTCTATTAATTCCTATATTTGTTTAGAAGTGCAGCTGGCGAGGCCATGGCTTTCTGATGTAGTCTTTTGTATTAATCTCTTTACATAAAGACAACAAGGCCATGCTTGTCAGGGTCCTCAATCCAGGCTTTACAGCTGTCTGCTTCATTCTGTAATCCTGGCATCTGGGTCAGCTTCCTGCTAGAACTCTGTACTAGTGTAGTATGTGGTACTGATTCAACATAACCAGATGTTTATATTGATGTGTGTGTGGTTGGTTGTGTGTAGTATAGTGGATTTTTCTAAATAGACCATTTGAGTTTTTGAGAAACAAAAACAGGCTGGTTCTCGGACCGGTTGGGAAAAAATGTGAACAACCAGATCAGAATTTTAACCATTCCAGAAAGATCTGGTCATTTCTTATCATTTGGTATAGTAGGTATTTTCCCATGACTTAATTCAAAGCAGATTGACAGAAAGTCTATTTTATCCATAATTACTGTGGTGAGGAAATACACCCTGAGACAATATGAGGACGAAGCCCTGAGAGGAACCAGAATCATCTGGGTGACACCGGAGAGTGCAAACCTTCATGAGTTTAAAATTTAAGTCTCTTTTGTGTCTCTTGTGGGGGGCACGGTGGCTTAGTGGTTAGCACGTTCGCCTTACACCTCCAGGGTCGGGGTTCGATTCTCACCTCCACCTTGTGTGTATGGAGTTTGCATGTTCTCCCCGTGCCTCGGGGGTTTCCTCCAGGTACTCCGGTTTCCTCCCCCGGTCCAAAGACATGCTTGGTAGGTTGATTGGCATTTCTGGAAAAATTGTCCGTAGTGTGTGAGTGAATGAGTGTGTGTGTGTGTGCCCTGCAATGGGTTGGCACTCCGTCCAGGGTGTATCCTGCCTTGATGCTCGATGACGCCTGAGACGCCTGAGGCACAGGCTCCCCGTGACCCGAGGTAGTTCGGATAAGCGGTAGAAGATGAATGTGTCTCTTGTTTCTTGTAACTGAAACTATCTTGTCATAGATTAGGACTTATGCAGCCTCCTCTTGCTAGTTTCGAATATTTTATTCAGTGCTAAGATCTAAAATGGCAGCAGAATGGCAGCTAGCTAACTGGGGTGACGTTGAAACACGATCGGCTAAGTCGATAATCTGCTAAGATGATGTTTCAAAACATAAGCGTTGACTGTTGACTCTGGCAGTAAAAAAAAAATAAAATGTGAAAAGACAAACAGAGTGATGCAGTCGTGGTACTGACTGACAGCCTTTGGCTGATGTTCCAACCCTATGAATAGCCTTCCTTGTGTTACACACATTCAAATGCTGTAAGCACTGCCATCATGTTCTCTCTTCACTCCTACATGACCCATGGTAGCACGTAGCCTAGCTTTATCCCCTATTACCTTCCATCTACAGTAAGTGTACAGAATCGGTGCTGAGCTCAAATGGCACTAGACAGTGAGTAGGTGTTAGAGTAAGTAACCCTGAAGTCTTTTTTTTTTATTACAGAGGTGTCTCAAGAAGCTTCAGTCAAACTGAGAGAAGATAAGCTAATATCAGAGACCGAGGTCTCTAATGTAGATTGCGCCCTCTCTGGTGAGGAGGCATTCAAGCATGGCACGAACCCTGCATTAACGCTGCCTTCACGTGCTATCGGATTTTAGAAGTATGTCACGTTCCCAAGCTTAGTTGTCGGAAAGAACATGAAACCCAGGCCACGTCAGGTTCACTCATACTTTTTACTTTTTTAATTATTACCATAACATATAACAGTAACGATAACACTTGTGTAATTTTTGGTCAAATACAATCTATTTTCATCAATGAATATCACCAAAACAAGTGTTAACAATTAGCTGCGTTTAGTAAACCTGAGCAACAGAAACTATTCTCTCGTAATCCATACTGGAAATTTAGGAATCCTCCCATCTCAGAAAATCAGAATCTCAGAGTTTCCTAGTTGTAATTGTAATTACATTTGTGGGTCAGTTGTGTATAGCGTCCCAGTGGGAAACTCATATTTCTGATCATTCTGATTGCATGTGAAGGCTAAAATAGTTCGATCTGGCATGAACTTTACTTAAGTTACCGAAGTCCCTGTTTGTTCTGTTTCTGCCTCTTATTTGATTACTTTTGCCAAATTGTCTTGCTAATGCTTTAAGACGTTTAATTTGAAGTCATTATCATTTTTTACATTGTGAGTTGAATCTTAATTTCTAGCATTGCTTTATTTCTCCCAATATTTTAATATTGGGAGAAATAAAGCAATGCTAGAAATTAAGATTCAAGAGTGAATCTAAGATGAATCTCTCTGGTAAGGAGGGTCGTGTGTGTTATGCTGAACACTGCTATTAGCTCGAGATGTCTGCTACTTCTGTGCACCGTGTTTTTCTCTGAACATGTCTTAAAACTAAATAGCTTTCTTGGCGGTATGAAGGATTTTATTTAGGATTTTCTTTTACTTTATTTATCTTAACTGATTTAATCTAAGTGAATAATTCGAGCTTCATGAATAAGCCTTTTGAGATGCGATTTGATTTGCATGTGAATGGGTTCTTCATTTATTTCAACTCCAAGCTTGTTCTCCGTGTATCTCCATTGGTCTTACGTTTTTCCGTGGAAACCCACGATAATGTACTGAATTTGAGGAAATTAGTGGTGATGAACAGATATCTACAGTTAGAAATCAGGTGATAATCTGTTAGCATGAGTGTGTGTTCTTCTCATGTTCTTCTGTATGGGTTTTCTTCTGGGTTCTTTGATTTTGTCAGTTTTTGCCCAGTGTTCCAATGTTAGTCTCCATTGACTCTAATCAGGATAGTGACAGTGAGTTAGTAAATAGTGGAATAGTAGAAATCAGAAATTCAGATGTTTTCTGGCTTTTATTCGTAATGAACTAGCCAAAGGTGACGTAATGAACGGCTAAGTTTGGAGTAAGGGCTACGTTGATCAATCAGTGATTTTCTTATGACCTCCTTCTTACACCATAAAGCAAAATTGCTAAAAAACCCACTATGAAATGTCTATTTCTAAAACCTCAAATCCTGTATTTCTGAAGTGCCAGAACCTGATGAAACATAAAGGACCTAGTTTTAAATCTGCATATGGAGTTTTTGAAGTATCTCAATGAAGGACAATAAAGATCCAGAGTTAGCACGAATTTCCCCAGGATGAGATCGACGCCCTTAATAAGGAGGAGCAACAGGGTAAAAAACAAACCTTGTGTAATCACGGTCAGAAAAACTGTGCTAAAATAACAGACATCAGTTTTGCATGATATTTGACAGAACTGACTTTTCTGACATGATTGTAAATGATATACAATAAACATAAACCTTCATGGAACCTGATAGTGTCCTGCATTTTAACTTTAACCCCAATTCTTTTTTTGTGTCATTTCTAAACTTCACCATGAATATATAATCTTAAAACATATATAAGCAAGTCTCATGACTCGAGACTTTCCGCCTTGTAAGAGTTAACCTGCTGCTAACATTGGTGCTGACTAATTAAAGGGTCTCAACTGTTGTCTAATAGAGGGGTTGGTGGATTCTACAGAAGCATATGGAGAAGCTCAGCCAGCATCTGCTCCTGCTGATTCAAATGGGCAGAGTGGTAGGTGCCACCAACCACTGATTGCTGCCTTTCATGATCGATGCGTTGTGTTTTGCTTTTTTTTTTTTGCTGGAACGCTATGGTTTTGCCTTCTGGCTTTGACCAATTACTAACGTCTACAACCTTTTGTCTTTGTGTTGCTCGTAGTGCATCTGCTATTAGTTGTTTGTTGTTCTTCTTCTTTATTTGGCATCACTTGAAAGTGAATGTTTTTTTGCAAGCTGGAGATTTAACATGCTGTGTTTTTAAACTCTTTCAGTCAGGAGATAATGTAGTAGATTCTGTCATTTGTTTCTCGTGTGATGTTGAGCGAAGTGCCAAAGGTTCTCTCAGCAGCAGTTGCTTGGCGTGTCATGACAGCTTGTTCGAAAAACTTTCTCTTATTAGCAAACTATTTACTTTACACTTCCAACTTAAAGCATCTGTTAGAGTGTTTTTGTATCTTATTGTATTATTTCTAGGTAACCCTTTAAATGCATTACCTATCTGTCAGCATTCGAACTTGGCATCTGCCCCCCACCCCTTTTTTTTTTCTGGTGTACGTTCATGAGAAAATGGGTTTAGAAATTACAGTTCTCTAATTCCTGCTTGTTTCTTCCTCCTTATGTGATACATGGCATTTATGAACAAGCCGGAGGTCCCACAGGTACGTCTCCAACAGTATTCATAATGTTATTAACCCTCCTTCAAGCCCTAAATAATCCTGAAATTAACCCTCCTTCAAGCCCTAAATAATCCTGAAATTAACCCTCCTTCAAGCCCTAAATAATCGTGTTATTCAATTTCAATATAAAAAACAACAATAACAACAACAACAGATTTCAATTGCCATCTTTTCCCAAAAAGTAAACCAAAACGTAGTTGTGGAAAAATAAGTGAACCCTTTACTTTCATTGACATATAGAAGAGCTTTTATCGAAAATAACGTGAAGTAAACCTTTCCTGTAGGATTTTATCAGTCGCTCACATCCTTTTGGTGAAATTTTGGTCTTCTTTTCTTTACAGCATTGCTTCAGTTCATGCACAGATCCTGCAACAGCATTGTGTATGTTCCTGAGTTATAGGGTGTACTTAATTTTTTCCCCCACAAAGGTTCTGAATATTGGTTTACTTTTTGGGAAAAATGACTTAATTTTGAAATCTAGAGGTTTCTAGAGGTTTTTGAGGACCCCACGGTTGTTATTTATGCCTTGAATGACTACAAACATAGAATTATACAAGGGTGTTTACTTTCCCATGACTGTAACTCATACCATGCCATATTCATCTTTGTGACCCTGTTTGATACTGTGTTACATATAAACTAGTTTTCTTTAAACAAAACTGGTCACCTTTCATAATCTTGGTTCATAATTATATTCATATCAGGGCTGCTCAGTGGTTCTATCATTCCATTCCATCGTTTTGTTTTGTTTTGTTTTGATCATCGTCTGTCTGTGATCTATTCATATTTAAACCTCTCTTCTTGTGGAAAAGTGGCACTGATTGGTTAGATGTTAGAAATCTAGTTGTGGCCTTGCATTAATGATGAAATCCAAAAGATGCTATTTCATGGACTGAAAGCAAATGCTGCAATATTTCCAGATGTAGCAGATGACTGTGCTTCAGGGGGTTATGGTGAAGATTGGCAAGACCTGGGGACTCGAGGCTTTTTAGACCAGAGTATACCAGAAGAAGGAGAAGAAGAAGAAGGAGAAGAAGAAGAAGAAGAAGAAGAAGAAGAACATTTTCTAATGACTAGCTGGAGTGGCCCTTCTAAGCATCTGCACCATGGACCGGTCAGCCCTGATCGCACCAGGAGCCTGTCCCTGGAGAGCGAGCTTCCTGTGTCCTTCTTAATTCGCAGTTCAGCTCTGGAAGATCTCACAGCCGTCGGGGATAAGATCACAGAAAGTGAGAGTGTCTCTGTTCCTGAAGAATATCTTCAAGAACCCTGCAAGGACTCCACTGAAAGAGGTCATAACGATGGGGAACACATCGTGATGATTCAACAGGAAGATACACCAAGTATGAGCACATTGCATTGTCCCAATGGTGATTTATCGGTGGATCCGAGCTGTGTACACACCGAAGGAGGTGCTACACCGAATCAGGACTTTGTCAATGATGCTCTGCTAGCACAAGGACACATGCAGTGTCTGAGTTCAGTCTCAGCGACAGACCCTTACTTGGTACCGCATAAAGATCACAGTAATTTAGATGAAGATCATCCTGGAAATCTAGAGACAGAAGGAAACGAAGCCGTTCCTTCTTTGATGGACTCAAACGGTTCTCCAGTCACATCCTACGGCTCACCGAGTAGAAAATCTCGCGTACCCGTATCTCAGTTCAAAGGTCTGTGATGTCTTGTTCACCCAAATCCCGGCTCAGTCTCTCTTGTTTTACTTCCGTCTATCTTTGCTTTTCAGATCTATTTTTAAGCTGTGCCGCATTTCCCTTTTGCTATAAAGAATGTCCAGAGAAATAAACGCAATAAACATTGAAGGAAATCGCCTGTTGCCTCACAAATATTTATTTTCTTATGCTTTCCTTTCATATATACTTGTCACCCTGCTGTGCTTTGATCTTGGTTGACAGTAACAAGGCCTGTTTTTGTGCTAATTGACGAAGGCCACGCTCCCTGACCACATTTCCACAATTCCCCGTTCAGCATGTCACATCTGCATGAATTTGTTTGTACGCTCTTGTGATCATCGCTCAGCTATTGTTATTAAAAAGACAGAACTGCTAGCGTCCTAGCCCACGCACACTTTTAAACACAGCATAACAAATACAGCTAGAGCAGTTTCTCTAGGAACTCTAAAAGCATGGCTGTTCCCTGTGGTCCATGTGTCTATTCTGGTATAATAGGGCGAACCTGAGGAAAAAAGTTGTAACAAACCCAAGTTTTGACCCAATTTTTTTCTCTCTGGCAGCTCAACCCAAGACTGACAATGACATTGAGAAGCGGGTAAGAAATCATTTTGTTTTCTTATATTATTTTATAATAATACCCCATCTCCTCTTCACCTCTCCACTTTTTTTTTCACAATCTGTATTGTTTTGATTCACTCATTTTCATCTTATGACACGTCTTAAGACACTCAAAGCACCTCCTGCCAAAGCTAGACTATCTTCCCAAAAAAGACCTTCCAACATTGTGAAAAATTCCTCAGCTTCCATTAGTGCTTTACCACCAGGGACAAGGGTGAGTAAAGTCACTGAGCAAACCTCTCTCCTGCTTCTGCTGTAAATGACTTAATCTCCACTCCGACTCCAGTGGCCGTGTGCTCTTCTTCTGTTTTTTCTAACACCTTCGCTGCATGTAAGATGTCCACCATTTTAAGTGACATAATCTAAACCGATTATTTACTGACAGTAGAAGCTATTTAAAATTGTGGTTTGCAGTGTATGAGCATAACTGTTTATCTTTATCGGTCAGTTTAGCTTTATCATCCTTTAGAAGCTCACATTCAATAAGATATCAAGTCATCTGGAAGATCTGGATGTAGATTTCTTTGTTTATGACAAGCCAGGGGCAAATTCTTTTGTATTTAAGGCTCCAGGAAGCAGGCCTTACGCTGCTGGCACGAAGATCCCGGCGATGACTCCTCCTCAGTCAGGTGAGAGTGTTGACCAGTGGGCCCCAACTTATTGTGCACCACTGACTGGTTTCATGTAAGACATAATTTCACAGCCCGGACTTGGGGGTGGTTGGTTGCAACAAGACGGTTTTAGCGCACACATTTGTTGATGTGTTGACCTTCAATAATTGCTTCTGTCCTTTTAGTTTTCATTTTTATTTCTTACAAAAAACTCCAGAGGCTTGTTTTTTAATGGGGATGCACTTATTTCCAGGGATTTCAGAACAGCGTAACAGATATTGCGTCATTGGGTAGGCGTGGCCTATTTGATAATCTAACCCTAACACTAACCGTAGTTTTTGGTTGTTTATTTGTTTTCGAAAACAGCTTAACTGTAAAATAATAAAGCATAATAGATATAAAATATAAAATCTACCTGTACGTCTGTTTTGTCCTTCATTATCCATCGTAGGTATGCTCTTTTTTTGAAAGAGGGCATTTTTCCAAGACCTCCAGAAACACACCCACTTTATGTTACGTCGTGGTAATGAAACCCCTGGAATTTAGTGAATGCCTCTTTTAATGCAGGATGCATGGTCTCCATGTGCCGAAGCAGTCATGAAGGCTTTGTTGCCTCATTTGACAGCCTATCACTACGTATTACTACATATGAATCAGAATCACCTATTTGAATAAATCCGTATTTTAAGTACGACTCCTGATATTTTCTATTAAACGTGGCTTTTTTTTGTCTTGGCAGATATACACTCTTCTTCTTTTTCATCACTGGGCCTATTCTGCTGTGCAAAGTAGATCTACAAAGGGCTTAATTTTTGGTATCACATGACTGACAGATGGATATTATGTTATTAAAGAGATTTTTTTTTAATAGAACATCTTTCAGAGTGTGATTTTCAATAAAAGGTAAATTAAAGAAATTATTTTTTATTTCTGTAAGGCCCGGTACCAAATGACCGATGGACTTGCACTGGTCTGTAACCCCCGGTGGTTGGGGACCACTGCTGTAGACTGTGTGTTTATCAGTACAGAATATTTAAGTTTATATAAGTTTATAGCTCGGAGGTTCTACTTGGAACTTTACAGTTGATCCATAATTGACCTATTTTGCTTATATAATAAAAATTTACTGAGTAGTATTACAGCTTGGAATTAAAATGGATTTGGTATTATATCTTATGGATATACACAAACTAGACTAAATCTGGTTTAGATGACATTTAATTAGAGGAATGTAGAGAACATTCCACCACAAGCATCACCATGAATTACCAATGATGAATTACACATCATCATCAAGCTTTCAAAAACAGGATGGTCTGAAGAATTTTAGACTTTATATCCAAGCAACCAAGAGGGAAAGGTTAAAGGAACTGGGAAGATCCACAAATCATTCCGTAGGTTTCCTTAAAGCAGGGTATTAATGAACATTATTAAAAAGTAAAAATTATATATATTGAGAAAGATTCATAGAAGAAAAACATGAAAACTCTGACTTGTGGAACTTGTGGAACATGCAGAGGAAACCATTCTAGGTTTGGTGGAAAATCTAGGATAATTTTGTGAGTTTGGTTTGAGAAACAAGTGCAGGGCAATCGTAGAAGGCAACCTCTTATAGTTTTGCAGAAAATTGAGTATGAGACAGAGGTCAAGCTTCCAACAAGACAACACTCCTAACCATGAGGCCAAAGCTACAGTAGAGTGATTTATGGATGTTTGTGATGTATGGACATTTAGGGATGTGGTAGCCTAGTGGTTAAGGTGTTGGGCTACCAATCGGAAGGTTGTGAGTTTGATTCCTACGTCCACCAAGCTGCCACTGCTGGGCCCCTGAGCAAGGCCCTTAACCCTCAATTGCTCAGTTGTATAAAAATGAGATAAAATGTAAGTCGCTCTGGTTAAGGGCGTCTGCTAAATGTTGTTTAAATTTATCTATAATATGATATTTCATTTAAACATAAATAGACTGATGGGGCACAGTGGCTTAGTGGTTAGCACGTTCACCTCACACCTCCAGGGTTGGGGGTTTGATTCCTGCCTCCACCTTGTGTGTGTGGAGTTTGCATGTTCTCCCCGTGCCTCGGGGGTTTCCTCCGGGTACTCCGGTTTCCTCCCTCAGTCCAAAGACATGCATGGTAGGTTGATTGGCATCTCTGGAAAATTGTCCGTAGTGTGTGATTGTGTGAGTGAATGAGAGTGTGTGTGTGTGCCCTGTGATGGGTTGGCACTTCGTCCAGGGTGTATCCTGCCTTGATGCCCGATGACGCCTGAGATTGGCACAGGCTCCCTGTGACTCGAAGTAGTCCGGATAAGCGGTAGAAAATAAATGAATGAATAAATCGACTGATTGATTCTTGAGTCTGATAAGTGCAAGAAATTTTTTACACTACTAAGAGCCGTTACACGTGGAAGCCGATATCATTTATATTGAAAACTGGTCATGTGTGCAGTCCATAATCCAAAACCAATAATGATTGAACCCATGTTTATATTAAGTAAGCAGCACTGCCTCACACTGCTTTTTTCTTTTTGTTATTTTAATACAGTGAAAGTGGATCCGAAGAAACAAGTGAAAAATGGAAAAGGTAAAAGAAGAAGACTTTGGGACTACCATATTTAAGAGAAGATTTAGATGTTTGCTTCCGTCTTCAACATTTGTCTTCATGGTGCAAAGAATGCTGGAGTATTTTGTGAAACAAAAAATGGTGAAGAGTTCAGATTCTTGGTATCATGAGAAAAATCGTTATTGATCCTGAGCATCTGGTGCACAAGAAAGATGAACAAGGGGCTCAGAACAGTAATATTGCTATATTTGTTGCTAAACATGATTAAATGGAGGGAGTTTGAACTAAAAACAACCTTTTTGGAAATGTTCAAGAAACCTCTTAAAGCAGATCTACAATTTATATTTTGTTCTCCTTTCAGAGTCTCCCAAGACACCTGAGGCAAGTGGGCAAAGTAGTCCTGGCACCCCTAAGTCACCGGCTAGCAAGTCTCTAGGTGGTAAAACCCCGGTAGCAAAGGATATGAAGAAAGTGGCAGTCATTCGCTCCACCCCCAAATCTCCTGGCTCATTGAAGAACCGTTCTCCAACCCCTCTGGCTGCTGCCGCACCCCTGCCTGACCTGAAGAACGTGCGCTCCAAAGTTGGCTCAACTGAGAACATGAGACACCAGCCTGGAGGAGGCCGGGTAATTCCTACTATTACACTCATTTCTATTTTTTTCATTTAGGTTCAGTCAGGATGTTCAGATCTTAGGAAAACTATGGGCAGAATACACTAGAACACTATTCTTCACATTAACGCAATCAGGCCATTTTAATGATTTTAAACATTTAGAACATTAGACATTTACATCTCGATATTTGAAGTAGCTATTCCAAAACTCCTCAGTTAGCCAACAGATCCCTTTTGCCCTGCGTGTTCTCAGTCTTTTACCAATCCTCTACCTTTTTACAGGTCCAAATTCTTGATCAGAAGCTGGACTTTAGTAATGTTCAGTCTAAGTGTGGCTCCAAAGACAATATCAAACATGTACCCGGAGGTGGCAAAGTGAGTAACTATGGGATGAACCTTGAGTTTTGGTTCTTCCTCCAGTTATCATCACCAAAGCTCCATTAAAATTCCATTCCAATACTGGATAGGAGTGTGCCTTTTTGTACTTTTTTTAGATTCTGGAAATTTCTCTCAGCATGAAGCGGCCTTTTTTGTTCGTCGTTACATTGCTTGTAAGTTTTTGCTCTTCTGTACCGCCTCTTGTATACAGATCCAGATTCTTGACCAGAAAGTGGACTTCAGTAATGTCCAAGCTCGATGTGGTTCTAAAGACAACATTAAGCATACGCCTGGAGGAGGCAAGGTATGTGGAGCAGAAGACCATATGTTATGATTTTTAAAGTATCTTTAAGACATAAATATGTGAAAGCTCTACAAGCTCAAGTGAAACAGCTTTCAAGGCAATGATCTTGTTTCAGATTACAACTAGTAAGGCAATGATAAACCTCTAGTACAGATAAATGTTCCTCCATGATTACCTCATGCAAGTCCAAATTTTTGATCAGAGGTTTGATCTTTCTAATATTCCGTCTAAGTGTGGCTCCAAAGACAAAGTGAGTAACAACAGAATGAACCTTAAGTGGTCACTGTTTCTCCAGTTATGACCATCAAAATCTTTACTTATAGCCTAATGTTGCTCCTCAAACATCATCATAAAATAGAGGTCTTCTCCGGTCTAAAGAAATGTACCTGACCCGAAGTGACCCGAATCAGTTTTTACCTGAACCCTACGTGCATATTTTATTTTTTAATTTTTTTATAAGACCCGACCTGAGACAATCCCAAAAAAATTAGACCCGAATTAGACCCAATTAAACCGAATTAGACCGAATTAGACCGAATTAAAATTAGACCCAACCGGTTGGCAATTTTTTTTAACCCGACTGGACCCAAATGTTGCACACACTGATGATGACCATGGATGTTTTACCTCAGCATATTCGAATTCCCTCAGCTTTTTAGTGATGTCAGATATTGCCTCCATGCTTATCTGATTCACTAAAGTAACCACTACAGCGTGGATTCAAAATTGATTGACAGGTCTGTTTCAACGGAAATTAGCTTACCGCCAGCCACACGATGTCGCAAGCAGTCTTGGCAAACAGAGGAGAGGTTGGAAAAGGACTCGAGTCGATGCACACACGCGAGATACAGTAGTTAGGGTCTTTTGGGGTCCGTTCGGTAAAAACACATTCATTTTAAATTACCTGAGACCCGATGCCACTATTATTATACCCGACCCGTGTCACACGTGAAACTTTTAGACCCGAACCCGTTCGGGTCTCGGGTCAGGTCTCGGGTTTTCGGATCTAAGTGGACCTGTGAACACCTCAATCATAAAGTTGAAAACAATTTGCTCTTCCAAAGCAGATCTCTTTAAACGAGATTACTCATAGGTTTATCCATAACCGATGAAAACTATTCATCACAGTAAAAACTAATCAAACATCAAACTAAACAATAGTGAGACACTCAAAACTGACCCATTCCTGTTGGTATACATTACAGTATCCCAATCCTGATCCTGGAAATCCTACATGGTACATAATTTGGTAATTAATGAAGAAAACCGAATAATGCATGACAACAAAAAACATTCTGGAACAGAAATAGACATAAATGAGATCATCCTTCTTCTGAGAAGTTGCAACCTGTGGTTTTCTTTCATTTCCTTGTTTTGGTCCTCATATGCAGCTCTTTCTGCTTTTAGTCAGAACAGATAACTCAGCAATGTTTAGTCTTAGTGTGACTCCAAACACAATGTCACCAAAGTACCCAGAGAAGAAATGTGAGTAAGTACGGGATGAACTCAACACTTTCAAGCCTTGGTTCTTCCTAAACTGTCTATTTGTGGAGACCTTGTTAAAACGAGCTCATCTGGATTTCCCTCAATGTTTTATCTTTTCTTTTTTTATCTTACTGGATTTGAAAGTCAAACTTTGTGTGTCATAATGATGGGGTCTTTTCTTCGCTCTTGCCCCTTTCCCTTGTCTCCACAGACAGTTCTGATGGTGAAAATTCTTATCTTCCTCAAAACCTGTTTATTCTTTCAGGTTCAGATTCTCGATCAGAAGTTGGACTTAGGTAATGTGCAGGCTCGCTGCGGCTCCAAAGACAATATCAAACACACACCCGGAGGTGGCAAAGTTAGTAAACAAGGAATATCTCCAGACTTGCAATATTTTCTCTGTGTGGTTTCAACTGTCACTAATAGCTCTGTCTCTCTGATGTGTTTTTTTTATTTCAATCTGCTCAAAAAACCTTTCTGCACCAGTGAATGTTAATAGATTGTAGATCTCTGAGCTCTTCTGTTCACTTGATCACTTACTTCCTGACATTTAAAACTCCATCTGTTCTGTTGGCACTGTGACTCTGTGGCATTACACTTGTACTTGCTGGATAGGTTCATTAATGATGCAGTTGCCTATGGGGTTTCTTTCACCATTGCACACGTTGTCCTGTAGATGTTAAAGTTTTGAAGCACAGTCTTGAAAACCTTGGGGTCTGGCATTATTGCTCTTGAAGGTGCAGTAGTCAGAATGTTGGCAGGTTACCACAGATTTTTATCCATGGACCAAAAGCTCTGACAAATTTGCTGGACTTTACTTATTTTTGCCATATTCCGTCTCTCTGAGAAGATTGAGATGGTGTGGACTGAAGGAGTGAAATGAGTTTTTTCAGATGTGTCATTTGTTTATTCTTTTCTACACGTTTTTATTGACTTACCATTAGATAAGTACTTTATGAGGTGTTACACCACAGCGCTCTGGAATGCTTGATTATGATTGGTCAGCAGGGTGGTTGAGCTTCAGTAACAGCAGCTCTGACGGTAGGTTCAGCTGTCAAGGTTTATAATAATCGACTCATTTTAAGAACAGTATATTCCATGGTCGTTGTCTGTAGTCAGTGATAGGATAAGTTTTTCCGTTGTAACAGTCAGGGGTAAACTTTTAGATGTTTTCTGACACAAGAGACTCTTCAGAACAGAGAGTTTTGTGCTGTTTCCACAGCAAGACAAGAACATGAACACCTTCTCGTTTTTTTATTAATGAATAAAAAACTGGAACAAAACACTTCAGGTGTGTTGTTATTGCTGTTCATGAACAGCACTCCAGTGTAAATCCTGCTTCTGTTTAGCTCGAGCTGGAGGTTATTTTGTTGTGCTCCTCTAGTTCTGAAGAACTCTAATGACTCTCCGTCCCTCAGCTCCACACAGTGGCTAGTTTGTGTCGCTCTGGACAGCTGGGTCGAGAGGCCCTTTGTAGCCAGCGGTTTGCCTCAGAAAGGAGATGACCTCATCCTGAGGACAAGTGCTGTCTTTTTATCCAGAAAATCCCCTGACCTTTGTGGGCTGTCATGGCAGTGAGGTCATCAAGTCTATTTTAGGAATTTGGGATTATACACAGTTGTGCCGCGCTTCTGTTGTGGCGCCATGCAGTGAAAGGTTATTTATTTGTGATTTATTAAGCTTCGACTGTGCACCTGAAGGCATTTGAAGGCATTTTTAGAACTAAATGAATATTTAATCTCAGAATGTCTCAGAGCCAAGCTAACAAAGTTTTCCATATGATAATCATGTCAAAGCTAGGCTGGCATGCAAAGAATTTATGATTCTACCTTTACGCTATTTGATTCCAGTAGACTAGAGTCAGCCAGAGTTTGTGTGTCTTTCGTGTTGTGTAATGCATTATGTATGGACTAACTACGCCATCTGTTGTCCACTTCCTTAAACCTCCACTGTTTTTACTCTCTTGCTTTGCAGATCCAGATTGTTCACAAAAAGTTGGACTTTAGCAGCGTGCAGGCGAAATGTGGCTCAAAAGATAACATCCGCCACAAGCCAGGTAGACCCTCTTGTTCATAACAGTGATCCCACGATTGAGTACATTTGTATATTGTACATTAGGTCCGTATGGTCCATCGTGAATCATTTTCTTCCTTGTAGGAGGTGGAAACATTGAGATCAGATCAGAGAAAATAGAATTCAAGGCGCAGTCAAAGATCGGCTCTCTAGACAACATTGGCCACGTGGCTGGAGGCGGTCAGAAAAGGGTAAGACAAAATAAAGGGTTTTGTTAGATCCATCCTTTTAGATGGTTGATCTTACACTGGGTTCCTTCAACATTCCCTCCTTTTGTATGAATGAGTATGGAAATACCTTTTTAAGGGTTCGTAAGGACTCCACAGTCGTGCAGGAGCATCAAACCGATTTGGCTAATGTATGTTTCTCTGTGGCTTCACTCAGTAAATCACTCACCTAGCAAGGTTTGAGAAATATTTCTTACAGACCTACTGTAAAAAACAGAAATTTGTGTAATATTTGGTGAAATTCTGTTTATTTATTTTTAGCAACTTATGTTCAAGGTAGAAAAAACACAATTTTAGAGCAAACTTCATTATTAGTTTGTTTTTTTCATCAGAATTTTTGTCAAATTTCCTTTAATAGGTTTAGGGCTAGTGATTGATCTAATGTCCAAGAGAATTCAACTTCTTTCCTTCCGTTATCATTTACGGCTTTCTTATCACCTCTATTTTGTTTGCCGCTCGGATCCACACCCTATAATCTATAATTCAGCCCGGTCTAGAAACAGTTATAAATAAACGCTATATGGCCAATAATTTGTGGACACCTGACATGTGGACTATAATAAGCTCCAGTATTCAGGGAAGGCTTTCCACTGGGTTATGGTAGCATGGCTGTGGGGATTTGTGATCATTCAGCTACAAGAGCATTAATGAAATGAATGAAATGAATGAAATAGAAGCCTTTATTATTGCCACATACTGTATACGTTACAGCACAGCACAGTGGAATTCTTTTCTTTGCATATTGCAACCGAGGAAATTGGGGTTGGATTGCAGGGGCAGCTATGATACAGCAGTGTGGATTAAGGACCTTGCTTCATTATACAACAGTGGCAGCTTGGCAGTGCTGGGGCTTAAACCCCAAAATTCCAATCAACAACCCAGAGCCTTATCCACTTGAGCCACCACTGCCCAGTATTAACATGATGTTAGGATGTTAAGGAAGTCTGGGGGTTCCAGATCATTCCTAAAGTGTTCAGTGGGGTTACATAAGTCAGAGTCAGGGATCTGTGCAGGACACGGCAGTTTTTCCATCAGTAAACCATGTCTTAATGACGCTCACTTTGTGCACAGGGGCATTGTCATGCTGGAGCATATTTATTACAGTGAATTCCAGTTCCAGTGAATTGTAAATCTACAACAAACAGAGACACTTTATACAATTATTTGCCTCTACACAACCTTGATTATGATGGTAAGGCATCCACAAACTTTTGGCCATTTAGTGTTTAATACCGGTCATATTTTGCTTTTCTGTTGGGTACTTTTCCATTTTTTTTTTATTTTTTTTATTATTATTATTATTTTCTATTGACCCAAGAATTTGTTCTCATTTTGCATTCCCTGTGTAATTTATGTTGCAACCATCTAATTCATTTTTGTTATGTTTTTGGTTTCGTATGTTGCTTATGTCACCATTCATTTGCCACCATGGTGTGGGGTTTAGAGAGAAAAAGCCCGAGGTGCAGGCACGCCCCTAAACGAGGGCTCACTCTCCCCAGACCCCAGTGACCCCACCACCCCATCATCCATCAGTGTCTCCCCAGAACCCATCCTCCTCAGCAACCCCCAGATAAAGATTGAAGAATCCAGTAAGTATCTAGGAAGGGGGTGTGTATGAAATCCATCCGCTTAAATATTTAATGGAGTGGCACCGTAAATACCTTCTCGCAAAAATAGAACTGGAGGGTGTGTGAGGAGCGAAGGAGCACCTTAATCATGCTGAACACACAGAATTGTCTTTGCTTTGTAATGCTTTACCTTTTCTTCTGTGGTGGACTAATCGAACTTAATTCTGGTTTATATGGTTTATATGATTTTCAATGGAAAACAGCAGGAGGTCAGTAGAAGTATCAAAACAGCACGGTCCATATCACGTCAAAATACACATGTCGATTTAGGCACTTTCATGTTTTAAGTTGTGCATTTTTAAGCTGTAAATTAATCTGTACCATATTTGTGTCTACACTAAAAAATGTTTTTTGACAATCTGGTGGTGAATTAAAAAAAAATTTAAAAGATATATTGAGATGCATTGATACCTGATTGAATACTTACTTAAATATAAACAATAATTTTACAGGCGCCCCCTTGTGGCTAAAGGTTTAAGCAGGAAAACGCTAACACTGTACAATAACAATACATGAAAAATCATACACTAATACCTGACTTAACACTTACTTAAATATGAGCTAATGTTGAGTTAAGTCATGGACTAATCACGCACTAACGAAGCTCTAACCTTAACTATGACAGTAGTCTGATGACGTCATGCGTGAGTAACAAAAAATTATTACTTTCATAACTTAAACTGATCCTTTTTATTGAATGTACAATAAGACGCAATAATAATAATAATAATAATAATAATAATAATCAACTACATTAATAGTACAAGCTCTGGGTGAAGGAGAGGGGCACTTGGAAGAGCCCTGGGTCCTACTGCCGTCGTTAAAGTCTGTGCTTCATTTGTGCGTGATTTGTCCATGCCTTAACTCAACATTAGCACATATTTAAGTAAATGTTACATCAGGTAATAGTGTATGTTTTTTTATGTATTGTTATTGTACACTGATAGCGTTTTTTCCCTTCGCCACAAGGGGGCGTCTGTAATATTATTGTAATATTAACATTTTCCATGATTTTATTCTCATCTCCTCAGTATTCTCATAATTAGTGAAAGAGGATTTCAGTCCAAAACAAAAATCGTTAACATGAAATCTTTTATGAATAGAAAAACCTCTTCTCCCCTTTAAGGGCAGATCGGTTGAAGAGTAAGACAACAAGAGCAACAAATCTCTATACAATAAAGCCACAGGAAAGTAACTACACAGTACACACACCACACAGACCAGCATGAGATGTAGAACCCCTATGTACCTTGAAAACCAAGTGAACATTAGGGGTTTTTTTTTTTTTGCTCGTTCCAGATTGAGACACACAAGCTGATGTTCCGGGAGCAGGCGAAGGCGCGGACTGACCATGGCGCTGAGATCATCTCCCTGGAAGAATCTCCCCAGCAGCTCAGCACTGTTTCCTCCTCTGGCAGCATCAACATGGCTGACCCACCTCAGCTCGCCACCCTTGCAGATGAGGTGAGCGCGTCGTTGGCCAAGCAGGGCTTGTGAACTCTCCCCTTGTCCTCAGACCACAGTCCTACAACCTATTTGTTTCAGTCACTTACAGACATCGGAAAGTCTTCACCTCCCCATTTCTGTTGCCAATGAGGATCCCGAATCAAGGAGCCCCTCACTATCACTGTTCAAAATTTGCAACGTCATTTGCATTTGTCTCTTTAGCTGAACCTCCTACATTCGATTATTTCCTTCTTTTACTTTGACAACATCAGTCCTGTTTTCTAAACCATTGGTTTGAATTGTTTGATCAGTCCCAGCTTCCCAAAACTGCAAAAAATATTGGATGGTCTGGTAAGAATGGAAAATTTTTCTCGTCATGCTTATAGAAGGTTTTACATTCATTTGATTCACAAGAAGTCAGAAAAATTAAAAGCATGAAGTAAGAATTAAAATAGTAACCCACTTAAATGATAATACGGTTGTAGGAACTCCGAGGAAATACTTTTATTGTTTCTCCAAACATTACGTTGCTTAACATTGTGTCCACGTACAAATATTTCTAAACTAAATTCGATTTCTGAGATATTTCGAGTGGATTTGGCGAGCTTCATGTAAACGAAACGTTGTTTGTCAGCCACTTTTCTTACAGTATTATTCTGTGGATATGAGATGTATTTGTTATGGAAAAAAGTGTTGAGCCTGCTGGCAGTCTTAAGTTTGTTTTTTTTTCTTTATTGTCAGTACAACATTGTAGATGCCTCTCCTATTTAACTTTTTCACTTTTGCAGCTTTGCGATGTAGCTTTGGTGATAATAATTCACTTGAATTTATATTCCTGAATGCTTTTACATTAAGTCTTTTCATCTTCGCCCAATGTTAAGAAATTGAAGTTACTGATTTTACTAAAAAAAAATTTCGGAATGATTTTCTTTTGTTTTTTTTTTTTGAATGGCGTTCATCATTATGGTAATGAACAAGCTGCTGTTGGTGATTTAGAACTGTGTGTTTTGGTGATAATTCAGTGGTAGGGAAAGATTTTAAGTTCAAATGCTTCATGAAATTAGACTACATACAACAAGTGTATCTTTAACCCAGAAGTGTTTTGTATTCATTTTCGTGCTTTGTTCATGTCCAAACTCTTGTACTGTGAAAAGTTGGTTATTGAGCGAACGGCAAAACGTTTCTTTCCTCGCTGACCTGTCTGTCACGTTTTGCGCATTCACAGTCTACATAGTGTTTTTGTATTGTCCTTCAAACCCCAGTTGAAATGCATGGAAGACACATTGTCTATGCTCCTGTTTTACAGTTTTTTACAATCGCTATGACAGTTTTTTCAATACATTTAACATAAGTTACATTTAACATTTCTCTTAACATTTAACATATAAGTTTTTACATAAGTTTCCTAAACTCTTAACGCACCAACACACCTAAAACACACAATTGGCAAAACGGTTAATTTCATGCTCAAAATCACACATTGTAAACTAAACCCCAAAACTAATTTTCAAAATACAATAATAAACTAACACAATACACCATGTCTAACAAAACACTGCAAACATGTTTTAAAATCAAATATTTATTCAAAACACTAACACATGTTCTCTTTCAACAGGAACATTTAGTCAATCATAACACAATGACAAAAAAAAACACTATCATCAGCTGAAATTACAGAAACTGCATTATTTTATGTGTCAGGTCTGCCCTTATACAATAGACAGTATATATTGTATTGATCATAGATTGTGTTTTGCACAGTAGTTTCTTTTGAATCCTCTCTAAATTTTTGTTTTGTTGGGTTTAGTAAATGCATGCATTTTGTTTCTTTTGCTGCAGAAATTCAATATAAAAAACAAATGACCATCTCAGAGTAGCTTTATGAAACGTACAGTTTATGTAAAAAAAAATTACAGACACAGAACTGCTGCAGCAAAGACTTTATTTGCAAAAGGACATTACTGCAAAATATAGAAACAGAAAAGGCACCGGAATTATAATAAAAAACAAATTAATCTTCTAATCTGCCCCGTCTTCCTCATTTGGCCACATTCTGAGGAAGGTAGACGTTGAATCCTTAGAGGGACAAAATACAGTTACATATTAGAGCCCAGAGGCATACAGTCACTCTAATGCAGTAAATGGTAAAATTATTTACACTTTGCTGTAGGAGAAGCAATATCCTACCTGTTGGTTTCTCTGAAATTACTGACAATGGATGCCACTGTGTCCCGGCTGAGATTTGGCTGTACTCGTTCACCAGCCTCTCTGTATGATAGCCCGTGGTTTATGACATGGTCAATGAGAGTAGCTCTTATTTGATCAGTTACCCTAGCTCTGGTCCTTCTTTGAGCACCACCACGCATTCTAACTCCTCTCCCTTGTCCTGGTACTCGTCTTCCTTTCCCTCGTGCAGACATTTTTTTCTTTCTTTCTTTCTTTCTTTCTCTCTTTGTGTTGCTCTATATTGTTCCTTTTCCACACAAGATCAGCCCAAAGAGGCGATTGAAAAAACCTCAACACCTGAGTGTGGTTCCTAGATGGGAATCAGCTGTGATTTATATATTTGCATAACTGCAATAAGCTGTTTCTCATTAGCAATGGAATAAAATACAGGGAATATATTTGTGTTTCAATTCACAATATGAACAGCTGTTCACTTTGACTTTAGCCTATATAAGTTATGTTTAGAACATGATGTTATCTGTTCTGACATACAGTATGAAAGCATTTGTAATTTTGACTGTAAAATGACATTGTTTTGGTCTTGGTTGAGCTTGTGTGTAAAAGAAGTTAAAGCATTTTAAATTGGTGTTAACTGTATGCATTTTGTATCAAAGCAACAAGAAATGTGTTAATTGTATAGCATACAAAGACGGATGTTGTGCAAAGACGGAAAAAAACTGTCATAGCGATTGTAAAAAACTGTAAACCACATTTTTTTTTTAAATTAAGGTACAAAATCAAGCTTTCAACAAATGACACTGCTCAGATTCTCCCTTAGTAGCCCAGCCTGCGTTGTCACAGCACGCGCATCACGCTTCAAAGTGTCTATCGACGCTCCTTGCATGCTTCCGCATCACCTCCAAGTTTAAACACTGTTCTTTTTACTGTATATTCTGTAATCGGGATTGTGCTTTTTTTCTGCACCGTATAGCCGTAGAAGGGAATATACTACCCAAAAAAATTACCCCCCCTTTCTTTATGATGGAGGAGGAGCTGTATAGATAGCGTTAGTTATATAATCTGTGTGTTTTAACGTTTAGGATTCGTCTATTTGCCAAGGAATACTGAGTGCTGAAAAAATGTCAAAAAATATATATAGCAGAGCAGTTCAGCGGTTGTTGCTCGCACCATGTTAATCTGCATGCTAAGTTATCTGGACTTTTCTGTTTGTTGGTTTGTTTTCTATGGATCAGCAATGTGTTTTTGAATGGTCTTTGATGGGGTTTGTATACTGTATGTGGGCTTCTGGAAGTTTTGCCCTGGGTGAAAGAAGTTGTGTTCCGTGTACAAGAGTATGTCAAGGGGAAAGGAACCGCAATCCTGAAATGACCTTGTAAAGATGGAAGGCCACCACTTTGAGCGTAATGGTGGGTTTGCCATCCTGCAGTCATTGACACCATTCACCTAATTCTGCACTTGTACATTTTAGCTTGAGAAATGTGATTTTCAATATTGTTCTTGTGTGTTTTAATAATAACTGATTCTTGTTAATGTACATGTGAATTTGGAAATAAAGGCTATAAAGAATAACTCTTCTCTTGGCTGATGTTCCTTGGTTCCTTTACTGGTATTGAAGGTTTCTTTTCTACTTAACGCTCTGGTTTGTTACTTGTTACTTGGCCGGGGGAACCTTGCCAAAAAATGGTTCCATGCAGGTTTCTTGGCGAGCAATGTTCATGTGTTGGAGTTTGTACATAGGTTGGGTGTAAATCACTGGGTGTGATTCCTGAGCAGAAAACCAAACCAAACAACACTCAGTCCCAAGTCCCAATCAGACCCAAGTCTGGATAAAAATGGGAGGGTTGTATCAGGAAGGGCATCTGATCTAAACCCTGTTCCTAAATCAAATATGGACCAATGTGATGACCCTGAACTGGGAACAGCATGGAGAACAAAAAGGATAAAAACAGCAACAATCTCTGTGTAAATAATGCGAGGTTTTACAATGACGTATTTTAGAAAAAATGAAATAAATGTTGAAATTTGTGAAATAATTTACAATAAAATGAACACTTAAATAAGTGTCACAAGTCACAACATAATGTCATACATCAGCAATTCAAAAGATCGATGCAAAAACAAATGACTGCTGTTTCACTGGAGTCTTTACAGAGACATATTCAGAAAAAAACATCATACTCAACCTTATAATACAGTTATTTTAAAGGTGGGGTGCATGATGTATGAGAAATGCTTCAGAAAACTGAGTCGGGCCGACAAACAAAACAAACGTGTAGCCAATGAGCAGAAAGGGGCGTGTCTTGTCAATATGCGAGAGAGTGAGTGTGTTCAGTGCGCATGTCTGACATTAGCGGAAAGCGGTTGAAACATTGACATGGCAGATTAAAACGCAAAGCGAAAAAAGGCTTACAATAAGGCAAGAAGTAGGACCCGTGTTAATATAGGATCAGCTCTACAGCGCTGGAGAGAACTGAACGTCTTTCGCGTGAAACAGAGCTAAACCTTTCACGGTACAACACACAGTACTACAAAAACACATTTGTATCACCATAGTATTACTCACTGTGTTCATTTACTGATAAAAAATATCCCCTCAGCCAGCTGCCCCAACAGGTTCCGCCATAATAGTTGCCTGGGTTACGTATGTATGTGTGGGGCGGAGCTATCAAAACAGGGGTGACACCCATTTGGGTTAGTTTTGTTTTGGTGATTTCAAATGTCAACATTGGCTTTAAACATCATGCACCCCACCTTTAACCCAACATATATTTTAAGGTCTCAGTGTTGGGTGAAGCTTAGTAAAGCTTAGTGTCAGCTTATTTTGCTTTCCCTGTCATTAGCTTTTATTTATGAGACAATTTGCCTTGTTGTCTAAAGGCAGTAATAAGTTTTTAAGGCAGTTTCTGTTGTGAAAGCTCTTTAAAATTACACACTTTTCGTGCCCCGCATCACAGATGAAGATCCCTGACTCTCACTTTTGGTTGAACTGGACCACCAATGGAACCCCAGACCTCAATGCTCTTGTGGTTGAACTGACCATAGTCTAGGGTACGATAAAGGAATCATGAGACAAGTCTCGCTACTAAAGTGATATACAATTATACCCCACTCTCAGATCTGATGGAGTTAATTAATCTTTAATAACAGCGGCTCTGAAGTTCGTGCTGTCTGGAATTCAAAACGCACAGGTTTATATTAATGTGCTTGTTACCATAGCAACAACTTACTGTATAATCATATGCTCATATTCATAAGATGCTCAAAGCTCTTGACTATCCAGTGTAGTTAAAGTATGTTAATTATAATCACGCTATATAAAAAAAATTGCAATTTTAAACACATTTGGAATTTGTATTTTGCACTAAAGCTGCTTTCTGAGAAAACTAGGAAGGAAACCGAGTTTCAAGATAAAATTCTGTGCCATTTAGGAGAAATCATGACGGCGCCACTACCTGCGAAACATCTTCAGGCGTTCTACATATTACATGAGCTCCACTTGTGTTCCGCTCCATGAAGATTTCGGACATTCACGGAGAAGATGGCGACGCCATGTGGTCTTTCAGGACAACAATCTCCTCATCAATACACAATTATCAGACTGTATCTGACTAGAAAGGACATTATTTATAATATCACTCTCCAGCGTTTATAACAGTTTATAATCACACCCTCCAGTGTCACCCAAATGAGGATGGATTCACTTTTGAGTCTGTTTCCTCTCAAGGTTTCTTCCTCTTCCATCTAAGGAAGTTTTTCCTCACCTCAGTCACGTCAGCCTTGTTCATTAGAGAGCAATACAAACGTTTAAATACAAGTCTAATATTAATCTGGAACTTTTGTTTCTTAAAGCTTGTTTCATATGTTCCGTAAAGCTGCTTTGAGACAATGTCCGTTGTTATAAGTGCTATAGAAATAAAACTCCAGCAGTTTCTTCCTACCAAAGCTTCCTCTTTCTAATGTTATTTATATTTTAGTTTCATGCTTTGAATCTTTGGAGCATTATTTGATACAACGTCTTCATAACCTTAATGTTAACCCCTTGTTAGGAGCTCAGTACCTGCCCCCGTTATTCCCACACCCTTATGTGCCCAGCATTAGCATGTTCTCCCTGATCTTCAGGGTTTCCACCTTCTACCTAAAACCGTGTGGTGATTTCTACACTGTCTAGTGTGTCCTGTGTCCATGAGAGAGACAACAGACCTCGATCCTGCTCTTATAATTTCTACACATATTGAGGAAATATTTTTATTGTCTTATGAATTGATGCCTTCCCACGTGTCTGGTGTAATGATCATGTCCTCAGTGATCACATCATCATCCATCAAACCCACATGTGAGAAACTACAAGTCATTAACAAGAACCAGTTGGAGGGGTTTGATTTTTTTTTTTTTTTTTTTTTTTTTTTTTAATGGTACTATATACACAAGCTTTTTTTTTCTTTCTTTCTTTCTTTTTTTTTTTTTAACTTTTCAAACAATTTTAACTTACAATGAAACCGGTCTTGCATAACTACAAAAAAACGAGACCACAGGGAAGAAAGAAAGGTTGGAGAAAAACAAACCAAAAAAGAAAAAAAAAGATCCTAACAGAATGTTGATTTTTGCATAGCCAGTAGTTAATCTGCGGTGTTATGTGTTGTGCAATGGTTTGTGTGTGGGACAGAAATTTAGACCGGATTTGTTGCCTACGGGAGGGAAAAAAGGTTTTAAACGAAAACGCCTCACGTACTGTACCGAAAAAACCTGAGAGAAAATGGATACCGTAAACTAAACGGTGGTTCGGAGGGAAGTATACATTTTTTTAAAACAAAAAGTGGCATGATGTTGGAATTTGTTTTAAACAATCCGGTCACGTCCTGGATCGAAGGATTACAAAAAACCAATCTGCAAATACTCTACATGATGTTGTAAAGACTCCCGTGTATAGAGGAAGCGTTCGAGGGCGTGTCAGAGTGCAACGAGGATGGAAATGGTGTGCGGTACATAGTGACATCCTATGAAGTGCTTCTAAATTGAGGATGTGGCTTCTAGAAGGTACGTCCGAGGTGTCTATTAGTTCGAGATTAAATGAGGGGAGGAAGAAAAAAAAAAAAAAAAGAGAAAAAGAAAAAGAACTAGTCTGAATTTGGTCATCACTCCACGGTACAAGCATACACAAACTAGTCAGTAGGGAAAAAAACACCCTTTGGTCAAGCCCCCCTTCAAGAAGTCTGCTACATAGTGCGCTACAAAGTGTTCACCTGACAGGTTAGAATATCACACCGAGAACATTGTTTAGCTGACTAGCAGAATATTAATGGTTTGGGTGTTGTGTGGTTTTTTTTCTTTTTTTTTTTTTCTTTTTTTTTTTAAATTATACATTGAAGTTTTTTCTGTGAGAAAAGAGCTTTATGAGACAGTTTTAAATTTCTACGTTCATTAATATTCACTAAAAACTGTGAAAATATTTGGCTGATGTTTGAATATCAAACAACAGAAGTTCTTTAATATATTTATTGGTTCGGTTTATTACGAGTCCATTATTTGTTTTCGGTTAATGCCAGAAGGGGTTCCGTGCTGTCTGGTTTGTTTTGATGATGATGATGATGATGATGATATTAGGCTGAATAAGTTTCGCTCTCCGATTCGGCCCCGTGGCTGAATCTCTGATGGGGTTGTGGGTCCAAATTGGGCTCCGGCGCCGGTTCCTCTGAGAGGGGGAAGCTCCTGTGCTCCCAAGGCTGCACCGTCTGTAGAAACATCACAGACAACCAGAAGAATTAAAGCCAAAATACCTCGATCTGAACAAAAATAACAGACCGGAATAAAGTAGGAGAAATTTTTATAATCGATATAAATCAAAAATGTATTTAATCCAACTGTTTTGAGAAACAGAGAGAGAAAGCAAGCGCACGAGAGGGGGGACAGAGCACGTGAGAGACAGACAGACAGACAGAAAGAGAGAGAGGAGTTAACTGTTCAAAGCAGATCCTTCTCTCTACTCATTCTACGTTAAACTGAGTTGACATGAATTTAAATTTGTTCAAAATAAAATCAAGGTGACTAAGAGACTAACACACTCCTCAGTCTGAATGCCGGGTGTCAAACACAGGCGGTAAAACACCTGGTCATATTTTCTGTTCCTGACGCTGAGGAATCTGTTGGTCTGGGGTGTGTTTGTGAGGTACTCACTCTCTCCTCGAAGGTACAGTCTGGTGTAGAACAACGCGTGTCCTCGCTGTACACCAGCCGGTGCGCGTCTCTCATGTGAGGTGTGTACGAGTCCCTCGATGAGGGGGTGTGTGCATCACGAGAGCAGGGCGTGTCAGGACTGGGGGGGCTGAGGGGCGATGGAACAGGCCCATAATCCTGCAGCAGGTGGAAATTCCCCGTGTCCGGAGACGACAGCTGTGGAGTAGACGGGTTCATTCCACTCAGAGACGGAGTTGTCCTGCCGTCCAAAGACTTGTAGGACCTGCATGTGACATGAGAAGAGAGGAGAAGGGGAAAAGAAAAAAAGAAGAAAAAAAAAAAAAAGGCCAGCATTCTTTGATATTTAACGTTACATTAATTGAATAAAAAATCCCACATTTCATCCTGACTCAAAGTGTGTGTAAATGGCATGTGAAAACTAACATGAATCAAAAACTTTTTTTTTTTTTTTTTTTTTAAATCAGAGGAAGAACAGAAACCTGCTGCCTCTTCTCTTGGCTGGAGTGAGGGCAGTCCATCTCCAGCGGCCGCGCTCCTGGTCCTCGTACTTCTGATGGAGCCGCATGAACGCGGTGTCAGACAAGTCCTCCACCTGGAGAAAGGCACGACACACAGAAATTAATTGTTGGAAAACCGGCCAGCGTCGGATACAGAAAAGGAAAGGCGGGAAGTTACTCTACCTCAACATCCTCATCTTCGTCGTCAAGAGGCCGGGGAAGGACGTCCACCTCCCTCCAGCTGAAAGCAAAACAAAGCAGCGTTTAAGAACGGCGTTGCGGTCGATGGACTTGTTACCGTAAACTGACACGGACGTGTGAGATCGTGTACCTCGGCGTGATGATCTCCTTGTACTGAAGCTTCTCCACTCTGGTGGTTGCTGCCACGGACATGGGGATAACTATGTTGTTAATGTCAAAGGAGTTTTCACTTCGCCGCTTTCTAATTGGCTGCAAAAGGAAAGCAACACTATAAATAAATGAAAAAAACAGGACGAGGTGTGTTGCCTTGTGGTCTCGCACTGATGCTATGCACGGCGCAAAGTACTGACCCCAAACCAGGCCTACGGCTGCGCTACACACAACGACACTGTACGATTAAGTCACACGCTGATTATTACAATATAAAGTCATTTTTAAAAAGCGCTTTCAGGTAGTGTACCATAGAGCAGGAGCCGGTCTGACTGCTGGGGCCCAGAGGTGTGGAGCTGCCGCTCGGGGTGGACGACTGGACGACTGGCTGAGGTGACGGATATAAACTTCCTGAATCATACTGAAACTTCGGGGCTGTTTGGAAACACGTGAGAAAAGGACAAATGACAGATTGAAGGAGGTCCAACATTATTACAACAGTACAAACAGTGAATGGACTCTCGCGAATCCCCGTAAAGTACGTACACTCTGTTCGGTCCAGCGAGTTCTCCCTCGCCCTCTTCCTGCTGGGGCTCCTGTCCAGAAGCCGACTCGGCCTGCAGGGTGTGTGTGTATCGACCTTGGCCAGGCGGATGCTGGCCTCACCCTGCTTCCGTGCCCTCTCCGATCGACTCTTATAGCTGGAAAACCCTGCAAGACAGAAAGGAGAGGAAGTACGAGTGAACGAGCAACATACAGCCAAATTCGTGGACTTTACGAAGCTCATGGATGGCTGAAGGGACGGTGCTTAAAGCTTACTGATGGCCGAGGGCGAGCTGGAAAGCCTAAACTTGTGCTTGGATAGTGCAGCTGAGGAGGAGGAGGAGTAGTGCGAAAGCTTGTGTTTGACGGACAGCTTCTTCAGAGGCTTGACTTTCTCCATGTGCCGTGTCTGCCAGTGCAACTTCAGCGCTCTTTGGAGATGTATACCGAGAGCCATGTCTGAAACAGACAAACACATTCAGAAATAAATAATACAGTCGCTCGAGGCGAAAGGTGCCGTGAAATAAAATTACAACATTGTTTTTAAAATTAACGTCTAAAGTTTGTGCTTGTGTTTTGTTCAAAAATATTGGGAAGCAAATCAAAATTTTATCGAAAACAAACACACAAAATTATTTTTTTAATCCACAAACATCCAACTTATAAAAATTAAAAAAATATATCGATAAATAAATTTTTAATAAAATACAACGAACAAAGAATAAGATAAATCTAAGGTGTGTGTGTACCTGACTGCAGGGACAGTGTTGGATGAACGCTGGGGTCCTGCAGGGCCACAGTGTCCAGCAGAGGGCGATCAAACTGTAGGTCTGCTTTAGGGTGGAGCTGACTGCCCCCACACATCATACACACACTGTTCACATCACACACACTCCTTGAGAAACACACTCTCTGTACCTGAGGAAGGATGAGGCCATGAAGCCTATTAGGGTCATGTTCAAATGCAGGACTTGATGCAAATTAGAACATTTAAACAAACCATGAATGCAAGTTGAAGTAATGGGACAAAATGAAAGGATTGAGTTTGAGTTCGGGTTTATTACTGAACACATGAAGAGAAAAAGGTCTTCACACCAGAGCACTAGTGCTGTTAATGACTACATGCTATTAGATACTCACACACAGAAACAGTCAGTCACACACACACACACAGTCAGTCAGTCAGAGACACACACACAGTCAGTCAGTCAGTCAGACACAGTCAGTCAGTCAGACACACACACAGTCAGACACCCACACACACACACACACAGTCAGTCAGACCCCCACACACACAGTCAGTCAGTCAGACACACAGTCAGTCAGTCAGACACACAGTCAGTCAGTCAGACACACAGTCAGTCAGTCAGACACACAGTCAGTCAGTCAGACACACAGTCAGTCAGTCAGACACACAGTCAGTCAGTCAGACACACACACACACACACACACACACACAGTCAGTCAGTCAGACACACACACACACAGTCAGTCAGTCAGACACACACACAGTCAGTCAGTCAGACACACACACAGTCAGTCAGTCAGACACACACACAGTCAGACACACGCGCGCACAAACAGACATGCACGCACACAAAGTCAGTCAGTCAGACACAAACACACAGACAACCGCGCAAACAGACACACGCGCGCACAAACACACAGACACAGTCAGACATGCGTGCGCATAGACACACACGCACAAACAGACAGGCGCGCACAAACACAGACACAGTCAGACACGCGCGCACAAACAGTCAGACACGAACGCGCACAAAGTCAGTCAGACACAAACACAGACACAGTCAGACACACACGCGCGCACAAAGTCAGTCAGTCAGACACACACAGTCAGTCAGTCACACACACAGTCAGTCAGACACACACACACAGTCAGTCAGACACACACACACAGTCAGTCAGACACACACACACAGTCAGTCAGACACACACACACACAGTCAGTCAGACACACACACACACAGTCAGTCAGACACACACACACAGTCAGTCAGACACACACACACACAGTCAGTCAGACACACACACACACACACACAGTCAGTCAGACACACACACACACACACACACAGTCAGTCAGACACACACACACACACACAGTCAGTCAGACACACACACACACACAGTCAGTCAGACACACACACACACACACACACACAGTCAGTCAGACACACACACACACAGTCAGTCAGACACACACACAGTCAGTCAGTCAGACACACACACAGTCAGTCAGTCAGACACACACACAGTCAGACACACGCGCGCACAAACAGACACGCACGCACACAAAGTCAGTCAGTCAGACACAAACACACAGACAACCGCACACAAACAGACACATGCGCGCACAAACACAGTCAGTCAGTCAGTCAGTCAGACACACACAGCCAGTCAGTCAGTCAGTCAGTCAGACACACACAGCCAGTCAGTCAGTCAGTCAGTCAGACACACACACAGTCAGTCAGTCAGACACACACACAGTCAGTCAGTCAGACACACACACAGTCAGTCAGTCAGACACACACACAGTCAGTCAGTCAGACACACACACAGTCAGTCAGTCAGACACACACAAAGTCAGTCAGTCAGACACACACAAAGTCAGTCAGTCAGACACAAACACACAGACAACCGCACACAGACACATGCGCGCACAAACACACAGACACAGTCAGACACGCGCGCACAGTCTGTCAGACACGAACGCGCACAAAGTCAGACACACACACAGTCAGTCAGTCAGTCAGTCAGACACACACAGAGTCAGTCAGTCAGACACACACACACAGTCAGTCAGTCAGACACACACACACAGTCAGTCAGTCAGACACACACACACAGTCAGTCAGTCAGACACACACACAGTCAGTCAGTCAGACACACACACAGTCAGTCAGTCAGACACACACACAGTCAGTCAGTCAGACACACACACAGTCAGTCAGTCAGACACACACACACAGTCAGTCAGTCAGACACACACACACAGTCAGTCAGTCAGACACACACACACAGTCAGTCAGTCAGACACACACACACAGTCAGTCAGTCAGACACACACACACAGTCAGTCAGTCAGACACACACACACAGTCAGTCAGTCAGACACACACACACAGTCAGTCAGTCAGACACACACACACAGTCAGTCAGTCAGACACACACACACAGTCAGTCAGTCAGACACACACACAGTCAGTCAGTCAGACACACACACAGTCAGTCAGTCAGACACACACACAGTCAGTCAGTCAGACACACACACAGTCAGTCAGTCACACACACAGTCAGTCAGTCAGTCAGACACACAGTCAGTCAGTCAGTCAGACACACACACAAACAGACACACACAGTCAGTCAGTCAGACACAAACACACACAATCAGACACACACACAAACACACTGACACAGACGCACGTGCACAAAGTCAGTCAGTCAGACACAAACACAAAACACACGCGCGCACAAACAGATACGCACGCACACAAAGTCAGTCAGTCAGACACAAACACACAGACAACCACGCACAAACAGACACACGCGCGCACAAACACAGACACAGTCAGACATGCGTGCGCACAGACACGCGCGCACAAACACACCGACAGTCAGACACACGCGCACAAACACACAGACACAGTCAGACACGCGCGCACAAACAGACACGAACGCGCACAAAGTCAGTCAGACACAAACACAGACAGTCAGACACACGCGCGCACAAAGTCAGTCAGACACACACACAGTCAGACACGCGCGCACAAAACAGACACACGCGCGCACAAACAGACACAGTCAGACACGCGCGCACAAACACACAGACACACGCACGCACAAACACAGACACGCGCACGCACGAAGTCATCAGTCAGACAAACAGTCAGACGCGCGCGCACAAACACGGACACGCGCGCGCACAAACACAGACACGCGCGCGCACACAGTCAGTCAGTCAGACACAAACACAAACAGTCGGACAAACACAGACACACTTGTGCACAAACACAAACAGTCGGACAAACACAGACACACTTGTGCACAAACACAGACACAGTCAGACACACGGACGCACAGACAGACAGACACGCGCGCGCACAAAGTCAGTCAGTCAGACACAAACAGACACCCGCGCGCGCACAAACAGACACCCGCGCGCGCACAAACAGACACCCGCGCGCGCACAAACAGACACCCGCGCGCGCACAAACAGACACCCGCGCGCGCACAAACAGACACCCGCGCGCGCACAAACAGACACCCGCGCGCGCACAAACAGACACCCGCGCGCGCACAAACAGACACCCGCGCGCGCACAAACAGACACACGCGCGCGCACAAACAGACACACGCGCGCGCACAAACACACAGACACAGTCAGACACATGCATGCACAAACACACAGACACACACACCTTGCTGTTGAGGTTCTGCAGCATGCCAGGTTGGACGAGGCGTCGTCTCTTACAGCTGATTAAGGGTCGAACTCGTGCAGCTGAACAGCTGCTCTCGGGAGACGGAGAAAGCTTAACATCTGATGTTTCAGTGGCACTACAACAGACCACAACCATATCAGCTGATCAACCATCTCGTCACAGACCACAAAGGACACTTTAGAGGTGTCTAGCACCAGTCTATTTTTAAACAGACACAAGATTTCTAAAATCCTGTTTTTACCAGATCTCTGAGGTGAAGCGTTCAGTCGTCATTACCTGTGGAATAATTCGTTCATGGACCTGTTGGCTTGGCTCAGGTCCCCTGTGGCACACTGGGCCTTCACCTTTTCCGTCTTGGTTTGGTACGACGAGGCGACGTCTCCCAGCTCCACTGATCCCTGCAGGATGAATCGATCAGACATCACAGTCAGATGCTTGTTTAATGCAAACGACTTTGTGTGTGCCAGAGAACCAGACTCATAAGGTGGAGATATGGATATTAATAAAAGACTCACCTTGCTGGTGCGAATCTGCCGGGAGATATCTGTGTGCTGGCGGATGCGGTACTCCAGGTCGGAGATGTGCGCCTGCAGCCACGTCCAGCGGCTTATGATGGAGGCTCTTTCCAGGGCGAATCGACCTTCTGCTCTCCTCCACCTATATACAAACAGAAGAGGTTCACAAGGCCTTGTGTAAGTGTCTAGATATGCATCATAGATAGAGGGATGAATGACGTTTGTATCTCAGGCTTTCAACACACACACAGCGCTGTAGTGTAACGAACAATTCCAGCATGATGTGCTACAGGAACACGTGTGAATTAATAGGAAACAGACAGACCTCCCTTATCGTCACCGTTGATGGCAAACTGGTTATACGAGCCAGTCAAGCTTACTCATCACGGGGCACGCACACATGGCCTGTGGGACGAGTTCTACGTCTCTCTGTACCATCTGCCACCTTCCGGAAAAAAAAACAAAAAAACCCAATCCGAGGCTCTCTCCACACCATCGGAGTCGCTATACCACTACATACACAACTCATGAGCTTCGTCATATTCCGACTCCTTTAAAGCTCTTCGGAGGAATTGCGCATAGGGCGGAGTCAAACCTTAAGAGGCCACGCCCACTGCAGGATAAAGTGAATGAGTCAAAACAGCTTTAAGGATTAAAACCAAGCCACAAGAAGGCAGCAGAAACAAACACTTGTATTATATATATGGTCTGTTGTACTGGCTTTAAGATTCACTTTGTTAGTTAATTTCTCCTGAGGAACTTTTTTAGGCCCCGTTTTGGTGGCCGGATCTCAAAAATCTCTTGTCTATCATCTAAAATCTCAAATTAAAAAACTGGTTTGAAAAAGGAGCCACGTTTTCTTTCCGCACGCATCCGGCTGAATGACCCAGTCATAGCAACCCTGCTGGTGTAACTCAAGGTGGCGTCTGAAACACAGGGCGCTTTATATCATGGTGGAGTTTCACTAGCAGTGCTGGGAAAGTCTCGCAGCGTCAGGCATCTCAAACACGTGAAAAAGTATCAGCCTTGAAACCTGCGTTCGGTCGCTACGGTGATTTATAGAACCCTGAGAGATTTAGTGGGTGAGGCAGAAAGAGAGAAAAAGACGGAGAGTGAGGTGGCAGAGAGAGAGAGTGAGAGAGAGTGAGTATATGAGGACGAAGAGAGTGAGGAGGCTGCGAGAGAGAGAGAGAGAGAGGGCAGAGAGAGAGAGAGGGAGGGAGAAAGGCAGACAGAGGGGTCAGAGAGAGAGAGAGAGAGAAGGACAGACAGACAGAGTGAGTGAGTAAGTGAGGACGAAGAGAGTGAGGGGGCGGAGAGAGGGGGGGCAGAGAGTGAGAGAGAGTGAAAGAGAGAGTGTGTGCGGACGAAGAGAGTGAGGGGGCTGAGGGGCAGAGTGAGAGAGAGTGAAAGAGACCGAGAGACACAGAGGTTGAGAGAACAGGTGCTCCTTAATCACTGCTGAATTTCACCTTTAATACTCAGTTGTTCCAGTGATATGATGCACTGTACAGCTCCAACACTTACACTTCTTGTTTCTCTCTCTCTCTCTCTCTCTCCCTCCCTCTCTCTCTTCCCGTCTCTCCATCTAGAATATTTAAGATGCAGAGTTTGTGCTTTGTGCAGGAAACTCTGAAGAAATTTCCAGCAGAGGTTGGTTCGCCTTTTAAACTCCTACCACATGATGTAATGTAATGACTCTACAGAGGAGCTCGCCGACGTCCAATAACATCCCTCAAAGCGTGCGTGGTAGATCAGACAAGTCTGACATGGACGCTTCAGCTCCAGAAACCTTCAAGATCGTGTTCTTTCTCTCTGATGATATTGTGACGAGCGAATAAAGCGTTTGTGGAAGAATAGAAGCCACACACACACACACACACACACACACACACACACAGAGGAAGGCCTTTCTTTGAGGCGGACAATGAAGAGAGATGGGCGTTAGGGCAAAAAAGTCATAACAGACACTTGAGGGAGGGAGGAAGAAAAAAGAAAAAATGAAAAGGAGAATGATAATACACAAGGATAAAAAGGGAATACAAACAAAAGAGAAGAGATATGTAGAGCCAAGAAGAGAGTCAGAACCCCGAAAAAGCCTGAGGAATCTGACCGGGTGAAGTGATAGAGAAAAAGGAATAAAAATATAAGCAGCCCGTATAAACGGCGATGGAGGGATAGCGACACGGGACACTGTGTCCACAACTCAGTAAACAAACTTGATTCATTCTAGATGTTACAGTTTGACTTGGAGGCTCTCGCTGGCAGTTTATCCAGAAACAAATGTAAAGTTGGTCATGTGGAGCAGGAAGTGCACCACGGAACAGAAGCGGAGACTTCCTGTCAGAGGTGGTGCGAGTTCAGGTGTGCTGGAACAGTGATGTGAGAATGTGCAACTCATGCTTGAGGCTCCAGTCCATGGAAGTAAAGGAACCTGTGTGTGTATAGTCGATGACATCATTAGTTTCTACAACATTCCTCTAACATGAGTGAGAGGTAGGGGAATGTCGTGGGACACAAAATATGATCCGAGACACCAGTGTGGTGAGTGGATACAGCTAAAGCGATTCACATCCCAATTCGACGTAATTATCCAGTTACAATATTGTCCGAAGCTCAAACATTTGGCTTAAGTTAGTCAGAACAGCTGCCCAGAAGGCTGAGGTCATCGACGCCGAGTTCAGAGAGGTCGGGCGAGTCGAGTTCATCCGGCATGATGCAGAGTCGGTTCTGTGTTCAGCCTGCATATAAACCAGCAACGAGTAATCGAGTCTACAGACCCGGGGGCCGAGCAACATGTCGATAGAAGAAAAGCCATTTTCCTGGGTTATGTTTAGTTTAAAAAAAATGAAAAGAAAAATCTATTTTAAAAATATCACAAACAAATTAAATCAACTGAAACCGATTCCTCTCAGAATTTAAGAAGGCAGGAAAGGCCACGCCCAGACTCTGACTTGTCAGTCGATGGCAGAAGCGTCACTCAGAGCTGACCGTGTCTAAAATATTTCCAAAATGCACCACAGGGAAAAAAATTAAAATAAAAAAATCTTCAAGAGCGTCTTTGCATTCCATGTGTCTGTTTAAACAACAGGGGAGCTGTTGTGCTTTTACAAGAACAATTTCTTCTCGACTGGGGGGAAAAAAAGGGGGCAAGAAATTTAAAAAAAAAGCTCGCTGTGGTACGAATGAACGAGAGACCAGAAGAGAAAATGGGATGTCGGTCTGCCCGAGAGATGCCTTTTAATCAGTATCTGGAAGATGGTGTGAGGTCTTTACATCATCATACACGGTGACTAAACTGTGAAGCCTCGAGGGATCGCGGGCGTGACTCTTTTCACTTTCCTGTACGAGGTCAGATATGAAGCTCGGTGGACAGAAAAGACACGTCCATGATCACGATCATGATTTTACTGCTTTCACATCTGATCAGATTGTGACAAAATAGAAAATATTTATCATATATATTATATATACACAAGACATGACTCATGACACATCCAGTGGTCAAAAAAAAAAAAAAAAAAAAAAAAAAAAACCACACAGTGGTGTTATTCAAAAACCCTGAACATAAGCAGTGTGTCTGGTTACAAAAGGGACACGACCCAGTGATCAAATTTGCCATCCAAACTCTCTACACATGGCTGTTTGATTTAGGTCAAACGTTCAAAGGGAGACTGTCGGCGTCGCGGCCGCTCCTCTGTGCAAAGGTTTTCATTAATAATCTGCCTACGACGTAATGCTGGCCCTCTTCCCACGTCAGCTCTGAGCACCTGCTGCTTTAAGCCCGTTTCACTTCCCTAAACACGGAGAGATTCAAAACCAAGTTTGTGCTCAACCTCAAAAACAACCTCGTTCGACTGGAATAAATCTAAAGAATGTACTAAGAAATGTAATTGTATCTGTGCAGATAAATTGATTTTCATCTGGGAAAATATGTTTAAAAAATGTCCAGCCCCAAAGGACTGCTGGTCTACTTTGTTTTCCACTCATTTTTTTTTCTGAATATGAAGAGAAATCGTTGCACAAACAAAATTTTTCCAGCAAACAGGAAATTTCTCCTTGTGCTTGGGAGAGAGTGCGTGAGGCCCAGGAAGAAGAAGGACAAACGCAACGTTAGACGAGACCGTGTTATGACAACAAGATCTATGATCTTACTGAGCAAACAAGGCCAGAGTGGAAATTAACAGAGGCTCATGACAAGGTTCAGCGTAGAGCATTTACAGAGCAGAACCGGTCCTTTATACCGTCCCACGCCATCCAGGATGTAAAACCGTAGCTAGATACGCTCGAGGAATTCAACTCTAACATACAGAGAAGTGTTTGTAACATGAAAAAAAAAAAAAAACAAATACTTACAGTTTGACGTGTCGCTGCTCAGTGTCCACTCTTGCAAGTTCCTCTTCTTCCACATCGGTCTCACCACCCGAGCTGCTCTCGGTGGCGTCAGAGTCAAACTGCGCCTCGGCGACCCGCAGGTTGGTGGTGCCGCTCTGATGGAGTTTTGCCAACTCCGAGGGTAAAGAGCTGTCTTTAAGGACTCGGGTAATGGAGTCCCTTCTGGAGGTGGAGGATTGGGACACGGTATGGTGCAAAAATCCAGTGAGCTGCTGTTTGACATGACGTTCAACCTGCTTGGCCTGAACCACCTGAAGCCTCTTGCACAGGCGCTGCAGCCGTGCCGAGACATCAGCCTGCCTGCGCTGGCTCTGTTGCGCTCGCTCACGGAGGATTAGTGCCTCTACGCCAGAAGAAGGGGAAGAGGAAGATGAAGAGCTACGTTGGCACAAGGTTGAGCTCTGAGGGGCATCAGCTGGGACACCATTGGCACTACTTGTCGCAGGAAGTGCTCCTGCCCTGCCGGCATTTGACCGGTCACTAGGGGGAGCTTCGGATTTGAACAGTGGATTCTCTGGAGAACCGTTGACACCTGTATCTTCCGGCGCTCTGCTATGCGAATCGTCCAGCTCTCTCACATGCTTGGAATCTGCCCTCGAAACAAACACCATTGGTGTCACATCGCCGGACTTGGATGAGAGCGGTAACAAAGCTCCAGCACCTGTGGGAGGCTTAGCGTTGTCTCCGTTCAAAGGGGCCACGCTACCTTTCTCAGGCAGCGCGGTGCTGGGCACGGCAGCTTTCTTGGCCAGTCCGTTGACCGGGACCATCGCGCTTCCTCCCCCAGCTCCAGTTCCTGCTCCGCCTCCGTTAACAAGGCTCTTTGGCTGGCCGCCGCTCAACGCAGTACGTAGCAGGAGATCTCCGTTCAGCAGGCCTCGGCTCTTCAGCACCGACGGCTTGATCAGGACGCCCTCTTCGGCTACAGGACCAACATGCGAACACAAATAGGAGGCCACCAGCGGCTGGAACTTGCCCAGGCTCAGAGGCTCAGACAGCGACTCCTTGCCGTTGCAACAGTGACGGCGGTTGTCCTCGTGGTGACGTTTCCCGTTGGTACTCGCTGTATCAGATGGAGAGATCGAGGACGACAGGAGAAGGTTGGTGGAGTTGCCGTTGCTCTCTGCAGCCAGTTTGAGACGAATGTGGCGGGCTTCGGCCGGGGCGTCGGTCAGAGCGGGCGCCATCGCAGCCATGCAGGGCCGCGGTAAGGGCACAGCAGCCTGCTTCTGCTCTCGTGAACGCCAGCCCACCTACAGAGGCTGAAACAAGAAGCGGGAAGGCAAAAGGCTTGGAATTATTCTAGATCTTTAAAAAAAAACAAAAAACAGGACCACATACTTGACATGACAACTCACTGATATCTTTTTGGGAAAAACACTTATCAGCTGGTGATTTAGCACCAAGACGACACTGCGACCTCCAGATCTCTCAAAGTCGCCCTCAGCAAGTTACACGCAGATTACGACTCAGTGAGAAGAGCTGGCAAGAACACGATCTGCTTGATCTCTCGCTTAATAAAACTCGGGTGCAACAAGTTTAACTGGTTGTCTTACCATCTGGATATCGTACAAGTATAAAGTTACAAAAAAGCCGGCCTGCAAATTCTGCACTGAAACTGGTGGACGGAACAAGAATTCACTGCCCTTAAAACAAAGCAATGGGCTGAGATGTACGATGGGGGCTTGATGGATGTTAATGAAGGGTTGAAAAAAAAAAACTCGACTACACTTTAAGCTTATATAAGCATGAGCTATCCCCTCTACCACCTACTCCTCCTCTTCAGCTGACCATCTGTGTTAATGGTATTAGGGATGTGCCTTTGGGTGTACAAGGGGGGCAATTTGTGCTTAGCAATACACACAGCTACATACATTCGCGGGTCAGCGCTATTTAAAGGAAATAATCACATTAAAAAAAAAAAAAACATTAAATATATTCATACTGAAAGATTTGCGTGTTTGACCTGGTGGCAACAGTCCTGTTTTGCTCCTAAAACCACAAGAAAACGTGATATTTATCTCACGTATATCATGCAAAACAGCGACGCTGCACGGAGACGAGGCTCGGCTGGCGATCGCCGAGATCACAAGCGTGACGGTGCGGGCGGCAGGTTTATCGTGAACCTTGAAGCTTTTGAAGCAAACTGTTCCAGCAGTGTGTAACAGGCTAGGAGGTGAATGAGTTGAACAGGATTAAAGCTCTGCTGCATCGCTCTCTATACATAGAGCTGAACTGAAGCTTAATGCTTCACCTCGCAGATGGTCATTTGCGAGTAGGAACAATGGATTTTTCCACCTGGGCGCACTCAATTAGCAGAATGGAAAAAAGCGACAAAACACAAACGCCTTGTTGTTCAACTTTTGTTAGCAAAACCCTAGCCGGCGCACCGATGACAGATGTGTATTTACAGTACGGTCAATGTTTTAGCTGCATGTGCTCTGATCTATAGATAATACACATATCAATTAGGTCTCGTTTTCTCTGATCTCGAGCGCAGCCACGACGACTTGACGTCATTTCCGAAAGCGCAAGATGAACCCGCGCTCAAGACGCACGACACCGAGGCGGGATTTCGAACTGATGGAGTGTTTTATTTGGCTTTTTTTGTTTACAAGGTGCAAGATTCAGCTGAATTGAATGCAGCAGCAATCCCACTGCACCACAATGGGAGGACAACGGCACTGTGGATGGGGGGTGGGGGGTAAAAGTGAAAACAGACCTACACTAAAAATATTATTACGTAGGTATTTTTATACACGAATATTAGACACCAATGAAGAATGAAGATCCTGTTAGTTAATCGCAGGGAATTGGGAAGCATTGTGATTTTTATGTTAATAAGAAAAGGAGGATGATTTAAAAACAAAAATGGTGCTGGTACAAGTGAGTGAGTTAGAATTAGTACCATGTACTTACAGGGAAAGAACATTTTTAATGGATAGAAATGAGGACTGTTCCACTCCATGGGCTGAGGGTTAAAAGGTGGGTTAATGTTTATCAAAAGGGAGCAGTATACAGTAGGGAGCACAGCACCGCAGAGATGGAAAACGAGGCCATGAAGCTTTATAACCGTGTGCGGCATTTCAATCAGATCAACTTATGCAACAGCCTGCACATCTGCTCGGGTTACTAACGTGGCGGAAAATCCATTCCAAAAAAATGCCCGAACCGGAAGTGCTGTGAGTGACATCCTGCCAAATTGTAGCAAATGTGCGTGTGTAATAAATAATTAACCGAGAAAGCGTGTTAAGTTCGTTACGCCAACAGAGTTTTACAGGAGATATTCTTCAATAAATATCAAAGGCTTAACAAAAGGTTAGAACTTAAACCTGGTCAGTTAGCATGGTTAGCTAACTAACACGACAAAATCGACTTTAGAGAAGAACAAAAATGGCAAGCTGCAGTGCGTGTGTGTGAGAGAGACTGTGTGTGTGTGTGTGTGTGAGTGAGAGAGAGAGTGAGTGTTAGTGTGTGCGAGTGTGTAAATGTGAGTGTGAGTGAGTGTGTGTGTGAGAGAGAGAGAGAGAGAGAGAGAGAGAATGTGTGTGTGTGTGTGTGGCCCAGCCCAAGGACTAGGGTTGAGACTGACTAACGTTAGCCATAACCCCGTTGAGACGCAAGCGCTCTCTCTCACACACACGACTTTATATGTGAAATTACAGCCCACATCTGAACACAACTGCACTGTATTAATAAACTGTGACCTGTAAAATAAACAGTAAATATAAAAGTAAATATAAACAAGTCCTTGCCCTTAATAAGCTCGTGTTTTAGTGCATTAGCCAGTTTAATATTAACACTAATAAAAACTGGGGGTCATTAAAAAGGCACAGAAAATAAACTGCTGATGGCAAAGTTTTAATAACAGACAATTAATAATGAAATCACGTTATTATACCTGTGTATTTACACACGCGCACAAACACGTGAGGTTGTGTGTATAATGTGTGTGTGTATAATGTGTACGTGTAGTGTGTGTCTATATGTATGGGTTGTATGTAGTGTGTGTATGTAATGTGTGTGTGTATAATGCGTGTGTAGTGTGTGTATAATGCGTGTGTAGTGTGTGTATAATGCGTGTGTAGTGTGTGTATAATGCGTGTGTAGTGTGTGTATAATGCGTGTGTAGTGTGTGTCCGCGCGGTAAAGCTGCACTTCAACACCGATCACACAGCAACACAAAGAGAAAAAAGGAGGAAACCTACCACGTGACGAGCGCGAGGGAATTTCAGCACTGGTTTGTGTATAAAACGCGCACTGTACCGAAAACAGCACAAAACAAACACCACACAAATGTAGCCGGGTTTCTGGATCATTCCAGCGCGCGCACAAACCCCTTGTCCGGAGAGCACGCGCTCATTCACGCGCCCTTTCGGTCTGGTTCCGTGATCACGAAATGGGCGAAGCTGCAACCTGCCGTCCGTTCGGCGCTCAACGCAAACAGAAAAATGCACGTTTCCATACAGCGCCGAGCGCTTTTACTGCGCCCCGGGGACACGATCCTCTAACACACGTCCTTAGGAACAGACTCGATGCGCTGCAGATCACCGATTCTCGAATAATCTTGAATCATCGTTAGAGGGAGAAGCGCGCGGAAGATGGCGGCCGGTTCATCTCTTCTCCTCTCCACCGCTTTGGCCAAACAGCGCACGCAGAGGCGGGAGAAGACAAGGCTCACGCGCCGCCGCCACATTGCAAACGCGCGCGCACACGGGCCGCCAGAGGGCGCGAGCGTGGCCGGAAATACGAGGAGTGAAACCGGCCGCATCCCAAACCGCACAGTGCACTAGTGAGTAGTGCACAACCCAGCGCAAGGCCGCACGAGCCTGCTGTGTGCTCAAAAGTTTGTGGACACCTGAACAAATTCTATTCAATTCAGTTTTATTTCTATAGCAGCTTTACAGAACACAAACATAGAACAAAAAGTTAATATAAAGATTAATATAATACAACAGTTTGTGGACACCTGAACAAATTCTATTCAAATCAGTTCAATTGAATACAGTTCAATTCTATTTTATTTCTATAGCACTTTGTACAATCATCTCAAAGCAGCTTTACAGAACATAAACATAAAAAAAGGTTAATATAAAGGATAATATAAAGATTAATATTATACAAAATTTAAGATTAATATAATATGTATTTAAATGTGTTTGTGTTTATCCCCAATGAGCAAGTCTGAGGTGACTCAGGTGGCTGTGGAAAAACTCCCTTAGATGGTGAAGGAAGGAACCTTGAGAGGAACCAGACACAAAGGGGAACCTCATCCTCATATAGGTGACACCGGAGGGTGTGATTATAAATATACAGTCTGATAAATGTGGTTACACCATATTTATGCTCTTCTAATAGGTTTAACTCTTCTAGGAAGGTTTTCCACCAGACGTTGAAGTTTATCTGAGTGGATTTGTGATCATTCAGACACAAGAGCATCAGTGAGATCAGACACTGATGTTGTAAAAGTAATGAGGTCTGGGGTTCAGTGGGGTTGAGTCAGAGTCAGTGTTTATTACAAAAACAGTGTTTATTACCAATAAACCACTCACTCACTCATTTTCTACCGCTTATCCGAACTACCTCGGGTCACGGGGAGCCTGTGCCTCAGGCGTCATCGGGCATCAAGGCAGGATACACCCTGGACAGAGTGCCAACCCATCGCAGGGCACACACACTCATTCACTCGCGCAATCACACACTACGGACAATTTTTCCAGAGATGCCATTCAACCTACCATGCATGTCTTTGGACCGGGGGAGGAAACCCCCAAGGCACGGGGAGAACATGCAAACTCCACACACACAAGGCGGAGGCGGGAATCAAACCCCCAACCCTGGAGGTGTGAGGCGAACGTGCTAACCACTAAGCCACCGTGCCCCCCCAATAAACCACATATAGGATTATTAAACCTTTAATAGACATATTTGGCTACTTTTAAACTTACGTTTTCAGATTATTTTGCTCATTTTTAAGCAGTCATTTCTAGCAAATAAGCAAAATTACATGCCAATAAATTTAGAAAATGTAACCCTTGTGTTATGTTCACTCTTTGGTACTGTTTGGGACATAGTTGGGATTTTAAAAGCACTTAAGTAAAAAAAAAATAAATAAATAAAAGTCCTTTGTGAATATTGGCTTAATCTCCAATAATACAGATAACATTTGTTTGCAATTACTAGAAAAGTTAGAATTTATAATGTTACAAAATCTATAATAAAGACTTTGGTCTTGGACTAATGATATCCGGACTAGTTTTACTCCTGCTGTAGAGACCAGGAAGCTTATTACGCACCAGAATATTTTAGTTCATATCCCAGTTACCTCTGCCAGGAGGTCCGTAGCATAGCGTGTTCCTTTAATAAGAACGGATGGACACACAGACCTTTATTTTTCAAGTTGTAAAGACACTGAACTCAGGATGAAACGGACACAGGTGATTGGGATATGTGACAGGGAAACGTGAAGGGGCTGATGGGTAATGTAGCCCCCCCCCACACACACACACACACAAATCTAGGAGTATAAAAGAAATTAAAATGTTCTTCATCTGCAAGTAATAATCTATAAGTGCGTTCAGTGTTTTGGAGAATATATTGTGTTCAGGTGAAACCGTACTTCATTTGCATATGTTTAATCTGCATATAAATCACTTGTTGCATTTGTTATTCTTCCGAATACAAGTTTAGACACCTATCTGCTTAATTGTGTGACTTAGGAGATAAGAGCCAAATGCCTAATACTCTAGCAGGGGTGCCAATAATTCTGTAGCTGATTCTAAATGTCAAAATGTCATTAAAGTATTTATACACTGCTGACGTTATGTAGATATAGATGTTTTAGGGGAGAGAAGAAAATAAATGAATACACACAAGACTCAAAAAACACGTAAATAATTTCTATTTAAATCTAATGACAATTTTATCGATTGTTCTGTTATTTTTTATTTCTAACAAATAGCATTGCAATTTCACTGATTTAAATAAATATTGGTAAAAAAAAAAAAAGTAAAAATATTATTCAAACATTATATTATTATTTAATGCATCTAACACCTTAAATGATTCCAACCAGAAGTAACCAGAAGTAACACTCCACTGAGTAAATACACTTCCATCCATCATCTTTCATAAAGACTGAACACACACACACACACACACACACACACACACACACACACACACACAAAGAGGATGAACCAAGAAAACCTTACTGTAACACTTAAACTTTCAAAACATTTCATCAAACAATAGCGTTAAGCAGGGGCGGTTCTAGGCCTTTTTTAGGGTGGCTTCTGCCCCCCTGTCTGTGATCTCAGCCACCCTAAATCTAAAAGTATAATTTTTACTTTCATAAATAAACAATAAAAATTACGTTATAATGCAGGACATGTCGTCGATGGGAAAGAGAATTATTTATCAGTTTGATCCAAGAGCGTTATTTTTTGCTTTGCTTTTACGCACGTGCGTTGTAGTCTTTCAAAAGTGCGTCATCAGCTGTCTGCTTTATTTGAACGGAGAAGCACAGGCACGCGCAGCGTGCACGCGCAGTCAGAGCTGGAGGCGTTTATCTATAACGTTAATCAGCGGAAAGCCGCAAAGACGGCAACCAAAAGCAGTGAAATTACACTATTCTTATTACCAGAGTTGATAGCACAAACAAAATATTAATGCAAACAATCCATTCAATACTAAATAAAAATAACATTTATTGATTTGTTCTTTGTCTTGTGAATATTAATTTTTTATTAATGACTGCATTAATTGGACACACTGTTTGTAGAGAATGCACACATACATGAACTGATTTGATTCAAGACTGGCATCATTACATCATGCATAAAATTTTGGTGTCCACTTTTGCCATTTTAAATAATACCATAACTCTTGGCTTACTATGTAGTCATATAATATATAATATAAAACCCTTCTTGTTTTAAATTCTCACTGAGGGCTAAGCCCCCTAAAGATGAAATCCTAGAATCGCCCCTGGCGTTAAGGCTTAAAGCCAACAGAAAACCGGAAAGTCTTTCCATAATCATTAAAATAATTGAATATGCAAATTGAGTTCAAAAACCACACCCTCATATTAGTATGCAATCATTGCTTTTTTCTGTTTTTTTCTTGTGTAATTAAGATATATATATATATATATATATATATATATATATATATATATATATATATATATATATATATATATATATACACACGTTGAATTTCAGACAAATAGTGTATGTACACAAATAAATGTAGTTCAGAGCAGTTAATGCGTTATAATTATTGGGTTTTTTCCCTTCAGTGCATTGAAATACTGAGCTTTGTAGATTAGGGTGTGTCAAGGGTGTCTGATTTTATCCCAAAAGGACCGGTGTGGGTGCAGGTTTTCATCCCAACCAAGTAAAAGCCACACCTGAGTCTGATAAGAAACCAAGATCAACCTATTAAACCTTCGTATTCAGGTGTGTCTGCTGCTCGGCTTTCAGTGTATATGACCGGACACCATAGTGTACGATACCGTCTTTTAAAATCTCTTAAATCTGTACTGATCCCACCATCCTGTAGCTTGTAGAGTTCAAATTGTTGTTTTTTGTTTTTTTTGATTGACTGCTGCCCACTTCATTTACTATCTCTCCGTCTCACCCACCACCTCCTTTTTCTCCTCCCACTCCACAGCCAGCCTGTATAAATATCCCTCCTTTCATAACGTCCCTTTTTCCCACCTAGCTCACCAAGTCTGCTGCACTCTTTTTTTGTTTGTTTCTTTCTCTAACAAACCAGACAGAAACCAGAGATGCCTGAATCTGCAGACGTTCCCACTCAGTGCCAAGTCCTCAAAGAGGAGGTGGACAAATGGTGAGACCAATTTTGAAATGGATTAATGATACAATTTCAACTGGGTTACTGACTATATCGGGTTATACTGTAACTAAGCTTTTATAATTTTTTTTTACCTGTTTATGCAGCTGAATTATAAATAGTATGGACCTTTGTGCTGCTTTAATTCTAGACCTCCTGTATTCCTCAGCAGAGTATCAGTTGACTCACATTGCCATATTAGTTGTGTATTATCTAACACAATTTCATTTGTGCAATGCAACGAAGCAGAAAACTCTTATGTGTTGGTTTTTCTTTATAGGTATATTAAAGATTTTCAGTTTTTTGCTTCATATATATATATAGCATTTGTCTGGTCTGAGGTTAAAGTTCACACCCTGAAAACCTCACTACATCTTAAAGCGTAGACTCTTCATATAAACCCAATCTGTAAAGTAGAGTTAGTGTACAGATTTTGAGTTACAATTGAAGTTATTGCGCTTTATTTTTATTACTCTAGCATCCTGCCAGCAGGTTATATCTGTGATATTTGTATTGAATATTAGACGAGCTTATTGCGCACCATGGTGCAGTATAGGTGTGCAGTATAGGTATAGGATCAGTATAGGATCCCCTTAATAGACATTTAATAGAAAATAAAACATTATTAGGAACGTTGCACATTATTTTAGATTACTACCATGTGCTGAGCTCAGATGTTCCAGCTTTTGAAATAGCGTGCTGTCTCTGCACTGTGCTGCATTTAGCATCGACTCTAAGTAATGTATATGTGCAATTTAAATATAGACTTTTCCAGCATGTAGGACAGGCTAAAGTGCAGGACTTGTGTCCTAGCGCAACATTACAGGAGTGACCTGACTTTGTAGAATTAATGAAAAACCAGTTCTAGTGCCAGTTCTTTGCTTAATGGAAACTTTTTCACTTTATATAACTTTATAGTTTTATAGACCACTTCATTCCATTAAAATAATAACTGCATTTTACTACTTGTGTGTTTCCCCTTTTTTTAGTGTCCAAGCGAAGGGTGCAGAAGCATGCAAGGAGCTGTTGGAAGCTTTTGAGGCCTGTGTGAAAAGCAGCTTGAGCGCTTCATGAGAAAAAAAGCTTCATGTCTAAGGTTCAGTCACTAAACATTACAGAGCTCATAGGCACTTCATAATACACAGATGGAGTTATGTGTTCAAAAACAAACTTAATGTACGCTCATATCGCACAGGTCCTCTTCCTTCAGGTCCTTCAGCATCCCTGCATTCCCCACTGCCATTGCTAAGACCAGCCTGAGGTGACGGTGCTGCCTGTTTCCTGGTCTGGATCCCAGAGGTCTCAATAATGTTCTGAATTTATAATGTATGCAAATGCAGCAGCAGGAGCTCACAGGATTTGAATCCAGTATGTCCGAACAAGTATTTCTTAATCTAAGAGAAATGTAGTTGATATAAATGATTTTTGAATAAAATATACTTTTATTATTGTGGTCGTATTTTATTTTTAGTTTTAGATACATGCAGTGATCAGGTGTGAAGTATATGCACAATTGCAGGTATTTTATATTAGCTTGCTTGTTACAGTATCAACAAATTAAATATTAAAGATCAATTGCCCCTGTATTAACCTGTTATAAGTGCTCAAATAGCCATGCCAAACTTTGAATTAAATCATTCGTTTTTAATTCTAAATGAATTTATACTTTATTATAATATTAATATATTATATATTAATTAACATTATATATTAATATGTGCATTTGAAAACATTCCTATAATATATGATGATAGTGAGAATTCCACCAATCACAGTGAGTCTGCAGACATCAACCAATAGTATTAGAGATCCGAACGAACGCTGCATAGTAACAAGCGACTGATTGGCTGTTACACAAGAACTAAAGTAATCTATTTATCAATCAAGTAAGTAATCTATCTATCAATTATTGTTTTTGGTTTTTTTTTCCTTTCTTAGTTTATAACAGTTTTTACTATAATTTATGTGTAAATAAATAAATGGAATGACATGTATATCACTTATTATTATAGTGTTAAGACTATACAATATGTAGCATCCGGTATCTGATTTTTAAATCAAATAATATCTTTTTCTTTAATACACAACATGTAATAATGACCACACTAATCCATGCAAAACCATCAGTGTCTATACAAACAACTGGTAAGTTTAAGGGGGGGAGAGATGCACTATATAGCCTTTATATATTCACTATATAATACAGTAATACAATATACATATAATCTAATTTTGCTTCACTGGACCTAAGAGGCACCAAACTGAGCTCCATAAAGACATGATTTGCAAATGTTGGACTAGAAGAACACGATTGTCCTTAACTCAATCCCAATGAATACCTTTGGGATGAACCCAGAACACCGACTGAACCCCGGGAACTCCTCAGTCTTACAGCATCAGTGTCTGATCTCACTGATGCTCTTGTACCCGAATGATCACAAATCCCCAGATGAACTCCAACATCTGGTGGAAAACCTTCCCAGAAGATGGAGGTTATTATAACAACTAGAAGATGCATTAGATTATTTAGAGTTTTTTTATGAATTGTATTTCTACTGTACTTGTATTAGGAAAACCAGTAAGAAAAAGAGAAAGTGTTGATTCCACTGTTGATGTGGCTTGTTGCTGTGGAGAGAGAGAGAGAGAGAGAGAGAGAGAGAGAGAGAGAGAGAGAGAGAGAGAGAGAGAGAGAGAGAGAGAGTAAAGGACCCGGATACTGATGCTAGTGAGAAGAAGGAAGAGAGAGAGTGAGAGAGAGAGAGAGGGAGAGAGAGAGAGAGAGAGAGAGAAGGACCCGGATACTGATGCTAGTGAGAAGAAGGAAGAGAGAGAGAGAGAGAGAGAGAGAGAGAGAGAGAGAGAGAGAGAGAGATTTACTGGAATCCGAATGGGAAGCTCTAATCCACCATCGGAGAACGATCTGGTCTTGTTTTCATCCCGAAAGCTTTGCATGAACGAAGGAAGGAGGAGGACACGGCGGAGGAGAGAGAGAGGGAGAGGGAGGGAGAGAAGGATGCTGTGATGCGCTTGTACTGGGAGAGATGGAGGGAGAGGGAGGGCATCTAAAGAGGGTTGTTTTGTCCGAAACGGATGTTTGCTGTTTACAGGCCTGATAATCACTACAACGATGCACACTAGAGATCAAACCTCAGTGTTTCAATCGGGACACAATGCAATAGAGTCGTATTTGTGTGTAGGACGCGCGCGCGTGTGACTCTACGTGTGTGTGTTTGTGTGTGTGCGTGCGCTTTGATAAAGCAGAACACGCTGCATCCCTCACCTGTGATCACAGGCCTTTTGCGCATTGAGGATCCGGTTTATGTTTCCAAACAGCCTCCTTTATGAGGTTCGATACTAGCAAATGATGACTTTGAAAAAGGACGACGATGAAGTGATCGAGTGTAGGAGAGCTGGTGCAGAAACGACGTGTAGAAACGACCGATATTAAGTCGTCCACGCTGTACTGGGGACTAAACGCACCGTGCGTAAAGAATAGCGTAGTTTGTGAGCGCGAATGTCATTGTGATTATGATCATGGTTATAGAACTTGAGAGATCGGAACGATGAGCGCAGAGATGGGACGTTTAACAACATCCTTGTATACAGGCCTGGCCACATGCTGACGCTTCAACAACAACCCTACAGGACTCTGGAGAGAATCTAGATAGGAGAACCTTGTCACTTATTGTAGACCACGCAGGGATGATCTGAGGATATAATAAGTACTTAAGGTTACAAGTTTTAATCAATCTGACATTAAAGCCTCTTTTCGCCATGTCAAAAGACCCGACTTGCAGCCAGACGGCTCAGTATGTGGGGCCATACAGGCTGGAGAAGACACTTGGGAAAGGACAGACAGGTAAGGAGATAGTGCCTTACAGGGGTTTATAATAGTCCTTATTATTATTATTATTATTATTATTATTATTATTATTATTATTATTATTATTTCTGACTTGAACAAATAATCTGGAAAATATGTAAAACCTCTAAGGTTTACCCCGCAGTGTATAAAGGACTAGAGAAAACCTGTCTAGAAGACTGACTTCCGGTCCCTTAGTGTTTGTAGATGTTCCTGTAGATGTTCCTCCTCCTGTAATTCTTTTTATAGACACTTTACAGTCCTCTGTGGATCTTAGGGGCGGAGCTTGGAGGGAATTGTAGAGTGTGCTTATGGCATTTAAAATAAATAAATAAATGAATAATCAATTAATTCAAATGTTAAATTGACCAGAAACGCACTGATATTTTTTTCCTAATGCACCTTTAAAGAGGACTTTTTTGTACACACATGGTCTACAGCCAAATTTGGCTTCTTTTAGCTAGCATAGATAACAATTAATGCAGGTTTATGGACACCAGTTAGCAAACTGCACTGCATTTCACACTGACCTTTGGCGTAATTAAGGCTACAATGTCATATATTTATATCATATTTGTTTTTTTAAATATCTTCTTATTTAAATGATTGCAGTCTGGACCCCGTGTGGTAGCAAATAGAATACAGTACTACTTCTGTATAGTCTGCTGTGGTTATTTCAATTATTTACCTAAATGGAGCTCATCAGACCAAAGCCTAGCTACAGTGAGGTTAGGAATGAACAGAGAAGTGTGTTTATCCTTCCTGTGGCTAATATTAAACCTATGTCCTGTCTGTTGAGTGTGTTATGCTAGTGATATTGACATCATAAGTGCTAGCATTAGTTGTAACACTACTGTATGTCATGTATCATGTACGACGGATCACTAACTAAAACGAAATATAATTCACCACCATTATCATGTTATCTGGACTTTCCAAACATGTACAGTGTTAGAACGTTACATAGCACTGATGCTTAGCAACAGACAACCAATCAGAAACTGCACAGAATGTGCCTTATATCCCATGATTTGTGCATGATTTTTGTAGGACGTCCACAAAGCATCTTAACGCTTGTTATCATTTACGTTATACAATTGTTCCATCTATTGAACGTTCTTAAAAAGCCGGTTTTATTTTCGGGAAATTAAACTGACATATATATATGTCTAAATATATATACATATATACATATATATATATATATATATATATATATATATATATATATATATATATATATATATATATATAAAATGTATAATATATATATATATTTTTTTATAAAACCCTATATTCAATGATTTGGAGTGAATTAGTATGGAACATATCTTGCTTAACAATTTCTATTTGGTCTTCCTGAAAGGGCTGGTGAAACTCGGGGTGCACTGCATCACGGGCCAGAAAGTAGCCATCAAAATAGTGAATCGAGAAAAGCTCTCGGAGTCTGTGCTCATGAAGGTACAAGACATTGAGTGTTACGTTACGTTTCTAATCTTTCTCTGTAATATCCGATCTAGAGATTTGTGAAACAATGTCAGAACTGCTGTAATGTAGTCATGTGACCTACAGTGCTTCCAGATTCCAGATATGCTAATTATGAGGTTAATCGGTGGCTACTGACGGTCGTTAATTCCTTGCTAGCTTGTGACTCTCTCTCTCTCTCTCTTTCTCTCTATTCCTTCGAACCAGGTGGAGAGAGAGATTGCGATCCTAAAACTAATCGAGCACCCACATGTTTTGAAACTTCACGATGTCTATGAGAACAACAAGTACCTGTGAGTCACCCGCTTTTCGAGCTATCCTGAGGTTTCAGCATCACTGTCTACTTACTACCGTATATGTTTAAATAGGTTCACGAGTGTAGTTTTGTCTTCCCGACAGGTATCTGGTGTTAGAGCATGTGTCTGGAGGCGAACTTTTCGACTATTTAGTGAAAAAAGGAAGACTGACGCCTAAAGAAGCCAGAAAGTTCTTCAGGCAGATCATATCCGCTCTGGATTTCTGCCACAGTCACTCCATCTGGTAAAACCTGGTTTGTCTCATATAAATAGAAAGTGAATGAAATGATGAAGAAGTCAGGAGTAAAAGTGGCTTGAACCTCCAGAGTTGGGGGTTTGATTTCTACCTTTGTCCCATTAAGTTTGTATAATTTCTCTGTGTTTCTTCTGTGTACTCTGGTTTTCTTCCTCAGCTTAAAGACATGCATTGCTGAAAGTGCATGAATGTGTGTGTGTATTTGTGTTTGTTTGTGGCATACGATGAGTGGACAACCCATCCAGGGTGACCCCCACCTAGAGGATAACCATCAATAGAGGAGTCAGGAGATTTATTTGTGTGTCTGTTTAATTGTATTAGAATCCTGAATTCTAAGATTCAGTGTGATGATGATAGCTGACTTTTGCAGATAGCTCCATGGTTCTGATATGTAAAGAGATCTTATACGGTATGTGTCGTCCGACGTGCGCGGTAACCGTGTGGTGTTTTTGTGGATTTGTTTTTGTGGTGTGTTCCTGCAGTCACCGAGATCTGAAGCCAGAGAATCTCCTGCTGGATGAAAAGAATAATATCAGAATCGCTGACTTCGGCATGGCCTCCCTACAGGTGGGGGACAGTCTGCTAGAGACAAGCTGTGGGTGAGTATGCTCTGTGTGTGTGTGTGTGTGTGTGTGTGTGTGTGTGTGTGTGTGTGTGTGTGTGTGTGTGTGTTTGTGCGTTTCTGGATCTCCAGGGAAACCCATGACATTTCAACATTATTTGAATTGGTTCGCCAAATTTTATCAACAGCTCTCATAGAAAAAAGTAATAACACGTGTGTCTTCACCGGTAGAAGATCAAATAAAGAATCCTGTCCAGGAGATTTCATGCAGTTGTTCACAGTAAAGCAAGTCGCATAGCAAATTTAAAAAAAGAAAAAAAATTGGAGCAAAATCACAATTTTCGCAAACAAAGTCTTGACTCGTGTCTCATACTAAAGATTATTCATTCTATTCATTCTACTTTTAGATGAAAAGGAACAGTCAGCTGAGTCGTGTACAAGATACCTCTGGTTTGGATCTAGATTTTTATCTTAATTCTGGAGGACGGATATTTATATAAGGCAAAAAATGGACAAATGAAGTGTCTTTCCGAGCTCAACCTTTGTTCCTTCACCCCTGTTTACTCTTTGAATATTACGATGAACCAACTATAAAAAAGATCGTAACTCTTAACTCTTCATGCTCTCACTATTTCCTGTCTCCTTTCTCAGATCTCCACATTACGCTTGTCCTGAAGTGATCAGAGTAAGTCATTGTTAAGTCCTAAAACTTTCAATGTCCACCATTAAGTTGCCTGTTTCTCTAATCTACACTTGCTAGTAGTCCAGCCGTGGTGCAGGAATCATCTGAGGAGGTTGTGTTTTATTCAGGGTGAGAAGTACGACGGTCGGCGAGCGGATGTGTGGAGCTGCGGTGTGATTCTGTTCGCTCTACTGGTGGTGAGGACGTCCTCCTTCTCTTATGTGTTGTCGGCTTTGCGTATTTCGCACCGTTTTTCATTTCTACGTGTTGATTCCCGTGCAGGGTGCGCTCCCTTTTGACCACGATAACCTGCGACAGCTTCTGGAGAAGGTGAAGAGTGGAGTATTCCACATGCCTCACTTCATTCCGCCTGACTGCCAGTCTCTACTCCGTGGCATGATCGAGGTGGATTCGGAAAAGAGGCTTACGGTGAAATTTCTCTCAATTTCTTTGCTTCTTCTTTTAATGGATCCTTTTTAACCCTTTGCTACCGTTTGTTTTTTTCTCCTCTGTTGGGATAACCTTACACATAATTTAATTTAATAACTCAACCCACCTTAGTTGAGTGTGTTTATTTTTTGCTACATGGTCCTGGTCCACTTGTCCCCTTAAAGAGAAAGATCACAGCAATCAATTCAAAGTGATTCTAATGGGCATTTTTTTTCCTTATGACACTGCCCCTTATCCATGAACTGAATGATTTGATGAGGATGAGAATTACGAATTATGAATTCTGGATTTAACTGATGTGCTTGCACACTTGCTGTCTGACTGAATTGTGACTGAAGCTCTAACTGCACTTTTCCACATGAGAGATCGCAAGTGCTTGTCTGCTTCACCAATAAGCATTTTTTTTGCTAAAGGGCTTCACCGTGGCTTATTGCTAGTTTGGGGAATTGAACTTGTAGCCTTCTGGCTTCTAATACAGACCCTTGATGGTGGAGTTAGAACTAAATTTGGCATTATAGAGCATAAACCACACCTGTTTTGCCAGGACTGACACAGAGGCCACACCTCCTTCAGAATGACTGACACATAAAGACCACACCTTCTTCACTATGACTGACACACAAAGGTCACACCTCCTTCGATAAAGCTGACAAACAGTGGCCACACCTCCTTCACTATGACGGCTGCACAAAGGCCACTACTTCTTCACTAAGACTGACATACAGCGGCCACACCTCCTTCACTATGACTTACACACAAAGGCCACACCTTCTTTACTGTGAATGACACACACATAGGCCACACCTCCTTCACTATGACTGACACAAACAAAGACCACACCTTCTTCACTATGACTGACACACAAAGGCCACACCTTCTTCCCTATGACTGACACACACATAGGCCACACCTCCTTCACTATGACTGACACACACATAGGCCACACCTCCTTCACTATGACTGACACACACATAGGCCACACCTCCTTCACTACACTGACACACAACGGCCACACCTCCTTCACTATGACTGACACACACATAGGCCACACCTCCTTCACTATGACTGACACACACACATAGGCCACACCTCCTTCACTATGACTGACACACAGAGGCCACACCTTCTTCACTATGACTGACACACAAAGGCCACACCTCCTTCACTATGACTGGCACACACATAGGCCACACCTCCTCCACTATGACTGACACATACATAGGCCACACCTCCTTCACTATGACTGCTATGACTGACACACAGGACTAGATCTTTTTTCTTGCTTTAAAGGCAGGTATCTAGACTACACAGAAACCCTGCCAGTTCCCCAGGGTTTTTTTTTTTTTTTTTTACAGATATGCACTTCATAGTACTATAAAATGCTTTTAAGGTCAGAAATCTACAGATAGATCTGCGTGTGTGTGTTTGAGCAACGCCTGTATAGTGTATTTTCTGTTACAGTGCCATCTGCTTGCAAAAAGTCATTACTAATCGCTACACCTCTCATTCTATCCCCTGCAGCTAGATCAAATCCAGAAGCACGCCTGGTATCTGTGAGTATTGATTATTTCTGTCTGAGCCAGTGTGGTCAAGCCGTAGTGATGCATTTCAGCTGCGTAGTGTGTATTTGTGCATGGCTGCATATGTATGTGCATGTTTATTTACAAGTACATTAAAGACCATTTTATAAACAAATTTTCACTTGTGTGTGTATGTGTGTGTGCATGTTTTATTGTTCTTATACCACAGCAATTTGGCAGCATTTCTGACCTTCTGACCAATCATTTTTGAGTATTCAGCAGTACACTGATCGGCTGTAACATTAAAACCACCAGCCTAATATTTTGTGCCACTAAAACAACCCTGACCCCTTCAGGCATGGACTCATCAGGACCTCTGAAGGTGTGCTGTGGTATGTGGTGAAAAGACATCCTTTAAGTGCTGAACGTTGTGAGTTGGAACCTCCATAGATCTGACTTGTTGCTCTGCAGGTCCCGTAGATGGGAAATTTGGATGCCAAGTCAACATTTTGATCTCCGTCACATCCCTCAACAATTTTTGCCCATTTTTTTCCAACGAGATGATTAATATCATTCCCTTCAGCATCATCTGGCATTGGTTTTAATGTTATGTCTGATTGGTTTAATTTGGTATACATGTTCTGATTGGCTGAAGTCGATAACAGTGATAACACACAACATACAGTCGTATACAAAAGTTTAGGAACCCCTGATAATTTCCACAATTTTCATTTATAAATATTTGGGTGTTTGGATCAGCAATTTCATTTTGATCTATCAAATAACTGAAGGACACATTAATATTTTAGTAGTGAGATGAGGTTTATTGGGTTAACAGCAAATGTGCAATATGCATCAAAACAAAATTAGACAGGTGCATAAATTTGGCACCCCAACAGAAAAATCACATCAATATTTAGCAGAGCCTCCTTTAGCAGAAATAACAGCCTGTAGACGCTTCCTATAGCCTGTAATGAGTGTCTGGATTCTGAATGAATGTATTTTGGACCATTTCTCCTTGCAAAACATATTCAGTTCAGTTAAGTTTGATGGTTGCTGAGTATGGACAGACCGCTTCAAATCACCCCACAGATGTTCAATGATATTCAGGTCTGGGGACTGGAATGGCCATTCCAGAACATTGTACTTGGTCCTCTGCATAAAGGCCCGAGTAGATTTTGAGCAGTGTTTTGGGTCGTTCATTCATTCATTCATTCATTCATCTTCTACCGCTTATCCGAACTACCTCGGGTCACGGGGATCTCAGGCGTCATCGGGCATCGAGGCAGGATACACCCTGGATGGAGTGCCAACCCATCGCAGGGCACACACACACTCTCATTCACTCACACAATCACACACTATGGACAATTTTCCAGAGATGCCAATCAACCTACCATGTCTTTGGACCGGGGGAGGAAACCGGAGTACCCGGAGGAAACCCCCGAGGCACAGGGAGAACATGCAAACTCCACACACACAAGGCGGAGGCAGGATTCGAACCCCGACCCTGGAGGTGTGAGGCGAACATGCTAACCACTAAGCCACCGTGGTTTTGGGTCGTTGTCTTGTTGAAATATCCAGCCCCGGGGTAACTTCTACTTTGTGACTGATTCCTCAACATTATTCTCTAGAATCTGATGATATTGAGTGGAATCCATGCGACCCTCAACTTTAACCAGGTTCCCAGTACCAGCACTGGCCACACAGCCCCACAGCATGATGGAACCTCCACCAAATTTTTACTGTGGGTAGCAAGTGTTTTTCTTGGAATTTGGTGTTTTTCTGTGTTCCTTTGCCGCCATGCATAACCCCACTAGTTATGACCAAATAATTCAATCTTTGTGTCATCACTCCACAGCACCTTATTCCAAAATGAAGCTGGCTTGTCCAAATGTGCGTTTGCATACCTCAAGCGACTCTGTTTGTGGCGTGTGTGCAGAAAAGGCTTCTTTCGCATCCCTCTCCCGTACAGCTTGACCTTGTGCAAAGTGTGCTGAATTGTTGAACGATGCACAGTGACACCATCTGCAGCAAGTTGATGTTGTAGGTGTTTTGTCAGGTGGTCAGTGGGCTGTTTTTGACCGTTCTCACCATTCTTTGACTTTGCCTCTCCGATATTTTACACTTCTGTCCTTAACAAGAACTGTGCCTGTGGTTTTCCATTTCCTCACTATGTTCCTCACTGACTGAGTTATCTCTGCGATAACTTTTCGTAGCCTTCCCCTAAACCATAATGTTGAACAATCTTGGTTTTCAGGTCATTTGAGAGTTGTTTTGAGGCCTCCATGTTGCCACTCTTCAGAGGAGAGTCAAAGAGAACAACTTGCAATTGGCCCCCTTAAATACCTTTTCTCATGATTGGACGCACCGGTCTATGAAGTTCAGGGCTTAATGAGCCACCAAACCAATTGTATGTTCCAATTAATCAGTGCTAAGTAGTTGCAGGTATTCACATCAACAAAATGGCAAGGGTGCCCAAATTTATGCACCTGTTTAATTTGGTTTTGATGCATATTGCACATTTTCTGTTAATCCAATAAACCTCATTTCACTACTGAAATATTACTGTCTCCTTCAGTTATTTGATAGATCAAAATGGAATTGCTGATCCAAACACCCAAATATTTATACATGAAAATCATGGACATTGTCAGGGGTTCCTAAACTTTTGCATAAGACTGTATGTGTCGTGAAATGCTCTAATGCCGTCAGTATCAGAAGTGGCTTGAAACAGTTCTTTAAGAGAACAATATGCAATGAATTTCACATAAAATGAGAGATTTGTTTGGAAAGTTGTCCTGTCCTTCTCTCTATTGGTAAATGGTCATGTGGTAAACTGTGATGTGTATGTATATGAAATTTTGATGTGTGTGTGTGTCAGGTCAGGCCGTAATGAGCCGTGTCCAGAGCAGCCTCCACCGAGGCGTGTGTGTGTGAGACGGATTCTTTCTCTGACTGAGCTGGATCCAGACGTGTTGGAGAGCATGCACTCTCTGGGCTGCTTCCGAGATCGAGTCAAACTGACCCGAGACCTGCAGTGTGAAGAGTGATCACCATTTTCATTTACAAATCCTTGCAAGCCTTTTTGTCACCCTTACAACTATAGATAAGTAGAAAACTACCGCTGTAAATTTTGTATCTGTGTTGTAACTTCCACCAGAGTTGATTATCAGCATGTTTATAAGGTGAATCTGTGGCTACTGCAATTATATTGGAACTCGAATGCAAATGTCTAAATCCCTAAAAGCAAGTCTGACCTTCTGCAGCAACCATAAAGACCATAAAGGGTTCCATAAAGGCACAATATATCTTTTTCTTTATTGTTTTGACAGTGACAGTGACACATATCAGTCATAACCATCTCTCTCTCTCTCTCTCTCTGTCTCTCTCTCTCTCTCTCTCTCTCTTTTTCTTTCCCTCATGTGTGTCTCAGGGAAAACCAGGAGAAGATGATCTATTACCTCTTACTAGATCGTAAAGAGCGCTATCCCAGCTATGAGGATGAAGACCTGCCACCCAGAAATGATGTAGGTCAGTACATTATGGCTTCGTGCTGAAATGGTATGAAAAATCCATCCACCTCATGATAACTTCACGTTTTCAAATGACATGACATTTGGTATGAAACTTTCTATTATTTAAAGTGATATGTGCAGCCTAGCCATCTCATAGACTTATCTTAGGTTTGGGTTACTTCTTTCAGTGTGGAGTTTCACATGTTTTCCATGTTCTCATGGGCATCTCCTTAAAGTTTTCTGGTTTCCCAGAAACGTTCCCAAGAGGATAAGTTGTGTTATATTTCAACCCTTGATGGGGTTGAGTGGGTACATTGTGTCTGTGATGGACTAGTGTGGTCTCTAGGGGTTGGGTCTGGATCCAAGGCAACCTAGACCAGTTGCTGAAGATGAATGAATGAATAAATCACAGAATGAATGAATTAAGCCTGGTATTATTACCTTTCATACTTTTGAAAGGTAAAGAATGTACCAAGAAACTCACCAGCAGTATCTGGGCTGTAACCTAGTGTGTATACAGTATTCCTCCTACCAGGCTGTATTTCTGAACATTATCTGACACTTTATATGCTGCTACTTCCTGCTTTAGACAGATGGAACTGATTCTATTCCTGTTGTTCAGTATAGTGAGTGTGTTGTGTATTTATTCTCTCCTGCATGTGGCACACTGTTCTATTTTATATAAAAGGTTCCAACGCAGTCCTGGAGGCTTATTCTTTTTCTCCACTGTAAATTTGACTTGATGATTTGTCCTTTTGAACATGTGTATTTTGGGAGCGCAGATCCTCCACGGAAGCGTGTGGACTCACCCATGCTGACCCGTCATGGCCGGTGTCGGCCAGAGAGGAAGAGTCTGGAGGTGCTGAGTGTGACGGACCAGGGATCCCCGACACCCCCCCGCAGGGCGCTGGACACCTCTGCACACAGCCAGAGGTACACATTTACATTTATGGCGTTTAACAATCGCCCTTATCCAGAGCAACTTACATTTATCCCATTTATACAGCTGAGCAATTGAGGGTTAAGGGCCTTGCTCAATGGCTCAGGAGAGGCAGCTTGCCAGCCTTGGGATTTGAACTCACAACCTTCTGATCAGTAGGTCCCAACACTTTTAACCACTGAGCTAACTACCATTACCGATAACCACTTCTTGACTTCCCTTACCCGGGGTTAAATACAGTGTTAGGACTGGGGATGTGGTAGACTAGTGTTAAAGGTGTTGGGCTAAGAATTGGAAGGTTGAGAGCTTGAATCTCAGGTCCACCAAACTGCCACCGCTGGGCCCATGAGCAAGTCCCTTAACCCTCATTTGCTAAATTGAATAAAATAAGATAAAATATAAGTCTCTTTGGATAGGTACAGTGTGAAAAAGCACTGGTTATTTCATAATAGCAGCACATCTTAATATTTTTTTCCCTTTTTATACCACAACTATTTTTTTAGATTTACTGTAAAATCACTTATAACACTCATTCATAGCTTCTCTCTATAAATTACTATTCTATGAATTATAACTAATTCTTATTTTTATATTCTTCTCTCTCATTCTCACTAGCTTCTCTTTTCTTCTCTTTCTCTAGCTAATAAGACAAAAAGCAGCTTGTCGTGTTACAACAAACTGAAAACCCTACTGTTATAAAGCGCTGAAGTTTTAAATGAAAAATTCCTCACGCACGGAAAACTCTTTTATACTCGAACCACGTTTTTATAATTTTGTTTTTCCCCGGTGAATGAGTTGTTGCTATAGAAACCATAACAGGACCTGGGATATGAATTTTTGTCAGCCTTATTGTCAGAGCTGCTGGTGAAAAATAAAACAGCTTCTGACCAATCAGATTCAAGTATTTAACAGCGCTGTGCTGTAAATGTATGTGTTTATTTGATTATATAGTTGTTAAATGTTATTTCTGATTGCAAAAGAAAAAAAAACCCTTTGTAATGTAGCACTGGAAATGTAATGAATCAATATGTTTAATGAAGCAGAATATTACACACTAAGTGTCATGGTAGTTTGGGTCTGCAGATGACGGCTCTGTTTTATCACTTCACAGATCACGATCAGTAAGTGGAGCATCTACCGGTCTCTCCTCTAGTCCTTTAAGCAGTCCCAGGGTAAGAAAATATCGCCAAAGCATTTTGATATCTCATTTTTCCCGCCCCTTTTTATTTTATTTTATATAATTTAGAATATTTAAGTCAGGTTGCAAATCTAACCTTGTTATGTCTGGAAAGTAAAGCAAACCATACAATGACTGTTTTTCTGAGAAAGCTCAATCATGCTTTTTATCATTTCATATTCAGTTGATCGTAAAAAGAAAGCTCACATCCTCTGAAAGCCCACACACATCTTTTCAAAACACACTCCACACTGCCTGACTGTCCATCTGTCGTATCACCCATTGCTCATTTCCACTCCTTTCCTTCTCTCCATCTTCTGTTACTTTTCCTCACTCCCTGCTGCATTTTTCCACTCCATGCCATCAGAGCCCGGTGTTCACATTCAGCCAATCAGACGTCGCCACTGCCACCAAACCCCGTACTGCAAGCTCGCGCGAGTCTAAAACACAGACTCTGCCATCCAAAACTCCCCCTGAACGACCCCGTCTCCATTCCATGAAATCCCTTCCACTTCGCTCTTCTTCCTCACGCTCACCCTCTCCTTCTCCACTCCTCTCTCCTCGCCCTCGCTTCCTCTTTTCCGCTGCCCCATCAGCTGCGCTGAAATGCGTCACTAAATGCTCCTATCCGATGTCCCAGGTGACCCCTCAGGGCTCGCCTCTGCCCACACCGCTGGGCACCCCCGTCCATCACCCCCACCCTCCCCCTTCCTCCTCCTCTTCCTCCCGTGCTGAAGGAGGAGGAGTTGGCTCACTCTCGCTGACTCCGCCCACTAGCCCAGGAGGAGGTGGGGCTGGCATGGCAGCAAGTAGCTCCGCCCACTGGAGGACCAGATTCAATTCATTCAAGAACAACCTGCTGGGCTCGCCGCGCTTCCACCGCCGCAAGCTGCAGGGTGGGTTTCAAACAGTAAAATTTTTTAATAAGATGATAAATACGCATCAGTGAATTGATAAAGCGTTACATTTTTATTCTGCTATTTTAGTGCCCACTTCAGAGGACATGTCAAGCCTTACACCAGAGTCCAGCCCTGAGTATGTATCAGAACACTGGGGATGTATTTTTAGAAGTGTCATGGGATGTGTCACCTGCTGCATGTCATTAACTGGGTGTGTTGGTTCACCTCTAGGCTGGCAAAGCGCTCCTGGTTTGGCAACTTTATCAGTTTAGAGAAGGAAGAGCAGATCTTTGTGGTGATCAGAGACAAACCGCTCAGCTCAATCAAGGCGGATATCGTACACGCCTTTCTCTCTGTGAGTTTGATTCGCATGTTTGCTGTAATGCTGACGGTCCAGCTGATAGCAATGTATTTTTCTCCATTCATACTACTGTATGAATATGCGCAGTCCTTCCAGGATTTCTGGATTTTGTGATGGTAGAAATGAAAACAAAATCAACAAAAATCAGCGATATTCGAAGGAGTTTGCAATTTTTCAAATGTAAAAAAAAATTTGATTAAATTATCTGCAGATTTGGTCTGAGATGTGTTTGAGACACAAACCCCTCTTTAAATCCTGGCAGGACTGAATTCACTCCATTTCCTGATGAATGTACAGTATATGAGCACCTTGCAAGTTATTTTTCAGGACCTGGAGAGTTTTTTTTATAAACTATTTTATCACGTGAAATTATTTCTGAAGTTCACATAAAACCTCCATCATTGTAACTCCGGATTGAAATTCCTACCGTTTATCCATTATTACTATCATTATCATTAGTACTTATCATCTTGTTATATTATGACAAATGGATCTATCAACTTTAACAGTATTCCAAACATCACTAAGTTAAGTTCACACCAGTTTTCTTTCTCTCTGATCTTCTCTAAATTAGATTCCATCCCTCAGCCACAGCGTGGTCTCTCAGACGAGTTTTCGGGCAGAGTATAAAACTTCTGGAGGCCCTTCTGTATTCCAGAAACCCGTCAGGTTTCAGGTGGACATCGCGTTCTCCGAGGGAGAGCGGGAAAGGGAGCGGGAACGAGAGAGGGAAGGAAAAAGGAATTATGGAATCTATAGTGTGACTTTCACCCTCATATCAGGTAAGAAGCCTTGTCACAAATTACTAAGTGCCACAGTACAAGAAGCAAGTACAGAAAGTAGATTTACAGAAATATGTCAATCGATCACTATTTCTGGTTTGATATGTAAGCATCTATTTATCTATGTGTGTGTGGTTGGAAAAGGCCCGAGCCGCAGATTTAAGAGAGTGGTGGAGACGATTCAAGCCCAGCTGCTTAGCACACATGACCAGCCATCAGTACAGGCTCTCGTGGGTGAGTCACAGCCAATTGCTCAGATTGCAGGCACATCAGGACTGCATAATATGAACAAAATAACATATCACCATTGTGTAAAGAGATTAGGCTTAGTTTTTTTTTCATGACATTAAATGTATGTAAATGAGTGATGTGTTATTTGTCGTTTAGATATACCTGTTATATAGCAGTCATTTGCTTTTGACTTCAGTTTTATTGTGAAGCATGTTTGACAGTAGATATGTTCAAAAAGACAGAAATATAAGTGTTGATTCAAGTCTGGGGCAACAGTGGCAAGGGATTATAGATAAACGCACATGGTGGTCCAGTGGCAGGATCCCACACTCTCACTAACATGGCCTGGGTTTGATTTCCGGGCAGGGAACCAACCCAAACACCGAGGGGGTTAACTCTTTGTACCGTTGTGTCAGGAAGGGCATCTGACGTAGAACCTGTGCCAAAATAAAAACATGCAGATCAGATGATATCCAGGTATCAGCCAAAATACAACAACTTGTACAGCGATATACTATAAGGTCAAAGTGTGATGATGGTTGGTATGAGTACGCTGTGAACACAAGTTCTTGGATAAGTACAGGGCAATTAATTGGTCCACTTGGACAATGTTGTTGATATGTCAATCAAGTTCTCTCCACCTTTCACGGAAGTTCCTCAGTTGGGCCAAACTCATCTACTGGGACTGCACAATCTTTGTGTGTACACTTGCACCCAAATTATCTGCGGTCAAAATGGCTGATTATTAACATATGTTAACAAGCATGTTAACACAGTGCCAGGATACACTGGCCTGCGACTTACCGCACTATCTACTGAGTGACGTTTCTCTTCTACCCCTGATTTAACCCACATCACACAGAATTCCATAACTACACCAGAGTTGTCCAATGCTGCTTTTGCTTGGGGTCAGACCACCATAGTGTCTTTCTCCCCGAGTAGATCTGTTATTTCATAAGGAAGAAGAAATTTGGTGCCTCTGGTTTGACAAAACATTGCAGAACTCTGTGGCACCCACATGCTAATTAGTTATCACTCATTGCTTTGTGCTGACGCTCAGTGGTGGCAGTAGGTTGTCTCACTTCTTTTCTGCTTGGTTGGGCTTCTCCCTTTGTGCCATTTCCACAGCCAATGCCAGGTAGTGCCAGCAGTAGGGCTAATAAGTATGTGCCACTTGCGTGCTTTAGTGGTCCTCATTAGCCATGCTTTCAGCACTTCACTTGCTAAGCTAGCTGTTTTCCCCTCACCATATAACAGACCTCTATTTATCATGATACAGTAAATATATTATGCAGTCATTATCTGAATTCCAACACAGTGCAACTCACTAACAGTGCATGGACCCTGATTGTTAGTTGCAAATGTCCATGTCTAGAACAGACTACAGCGCATAACAAGATGCAGAGAAAGCAGTTTGGGGCACTTTCTAGGATATGGACAACCTGGTGGCAGACATGCCTCTGCAAAAAAAACTGATGATTCAGTACCTGTAACTATGCAGTGTGGAAGCTCATGTCTTATGACAGTGCCATCCTTATAGCCATTTAGCTGGTTATACTCATTGCACTTCATGTTCTAGCTTGTATTAGGGCTAAAGATATTACATTATTGTGCACTGACTTTACTGAACTGCCAATACTGTAGCGGTTTTACTGCTGGCAAGAATACTGGGTGGCTTTGCAATAAAGGTGGTTAGCAAGCCTCAGAAAGGGGGCCTGGAAAGGAAAGAAATAAGCATATGGCTAAATGGCTTGGACAAGTGGCACTCAAGCTTTAGCAGAGTGCCTATGCACCCCCATCCATCAGGAATGAAGGGCATGTCCAATGAAGGGCATAAACTGCTTACTGAGCCTACTGGAATACTGTATTATGACAGATCAGTGGTCCTTCCTTATGGCTCAAGAATTCATAGATATATACTATATGGCCAAAAGTCTATAACCAAAATGTAGTTCTTGCCAATAACTGTTGCCATAAACCTGGAAACAAACAATGTCTACAATGTCTTGATATGCTGTATCATTAAGGCTTCTCTTAACTAGAACTAAGGAGCCCAAACTTGTTCCAGTATGACACTGCCCCTGTGCAGAATGTGAGTTCCATGATCACAGGGCTTGCAAGATGGGTGTAGAGCTCAAATGGCCTAAAACATTATTTACCTCATTAATGCTTTTGTATGAATGGGCAAATCCCCACAGAAACAGCCGTACATAAGCCATTCCATAAGTGGGATGTTAAACAAGCAAATTGGTGTGATTGGTTAGGTGTCCACATTCTTAGCCATATTGTGCATGTTGGATCTGTGTGAGGCTTATATCCATGTTCCCCTCACCCAAGAACACAGATTCTTTTCCTTTCAGGGACAGGCACTTCCGTTCAAATGTCTTTTGCCAATCTCTAGACTCTAGAGCCACGGGTGCTTATTCAAAATGTATGTTAGCGGTCCTGTCTCCATTAATGAATTTGTTTCTTTTGGACACCTGGCTCCTATGTTTCTCCACCAGGGAGCGCCTCCATTCAGGACTTGTCCTACCTCTTCACAGAAATAACAAAGCTCAGCCTTTTCTGATGAATGCAGAAAAAGCTTCATAAAGACAAACAAGACTTCCTAAAAATCAAAGCATTCTAGCCACACCATCAACTCAACCCTGGTGCATTGAATTCAGTCAGTTGATCCGCACCAGGAGGTGGTCCGCTCTGCTGATACCAGTGAAAATAATGGATACATGGCTGTCTCACCATCTACATTTAGCATCTACCATTGACTTTTCCCTCTTACCACTGAATAGGCCCACATAACACAGAATTCAGCAACTAGACCATAGAGACCAGCAAAGCCTTGTTAGCCACTGATGCTTTTGCTAGTCGTTTGTGCAACCTAGTGGCTTGCACTCTGAAGGAGAAGGAGAGTTTTGGCATCTCTAGTCAGTTCATCTGTGCTGGTGGGTTTGACTGCTTGGAATGAGTCACAAATTTGAGATTTGTTTTCACCCTTTGGTTGAAGCTTCAACCTTCTGGCTGAAACAGGGTCTTCTGCTGAAGGTCACATCATCTGATTTCTTAAATCATTTGATTGATGATTGAAATTTGAAGCTTTGGGACCATCTGTATTTGGAACAGAGTTTACAGATAAGAACGTGAGTTAGAAAAAGTCTCACTTGCACCACTCATAGTGGGCAGTTGAACGGCATTGACGTTAACGTAGGAATCCGTTAACCAATTAGAGTAGACCAACATGTGAATGAAAGTTTAAAAGAAAAAATTCAACTGAGAACTTCACAGTAAAATAGATATTTGACTGCATTGTACATCACAATAATTATAAAGATTGGCATGCATGCTACAGGATACATGCATGAGCTTCAGTTAATGTTCAATGTCAATGTTTGCAAAAAATGATTATTTAGGTTGCCACAGCTTACTTGACCACAGAACTGCTTCTCACTGGAACTTTATATTTTTTACACATCGCATTTTTTACACATTCTGGAGACTGTTGTGCATGAAAATTCCAGGAAATCAACAGTTTCTAAAATATAGGAAACCGCAGTCAAAGTCACAGAGATCAAACTTTTTCTTCATTTTGATGTTTGATGTGAACATTAACTGAAGCTCTTAACCTGCATCTGAATGCTATTGTGCGTCAGTGAGTTCTGGCTGGTGAGTGTACAGTATGTTATCTTCATTTGAATTGTTATCATTCTAAACAATTTGAATAGAAATTGAACATCCAATGTTTACTTTCATTACGCAGCAACACGACCCGTTTTCGCTCTCACAGATGAAAAGAACGGCCGTCCTCACGGCACACCGACCAGACAGAACTCGCGACGCTCAGAAGGAGGAGCTGACCGCTGCGAATGGGTTGAGCGAGGCGAGGCTGGAGCCTTACTCCAGAGAAGAGGTTCAGCCAAAGAGAGAACCCGTCTGCTGTCGTCTAATGGAACCCAATCACAGCCTTGAGAAGAAGTGTTCACCAGTCATCATTAACCATGGCACAACACTCATAAAAACTCCTCATTCACTCTCCTGCTACAATACAGCATGATGGTAAAGTCTTGTGAATTTTTTTAAAAGAGGTGTTTCTTAAACAAAATTCTGATTAAACAAACAGTTTCACTTTATTATAGTCCTAAATGAAACAAGACAAAGAGCCAGATTAGAAAAAAATCATCAGTACAATCCTAGCGTCTGAGTAATTCTATAATCTTCGTTCTATACGTGCTGTTGATGGGCATCGCGACTCACTTAAGTGATTCAGTTCATTTCATTTGTTTTAATAGAACAGCCTCCTCAAACACTAAGTGGGTTACAACATTGACAGCTGCGGTAACCTACGTTCATGGTTTTACGTATGTATGTGATGGCTTTAAGACAGAGATTGTATCACAAAACATGTAAATAATTCTGAAAATTCAATTTTAGTGTGTATGTGATGGTCATGTTTCTTTTGTAGAAGAACTTATGCAATTATTATTTGCAGTCTTGTTGCCACTTCCATGGCTTAAGTAGTTATATTTGGAATAACACACAGCAGGCCATGTGGTTATATGAAAATAATCCAGGCTGGAGTGTATCATCTGAAGTGGATTATTTTGCATATGACCACATAGTATGGAGTGTGTTATTCTGGGACTTTCAATATTGGATGTATTAACGGATAACACGATGCACCTTTTAATGGTTTAAAGTTAGATTTTAAGTCATGGAGTATCTGTGAGACAGGTTAGTTCCTGGTATCACCAGCATCTCTCTCTCTTACTTTATTTATTTTTTGATAGAACATCAACACATCGATTCTTATGCTCTTTTCTTTGTAAAACGGTGGGGTTTTTTCTTTGTTTTATTTATTTATTTTTCATTTATAGTCATTTAAAGTACTACTTCAACGACGGGAAAATCGATCAAATGACTAGCCATAGCTAGGGCCTGTGTTTCCACCTCAGCTTGTTAAAACCATTAAACAAAAACAAACTAGCAGCATTTTCTAACGAGACATTTTTGTCTCTGTGTGTTTGTTTTGTTACAGTTAATATTTTTTACATGACACAATACTACCATACACCTTTTCTTGTTGGTAAGTTGGTATCCGCAAAGCTATAAGAGTATATTGTATATGTATCGTTTACCTCAGATTGTGCATGGTGTAACTTTAAGTAAGATTTCCTCTAAAAGTTAATCCATGGCCTAATGATGTACCTTTGAAGTATGTTATATTCATGTTTAAAGGTAAAAATGATGTTCACTGTATAAGACTGCTAACATTGGTTAAAGCTCTGGTTTACTGATCAGTTTAACACTGCTGAGCTGCCGTTGTTGGTCCCTTAAGCAAGGCCCTTTATTCTCTCTGTATCATGACCTCTGTCCCTAACGAACTGGTGGCATTCGAAGAAAGGAATTTTATTGCACTATAATGTACAGTTTATGTGATAAATATGGCTTATTTAATAAATAACAGCTGAAAACATATTTACAATAAAGTACTGTAGAGTAGTATCCGATGTAGTATCAATAACACATAATCCAGTATGTTTGCTTTTTTAGATGGTGCTTTAAAATATTAACTTAAAGGTAGGGTCTCCAATTTTTGTTGACATATAAAATCACCAAAACAAAAACGCCCCTAACCCAAAGGGGTCCCACCCCTGTATTGATAGCTCCGCCCACACATACGTACGTAACCCAGGCAACTAATGGAAAGAAATGTGTCTTTATCATAGCTGAAGGGAAGAACAATACGATTGCAGATAAACAAACAAGCAAAAATGACACACAAGCATAATCATGCAAAGGACGGCATATATTAGTTCTGTGAAACAAAGCAAAACCAACGTTACTCACCTATCGAGAAGGAAGAAAGCAACCTCGGCGTCTTAAGTAAAGTTGGCCGCATATTCACAGATTTGAGTTTCCCGAGTCAATAACTCCTCAGCTAAACGCTGTTACTAGCAAAACACGGTTGTAGCTGCCTCTCTACATTACTATTTTACTTGATTGCCAACATATATACAACATAGGAAACATGTATGTACATACATAGCCAAAAGTATGTGGACACCTAACCATCACAGTCATGTAGAACATCCCAATCCAAATTTAGTCCCATTTCAATGCTATACGATGCTCAACTCTTCTGGGAAGGCTTTCTACTAGATTGTAAAGCTTGGCTGAGGGGATTTTCTATTTAGACACATTAACGTTAGCAAAGTCAGGCTACTGATGTCAGGTAAAATGGCCTGTCAGAGTTTTAGCTCATCCCAAAGGTGTACAGTGTGTTATTTTAAACAAGGTTGAGGTCAGGACTCAGTGCAGGCCACTTGAGTTCTTCCACTCTGTCTTCAAACCATGTCTTCTTAGATTTTGCTTTGTGCACAGGGGCCTTGTCATACTGGAGCAACTTTGAGCCTCTTAATTGCAGTGAAGGGACATTCTAAAGCATACAATGACATCCTATATAATTGTGTGCTTCCAGCTTTGTGCTAAGAGTCTAAGGCAGCGGTGTCCAATCTTATCCGCAAAGGTCCGCCGTGGGTTCAGGTTTTCATTCCAACCAAGCAGAAGCCACACCTGATTCCACCTGTTTAATCAGGTGTTCTTGGCTTTTAGTTGACTCTGGTATGGCTACTGCTTGGTTGGAATGAAAACCTGCACCCACACCGGCCCTTTCCGGATAAGATTGGACACCGCTGGTCTAAGGAATAACTTTTAGGTGTTCACAAACATATAGCTATATAGTGTATATACAAAAGAGAGCATGGGAAAATACAGTGTCTTACCTGGTTTCTGAGAGAGTGTTGACTTGTCAAGCAACACATTTTTTTGCCATCTCATGTCTTTTATGCCATACTTACTACACAAACGTGGGAATTTACACAACCATTAAAGGAATAGGGACTAAATGACTCCATAACGAAACTTCTGTACATATAGTTTAAACAGACACTGTCTTGCTTTAGTGTGTTGATTCACTTAAATGAGTCGTTCAAACAAAACCCATCACTACTATTTGCTTCACAGACCGATGGATAAACGTTATTTGCAAAAATGTATTGTTTTATCGATTCATCACTCAATTGAGTCAATTGGAATATTGAAATATCTCTGGCTCAGAGACTTCTAAAATGAAGAACTGGTAAATTCATAAATCAAAACAATTCTATGTCTGAAGCCAAATGCACTTTAAATGAAAGTGACACAGGAATTTTTGTTGCACCGTCACCATCTTGCTACGTTGATCGGTATTATTAGCATCGCGTATACAATTATCTGTAGTCAAATGCAATATACCTACACGTGGATACAAGAAACACCTTCTGGATAAACAAACTGGAGTCAGAGACTACCAGTCTGCTGACTTGTATGCAATAAAAACAACAATAAGATAATAAGATACAACCTTCTGAAAGTGGTTTCATAGAGTGTAATCGTTCAGCATTCATCCATCTCCTTACATGATCGTAAACGATGCATTTGGATCACCTCGGCTGGACTTTCTAAGAGGAACACATACATGGAAAAGTTACTACATGCTTCTGCACGCTGAAACCACATGTTCCACATGAACAGTGACTTTTGAATGTACCTTCTGCATGCATTCTTACTTAAATCTGGCCTCAAACGACCCACCGATAACCTAAAAGCATGAGACTGCACCTGATTAGAAAGAAGTAAGATATTCTCAGTCCCACAATGGAACGATGCTTCCCGCACCGTCGGCATTCAAAATATCCTCTCTTTGTCCAGAGAGGATGTGAAAATTCTTTGTACCGTAATAAACACAGTGGATATTCAGTATCCTTGCTGCAAGACTTAAGGTTGTCAGGAATGTCATAAGATATTTTTGAATTTATTTATTTGTATGATTGTAAGATTGTGAAGAGAATGGAGACGTTGAAGAGCGACGACGTGGACTCTCGGCAAACTTTCTATCTGTCGTGGATTGATTCCATGGGAAAAATGTTAAAAACAAAACAAAAAATACACTGAAAAACTGGAAACGTGCTACTGAATAGAGAGCCGTGTCATATACCATTGTCTTCATGGAAAGCTACAGGACTTATTGGATGTCTGTCTAAATTGTGCTTTAATTCTTCGGTCCTAAAAATATTTTTTTGATTTAAAGTATTGAAAAAAAGTGTATAAAATGCAAGTGTTAATGAACATATAGCTTGGATGTTGTTCGAGGAACCCAGGCTGAAGGAGTAAGTAGGAAGGAGTCATGCACAATATCTCTATAATGCAAAAAGGACAATTTCACAACAACAGGATGGATATTTTCAGTTATGGAGTACAGACCACATGCCCATGTAAATGCCGGGTCAGAGAAATGGACAAAATGAAACAAAACTCAAAGACTCTGATCCACCTGGGCCAAGGACCTTCATGTACACGTCTCCACTTATTCTCCACTGACATGCACATAACATTTGTCAATTCATGACTGATTACATTCTATATATGATATATGATATTGATCTCTTTGTACAGCGCTGCTTTATCATTGGGCTTCCTTGCAGCATTATGCAACTGATCCAGAATGGTCCACAATGGGATGCAGTCAGCAAGCAAGAGTTTCCTCATGTAGTCTTTTTTATTTTCTCCCCCTAGCCTAAACAAGATCCATCTGTTCTGTCCAGCAGTGTTTCACTGAGGTTCATTTTATTAATTTATTTATTCATTTGTTGTCAGTTTCATCTTCTGACTTTCATTAACTTCTCAAAAACAATACATGGCAGAAAACAAAGGCAGAAACGTCGAACTAGTATTCTGTGAGCCATAACTTTCTTTCCTGTGTTCATCCTTATTGCCCGTCATGACCCGACCTATAGCAAAAGGAAATATCGTGGAATAACAATAAATGTGTGATGCATAACAGATAATTAGCTTTGTCTTTCATGGCCATGGAGAGCTGTGTATAGTTTCATGATAATTTTAGGTGGCTGAAGTCAAGAAAGTGAGAAAAGTGACAAAGAGACAAAAGCTCGAAGGACTGAATACGTTTTAGACGCAATTTTATGTTATAAATAAGGGCGGAGGTTGATGTGTGGGCCGGCGCTCGTATCTGGAAGGTAATCTCTTAAGGTGATTTGCTCTAAAGCCTATCGGTTAAGGTGTTGGACTACCAATTTGAAGGTTGTGAACTCGAACCCAGGTAAACCAAGCTGACACCACTGGGCTTTAGAGCAAAGTCTGTAATCCTCAATAGCTCAGTTATATGAAATAAAAAAAAAATGTTGCTCTTTAAAAAACCGTCTGCCAAATGCAATCGAAAATGTAAATGTAAGGTTTTAAGTTCAAGACCCAGGACTGCCTCTGTTTTGAACGTATAACAAAGATATCATGAATCTACATTCTAAAAGGTTTCAAACTAAAAAGCTCTCCACTAATTTTTTCACCATGCATTCAGTATAAAAACCCAGGATGACGTGCAGCTCATCAAATCCTTGTAATAATCCTTTCTTTCCTCAATAAGGTTTCACCAAGGTGCCCTAACCATGTTCATGAAAGACATTTTCATCATGTTATAACTATAGAATATTTATAAATGCATAGAGAATACAGTTAGATATTTCTTTTTGATATAGGTTCAAGATCCAAATATGTATATGTATGTTCAGTCCCATGTCTCTTGTACTTATCCTATCATGCCATCTTATGTGAGAAAAAAAAATTGTGTGTGTGTTAGCATGTAAGTCTCTGGTCATCCAGCTCTACATGGTGTCTGTGCCATTAATGGTGTACATTGAGATCTTATCTATTTGAAAGGAAACTGGCTAAAACCCTTATGGGTTTTTTATTTCTAAAAAAAAAGAGAAAGGTCAACCTTCCTTAAACAGTGAAAAAATATTGTTCGATAAGTACAACAACATTTCCTTTCCACGATTAGCTAATTCTGATCATATACGAGAATAGATGGATGTAACGGGACTGTGTTGTACGTCTGCAGTGCATGTCAGCTACATGTGTGTTTATTTTGGCCTTGTAAGTAAGCCTTTGAGCGAAAGCAGTGGTGTGTGTGTGTGTGTGTGTGTGTGTGTGTGTGTGTGTGTGTGTGTACGGGCGTTAAAAAGAGGTAAAGTATGATATGAACCTTAAGAATGGATCCACATTAATCCACATGGCAGGCATCAATAAACAGGAAAGTAGCCGTGTAAATCGAAACAAACGTGTCTGTCCTTCCTACTCAACACTCACAGATCATCAAGCTTTTTATTACCAACCTATTAATTTAGCAAAGGCTGAATTATACTTGTTTGAATTTCTGACAGTCAACAATTTAAATGATACAATAATTATGATAATTATGGAAAGGAAAGTGATTGAGCTTCCAACAACCGACTAATTTTTTTTTTATTATTATTATACTAGAATCAAGTATGATACAGTCACAACCCAATATGTGTGAGGTGAGGTGACATACGGCAAAGTATGGTGACCCATACTCAGAATTCGTTCTCTGCATTTAACCCATCCAAAGTGCACACACAGCAGTGAACACACACTCACTGTGAACACACACCCGGAACAGTGTGCAGCCATTTATGCTGCGGTGCCCGGGGAGCAGTTGGGGGGTTCGGTGCCTTGCTCAAGGGCACCTCAGTTGTGGTATTGCCGGCCCGAGACTCGAACCCACAACCTTAGGGTTAGGAGTCAAACTCTCTAACCATTAGGCCATGACTTCCACATCATACTCTTGGTAAATTTGGTAAAGATTCATTTGCATATTGTAGTTTATCTTAGTAGGGTTTTTGTTTAAAAAATAAGTGATGAATTAACTTAATGTGTCTTAATTTGTCTTAATCTGTAACTTAATTTGTTAGGCACTATATGAGTAAGTCTTCCTCAATCTGGAACATAGTCTCTGAGTTCCTGAGTCAGTTTCCTTTACCACTTCTTATAGTGCCTTGCGGTCGGTGGCTGTGCAGCTGCAAAAATCATAGAGTAATGCAGCCACTTAGGATGCTCTCAGTGGTGCATTCGTAGGTGTTTGTGAGAATGTTACGGTGTAGACCAAGATTTTTGAACCTCAGGAGGTAAAGTCTCTGGAGCTTGCACGGAGAGTCCAAGTAAGGTTGACGGTGATGCTCAGTGTTGACTATCCACAGCAGCACTGGTGTATAAATAACCTTAATAATAATAATAATAATAATAATAATAATAATAATAATAATAATAATAATAATAATAATAGTAATAGTAATAATCATAATAATAATAATACTACTATCACTACTACTACTACTACTACTAATAATAATAATAATAATAATAATAATAATAAAATGATAATATTGTTAATATAATGTATATATAATGTTCAGTGCAGTTGAAGTTCTTCCACCCAAAGCGTTTCTTCACGGGTGTTGCTTTGTGCACGGCGGCATTGTCAGGAACAGGTTTGATCCTCTTAGTTCCGGAGAAGAAAAACTAACTCTACGGCACACAGAGACTATTACATTGTGCTAACTTTGTGGTAACTGAACTGTATGTGGGTGTGATGGTCAGGTGTCCACATACTTTTGGCTATAGAGTAAACACTGAACACACATTCAAGACTCCACAAAGTCAAGTTATAAAAAGTAAAATAAAAGGCACAAAGAGAACGTGCATATGGGTTAAAAGTGATTTGCATGTGAGCATTAGGTTTATTATACGACATGAGTGGTTTATATGTTGTTAATAACATGAGAACAACCTCTCTCCAGCTCTCTCTCCATCTCTCTCTCTCATCTCTATCTTTCTCTCTTCATCTCTCTCTCTCCATCTCTCTCTCTCTCTCACGCTCTCCATCTCTATCTCTCTCCACCTCTCTCTCCATCTCTATCTCTCTCTCTCGATCTCTCTCCATCTCTATCTCTCTCTCCACCTCTCTCTCCATCTCTCTTTATCTCTCCACCTCTTTCTTTCTCTCTCTCTTTCTCTCTCCATCGCTCTCTCTTTCTCTCTCCATCTCTCTCTCTCTCTCTCTCTCTCTGTGCATATATTTCAGTACATGTTTACAAGAGACTTCAAAGGGAAGGTGTCACTGCTGGCACGTGCCAAAGATGCCATAGGTACAAGGTGTGTACCGACGCTCACTATCCGGTCCGGTTCAATGCGGTTTAGCTCGTGTTCGCTGGAAGTGTATTGTGGGAGCAGCTCGCGCGAGCTGAGGCGAAGCAGCAGACCACGCGCGAGTTGGAGCACGAGCGCGCGAGGGGCGGGAGGAGGAGGAGGAGGAGGAGGGAGAGAAGGGGGAGAGGAGCAGCACGGCCGCCTTCAAAAATGGCGTCTTCGAGGGGGGAAAAATGACTAATATTATGAAAAAGGCAAGCAGGCCTCACTCTTGACGTTTAATCTAGACTTTTGGCGCCTTGGTGCTTTTTTTAAATAACAGAAATAAGCTTAAAAAAACGGAGGAGAGGAACCGTGTGAGGAAACCGAGGCGGCAAACCGTCTTATTTTGATGCGTCGACAGAGCTAGCTAGCTTAGCTCGTGCTGTGCTATAACGTTAGCTCGCGTGAAGCCTAAACGTTTATCTGTACGTCCGAAGGCGCTGTGCGTGCGTCGCGTGCTGTTCGTCAGACACACGTTTTACTTGTAGGGTTTAGGGGGTACGTTTGTGGGGTTTTAAAGAGGGAGAAATGTAGCGCGTGCGTAGCAGCCGTTGCTCTGCTCCTCCATTTTTTTATTCCAATAATAAAGCGAGTGAAGAAAGGGGAGGAGAGACGAGAGAAAGGACGTGTACGGTCATATGCGTGCATCAGGCAGTACACCGGCTTTACATTTTTATATCTGTCTTACATCTGCGTGGCGGCGGAATGGCATTAATTAGGCTGATTTTGAAACCGAAAAGGAAGTGAGGTGTGTGTGTGTGTGTGTGTGTGTGTGTGTGTGTGTGTGTGTGTGTGTGTGTGTGTGGTGAACACCCCCCTGTATCACGCACTCTCACTCTCCTCCCCTCCATTTCCCTCTCTGTCTCTCTCAATATGCTATTTTTTCACTCCTATCCACATAGTCGGTTCTCATCAAAGGTAGAATGATCGCAAATTAGCAGCGACCGCGTCGTTGCAGGAACACTTTGCACAGACGGATCTGTTTGTATACACTTGTTTTTTAATCGTGTTGTTCTTCGTACGATCGTCCATCCATCCGTGTCAGAAATGGACAGGAATTATCCGGGTGCAGGTTTTGGGGATTTGGGCGCAGGAGCCGGATGGAGCTACGAGCGATCAGCTAAAGCAAGGTAAATATAGCTATAGCTATATATATATGTATATATATGTAATAAATATGTAATAAAACATGCACCGTGAATCCATTGCATTAAGTGTGTATGTGTGCGCGCGCGTTGTGTGTTTAGAGAATAGTGGTGTGATTGGTCTTGTTAATGAACTCTACATTCGCATCCGTGTCTGACGATGCGTTTGCGTGGGATGTCATAAGACGCTGGTCCTTAATGTGTGGAATGGGATGTTTTTTTGTGTGTGTGTTGTTCAGATAAGCCTGGGTTAGAAGGGTGGAATGAGAGAGATGTGATTGACAGCCTAATGTGCGGGTTTGTGGGGGTAAAGACAGAGCAGACACAGGGATAGATGGAGACTAGAGGAGAGGGGGGGAGAAGAAGGGGAAAAAAAGAAGATGGGGGCGGGGGTTGGGGGCAAAAAAATCTTGTACACCCGGATTTATTAGTGTCCCTTTGATAAATATTTAGATCCTGACTTGCTATAAGAGGCGTCTGGTTTGTTCTGGTTGGATGCAGAAAATGCAACAACAATACGACGATAGATAGAAACGCACGACGTTTTTTAAGGGATAAAGGATGCACAGTTTTACCATCTGCATGCAACCATCAAGCCGCAGTATGATTTTTCTACCAATCAGCAAACGGTATTTCGTGCATACTGAAGAAATAAATAAACACAAATAAATAAAGAATAGGACGAGAAGCAGAATGCATCCCGAGTTACAGTAGCATAGCTGTGGTGCTTCGGTATAGCATCCAGCTGACGTTAGCTTGCTAACAAACATCATGGTCGCCGCTGTCGCATATAGGCCTGCAACTGGAACAGCACATAAGCCTTTGTTCTCGCAGGCAAATCCTAAAACACACAAGGTGCAAAACATTGCGAATATTTTCCTCTTTTCGAAACCAACCCAGCCATTTTGAAAACCCAAGAGTTTTTCTTCCCATCCGCACTCGCAGATGCTAGTGCTGCTAAGCTGTTAGCCGTCTACCCTCCATTCCTCTCTTAGCACTGGTGTTAGCCTGTGTGTGTGTGTGTGTTAGGACACTAAGTGTGTTCCCGCTAAGCAGTCACAGGATATTAAGTCGATACTAGCCGAATGTAAATATTTAGGATGCATGCATGTACAGGTATGCATTGTGCACGATAGCCTTCTCGAGGATGCTGTGAAGAAGAATGGAAAAAAAATGCAAATGAAATGATAAATCAGGAGCAGCTGCGTGTTCCTGCTCTCAGACTGTATTCAGGTCATGTATGGATTTTGCCACGGTTTCAGACAGGAATCTGTTCGCCGTGACTTTAAACTTATAGCTTTTGCGAATGCGTTGCTATGTGGTCATAAAACAATAATAATTATATAGCAACGAAATACGTTTGACAGATAAACATTCTCACGCGCCAGTAACGAATTATGCTCGTTATCACGTCGTGTTATTAATGTGGAAACAAACAATTAATGAACACATCCGAGTTGTAATAAGAAAACATCAACTTATTTTCTGATGTTTTGCATTTTTGCATGTTTTGCACTTCCCCAGTTTCATTTTGAGTGTAGCTCAGAATTGTATAGAGAGACCGTACATTTGGATTTAAAAGATCACACAAACACAAACACACACACACACACACACACACACACACACATATATATATATATATATATATATATATATATATATATATATATATATATATATACATATATATACATATATATGCAATAATCTATGCACAGGCAAAAGTTTATGGACACCTGAATATCATGCATATGTGCGTCTCATTCCAGATTTTGTCCCCCTCCTTCTTTTTATAATAATCTAAACAATCTTCAGGGAAGGCTTCAAGATTTTGGAGTGTGGCTGTAGGGATTTGAGGTCAGGCTCTGATGTCATGGACAAGGAGGTCTGGGGTTCAGTTGGCGTACCACTTCATCCCAGAGGTGTTCAGAGGTCAGGGCTCTGTGCAGGCCACTCGAGATCTTCCACTCCAGTCTTAACAAACCATGTCTTTGTGGAGCTCACTTTGTGCACAGTGGCATTGTGGGTGCGGGGACAGGTTTGGGGCCCCTTTAGTTCTAGGGAAGGGAAACTGTACTGCTACAGCATACAAAGGCATGATATGCAGTTGTCTGCTTTCAGGCTGTGATGGTCAGGTGTTCCTACGTCCCCAGGCTGTAGTTTATATAAATATTTAGAAATGCAGTTATATAGTTAGTACATAAACACCTACCTAAAGGCCTGGCACAATAAATATAGAATTGCTTAACCACAATTGTGTGAGTGGTCATGATTAACGATTAGATTACACACCCACATATGAAGTAGATGTATAGGCAATATAGGAGGGATATGTTGACAAACAGATTAATTTCTACTGGATTGTACAATATAATCAAATTTAACGTAATTATTATTATTCTTGGCTTTGACCTTATGATTTTTTTGGTATCTTAGTACAGAATTGTGTTATTTAATAATCACATACAATTATTTTTAAACAATTAATTATTTTTAAATTCGATAGGCATCTGTGTAAGTGCTTTGATACACTACTATTATTCTTAAGTAAGGAAAGGGATATAGAGTTAAACTGAACGTAGTTACATTATATTAATTGTTCGTTTGACCTTTAGCCTAATTATTTCAAAATTGTCCTACTTACATGCATTTTCTTTTGTCAGTTTGGTGTATGGTAGCTCCAGATCATCCCATCCAGAGTCTGAACTCCTTCACAGGCAAGCCTATGCCACTCCGCATCCGCTACAAGGTTATGCAACCAATCACCACCCGGGCAGCTCTGGACAGGGTGGGGCGTGGGGTGCAGCTGGCAGGAGTCTTGGTGAGTGACATTGCATCTATACCTGTTCGAATCTTTTTTGCCAGTAACTAGGAGCTGTTCCGTACCTAAGTAACCTTGCTGAATTTGGTTACAAATCTTGCCCAGGCGTGATGCAAGCAGAGGCAGGGTATACAGGTGGAGCTAAAAATAAGTCCGGCCATCAACTGGTCACACACAGTCAAACACACTTTCTGATTAATGTCTCAGGGTGAACTCATGTCTTCACCACACAGCATTTTAACAGAAATCTAGTAGTGACTTTTTAGAAGAAGTTTTTTTCCCCCCAAGGTTTAAGAGCACCATAATTTTTAAAACAGCAATTTAATATTTCGGCTAATGATCAAATTTTTGCTGTGATAAGTAAAAAGCTGGCAATTTTCTAGGGAAACCCCCAAATGGCATTTATTCAGGTTGCATAGGACACTATAAAGGAGCTGAATGCTATAGGAAGACATTTGAGCTTCACGACAAATGCATGGCTCGTGTTTTTTGCATCTGGTAATGCACTCCGATGCATCTGTATTTTAAGTATTGACAATTTGCAACCATCAAAGAACTTTGCTCATCTGAATGCTTACTAAAATTGAAAGTATTTGTCACACTTGGGTGTGTGTTTCCTTTTAAACGTGCCTTATACTTATTATTTACTTGAATGAAACTGAACATAAAATGAGAGATGCCTGGTCTAATTTTTATTTATTTATTTTTGCTAGTATACAAAGATTTTATATAATTTACATAAACAGATATACAGGGTACAACGTGTAGTGAATTGCTGAGTGGTTGACGCCAGGAAGTAATAAAGATTAAATAATAATAGTAAGAGAGGGTAATAAAAATATATAATCTAATAAAATAAAGATATAAGACAGTAAAGTAAAAATAGAGAAGAAATGCAATAAGAATTAAGTAATATAATAAATATAAGAATAAGAATAAAAAAGAAGGAAGTAAAAGCGAAGGGAGTTGCCTGCCTTATGCAAGTTGTAGTGGTTAAGTGGTGTGCAATGACACCTATTTACCTGTCTAGTCACCACACGATAACCTTCTGAGAAACTCCTCCTAGTTTTATGGGCAGACACACATAACATAGTAGGATGCATACAGCTCTGCTTTTATGTTTATTGTGAAACTATGCTGTTAGGTGGAGAAGTGCTACAGAGCCATGGGCACGGCCCCATTAGTTGTTATAGGCGTTCGGAGTACCTGCGATGCTCTCAATAAATGTAGACTGATATATTTATTTATAATAACAATTGTACACATGACTCACCCCTTATAGAAATTCATAACTGGCTGTGATTTTGTAGGTATATATGTCACATGCACATGCAAGGTGCTTGCATTGGCTTATCATGCATGTACTAATTTGTTGATTTAAATGAATACATTTTTTATAGGCTTATCTGGGCTCTTTGATGCTGGGCTTCACCATGCGAGTCCCTCAGGCCCTGATCCCTCTGTTATGAACTTGATCTCAGCTTTAGAATCCAGAGGACCACAGCCACCTCCTTCTGCTTCTTCCCTTCTGTCTCAGTTCCGCACTCCGTCTTGGCAGACTGGTAAGGTCTAACACGATAGAAGAAAGACAAATTTAAATTTACAGATATAAATAATGGGTACATCTCTAAACATTTAGAGCCACCATCTAGCACATAGTACCATCTTACCATAGTAACAGCTTATAAGGCATACATTTCAAAATGATAATAGGCCTTCTGATTATGCTATGTTTTTTCAGATTATTTTGAAAATTCTTCAGAGCCTACCAGGATTGGAATTTCTTAACTATTTGTGATCTTTATGTTTATTCAATAAACTCATGTATTGTGTATCTCTGCATTTTGTCCTTTTTCACCTTTCTTTAGCAATGCACACACCTGCACCTGCAGAGCTTTTCATCTCTGGAGCCCTTCCTGGTTCTGGATCATTCCCATCATCCTCTGCCTTATCGGCCTACCAGCACCCAGCTTCGTTTTCTGGACGCTCCTTTCCTGGGGTGACCCCCTCACTTTCTTTACAGGACACTCCTACATTCAGCCCCACCTCAAATGGCCTCTTGTCTCCCCATGATCCTTTGCTGCACATTAAGACACCCTCGCAGTCAAGTCTGGGCTTTGATCGTCTGTTGTCATCTCAGGGTGCTGCTGCAGCTTATCGTGGGAGCCATGATCCTAGTGGTGGTAGTGGTGTTACTTCTGCTCAGGCATCCTCAGCAGCTTCAGCTTCTGCACGTCATCTGCAATCTCACCAGTTTAACTTGCTGTCCTCACAGCTACAGGACCAGTCTTCACAGATATATAGTGCTTCTGTGTTCTCATCTGCTCCTGCTCCACCGCAGCCAGCTTCCCAAGAGCGGACTGTACCACGACAAGACAGTGTCATTAAGCACTACCAGCGTCCCTCGCCAGCACAAGCTCCCTCTTCCACACCTCATCCCCTCCAGCATTACCTCAGTTGTGGAGTGTCCGGGTATCAGCAGGCCCCTCATCCCCGTCATGCTGGTCTCTCCTGCAGTCCATTGGGAGAGCATAGCCCTTCCTCTGACCATAAGCCTTCCCCCAGAACAGAGCAGTACAGACCTATTATCCAGCCTTCATATGGTTCCTCCTCATCGTCAACCTCCGGTGGGCCTGGAAAGGCAGCAAAAAGCAGTTCCAGTAGTGGTTACTCTTCTTCTGGCTCGGGGTCATCTTCCAGAACTCCCCATACACCACCTTCTGCGTCCTCTGCTTCATCATCTTCCTCATCATCTTCTTCCTCTTCAGCATCTGCCAGTGCACGCCAATCTAACTCCATCCCAAGCTCTACTTCTGCATCCGCATCCTCTCGGCAGCAGCCACCAACCCAGTCTGTACCTCCTCCACAAACACATTCCCAGCCTGCTCCCAGCACCAACACCTCTCAACAGACTCTTCCTAAAGCATGTCTCTCAGGCTATGGCTCTCCAGTGGCTCCAGTAAAGTCGTCTAATAGTTTGACAGGACAGACCCCACCCCAACAGCAGCCTCAATCTTTTTCTCCCAGCCAGCCCCCATCACATTTATCTCAGTCATATGCGGGGTTCAGCTCCCCACAAACACACGATCTCCCTTCAGCCAGGACCTCCGGAGTAGCAAAAGGATATGGGAATCTGGGAAGCCAGTCATTTTCAGCAGAATCCGTATATGGGACAGATTCAGGTTATGGCTCATTGCCTCCATCTTTAGGGGGAGCTGGAAGCCCCTCCATGGGCTATGCTGCCTCAGGACACTCTCCTGCACTTCTACGTTCAGGGGCAAGTGGGGCAACAGCTGGTGGGAGCAGCAATGGAGGAAGTACCAGTACTGGTGGTGGAAATAATGTGGCTGGTGGAGGGGGGTCTTACCACATCCCTGATTCCAGCCCATCTCCATCTGGCAACTCTGGAATCATTCGCCCAGGTCTGCATTCTCCTGCTCCTTCACGACCTGCTCAGTCACCTGTTGGAACAGGATCCAACAAATACCTATCATCTGTTCTCTCACCTTCTTTCTTACCCTCCCCACAAGGCTACCCAGACACCAGAGGACCACGATCACAATCGTACCATCCTTCTGCCCCTCCCAAAACCAAGTCTGATACAAGCCTGCTTGGTGTGACTGAGTCTCGCCCACAACAGGATGATGACGATGATGATTTCCTCATCCAGCATCTACTTCAGGCTCAAAGCCCTACTCCTCAAGCCTCCCATCATCATCCACCTCAAAGCCATCATTCCTCGCAGTCTACACAACAACCACCTGTACTTCCAACCCAAGATGGAGGCAAGGGTTTATCCTATGAGATGGGAAAGAGCTCAGAGGAACGGTATCATCTTCAGAGTGTTATTCGAACTCATAGTGCAACAACAAATGCTGCAGTATCTGGAACAGGGAATGGAGCAGGCCTGGACAGTCAGTTGGAAATGTCTTTAAAAAAGCAGCAGCATCAGCAGCAACACCAAACACAGCATCAGCAGCAGCAACAACACAAACATCAACAGCAGCAGCAGAAGAGCAGCAGAACTGTCACTGATGGAGGAGGACGAGGAAACCCAGAACAAGCTCATTCCCATTCACATCATCACCATGACTCAATGGGCTCAGTGGTCCACTATGGTCGGGGTGATCCTTATTCCCAGCATTCTATTTCGCAGCATCAATCTTCTCACCATCAACACACTCCACACACGCCTACACATTCTCATTTGCACTCTCATCCCCATATGGATCTTCAGAAAAAGCCCCAAGAGTCGGCAGATATGGCCTACATCCGCAAAACACCTGATTTGCAGCAGCACCACCATCAACAGCAGTCAGGACATCATCCTTCTCATCAGCAACAACACCAACAGCAGCAGCAACAACAGCACCAGTCTCAATCTTTAATGGAGTCTCCAACAGACCAATCCCGTCAGCCCCCTCATTTGTTACAGTCTGTTCTCTCTCACACAACACGCAGCAAAATAGACACTCAGCAGCAGCAACACCCTGCAAGCCAGCAGGCTTTATTGGAAGCAGCAGGTGGGGTTACAGCAGCCGAAACTCATTCTCAGCCTCAGGCATCTCAATTACAGCTTCAGCTCCAGACCCAAGCTTTGGAAGCTGCTAGTCACTATAGCCATGGTTCTCAGCAACAGGACCAGAATCATTCAAAATCCACCACAGTGTCTTCACTGGATATGCTGGAGCGCTCCCTTTCTCGAACTTCTAGTCAGGAAGGAGGAATAATGGACGATAGAGCAGGAAATGAGGGAGGCAGAGGAAATTCTGGAGCTGGTACTGGAGGAACAGTTGAAAGACACAGATCACAGGATCAGCAGAGACTTACGTCTCATCATCCTTCACAGCATCATCCTTCTGAGTTACATTCGTATCTTTCTGACCCTGACTTGGGCTTATCCACACCCTCCCATGGACATCACCTTTCCCATCACCACCACCAATCCCAGCAACCTCCTCAAGCTCAACACCCTAACTCACACCATCATGCTCACTCTCAGCATCAAACTCAACAGAGCCATCACCACCTTGCTTCCCAGTCAACCTCTGCAGCTGCACAGCAACCAGAGCAATCTCACTCCTCTCAGCTTCCTCAGGCTCAGCTTGACCAGCAGCATCAAGGAGAGCATCACTTTGACTCTAGGGGCTCAGCAGTGAAGTCAAATACAAATCAGAATCAGTCACATCAGAACCAGAGATTTGTTCCATTAACATCTATTTGTTTCCCAGACTCTCTCCTCCCAGATGAAGAACGTTCTTTCTTTCCTGGCATGGAGGACATGTTCTGCCCTGAAGAGTACAAGTCAAGCTGCTCTGGAGGAACAGGGCAGGGTCAAGATGGAGTTTCTCAGGCCCAGACAGGACAAGAAGGTATGGAGGGAATTAAATCAACTGCAGAAGGTGGAGGGGATGATACAGGTGCAAGCTATGACATGCTTGGTCACCCTGGTGATCAAGATTATGGACAGTATTGCCATGAACTTGCAGAGTCTGACAATGGAACCATGCACCTTGACCTTGACTCTTTAAAAACCCATGAGCTCCCATCAACAGTCAATACAGAGCAACTTGGACTGATACAGTCTCAGCCAACTAGCCTTGGAATGGGAAGTGGTGCAAATGTTGGGGAAGGAGCTGGGGCTAAGATGGTAAGTTCTGGAGGTTCTGGTTCTGGATCAACAGGACTCACCTCTCCAATCTTCTGCTCATCCAGACCCAAAAAGCTCCTGAAATCCAGTTCTTTCCACCTGCTAAAGGAGAGACCTGATCCTAATTCCCTTCCCAAAAAGAGCTATGCACAGGAATATGAATTTGAGGATGATGAAGATAAGGCTGATGTTCCTGCTGACATTCGACTAAATAGCCGAAGACTTCCAGACCTGATTCCTGACCTTGTATCCAGCTGTCGGAAATCCAGTGGTGGAACTATGAGTCCCTTAATGGGTGACTTGGATTTTGGATATCCCTCTCTTGGTCCACCTCCGCAATTACTTCCCCATGATGGACCAAAAAAGAGAGGCAGGAAGCCTACCAAGCCCAAACGGGAAGGTCCCCCAAGGCCCCGCGGTCGCCCACGAATACGCCCTTTGCCTGAGCCCCACCACTCCAGGGCCATAATGGGAGAATGTGGAACCGGATATATTCCTGAGAGAGGCAGAGGGAGAGGCAGAGGGAGAGGCAGAGGCAGGCGAGATGAATCTATGATGGACAGCAAAGATCAGAGTCAGCTCTATCAACAACACATGCAGCAACAGCAAATGCATCACCAGTCACAACAGCACCAGGAGCCAATCAAACCTATCAAGGCAAGTTTGGAAAGAGAATTTACCCTATTTTGCATTAGTTTTTTAGCAAATATTAAAAAAATATAAATTCATTTTATAAAAAGGTATATTAAGAGCCAAGTGTACATATCTTTTAAATGTCTAATTTTGTTTGGGTTTTTCTTTGTAGATCAAGCTTCCTATTGGTACCATGTCAACTTCTGATGCCCTCTTGCGAACGGATTCTTTGTCTGGTACTGACCCAGCCCTCTCAGATGGTTCTGTTGGCTCTGCCCCTTCTTTGGGTTTGAGTCCAGGAACACCAGGAGTGCCTGATATCAACAGACCAATAGACAAGATTAAGGCCAAAACTCAAGATGTGAGAGAAATAAGCATGTTTCTTCCACATATGTATTTAATAACTCGTGTGCGAGCCTGTGTGATACCTGTGTGATATGTAGCCCTTATTTTATTTGCTCATGCTTATCTTGTGTTTACTTCATGTATTTTACCAATTTTTTTTTAGATGGAAGAGAAAGATTCTGAGAAGACTGGCTTTGTGGCTTCTTTTTTGGATTTTCTAAAATCTGGGAAAAGGCCAGGGAGCAGCTCTGGGAATGGCGATTCATCTCCAGGAAAAAGTGGTGGTATCCATCCAATATCTCCTCAACCACCACCTCCACCAGCACCTGCAGCATCCTCTGGTTATGGGGATAGTGAAGGCGATGGAGGGCTGTCTTTGGGTGGATGTCCAAGTCCTTGTAAGCGCTTGGATGAAGAATTGAAGAGGAATCTGGAAACACTTCCATCCTTTTCCTCAGATGAAGAAGACTCTGTGGGGAAAAACCAGGACCTCCAAAAGAGTATCTCCTCTGCCATATCTGCTCTATATGACACTCCACAGTTAAGCACCTCTTCAATGCAGCCTCCCTCTCTCCCTCCTCCTCCTCCTCCTCCAATTCCTCCTACACCACTGACACCAACTCAACAGCCACCTTCCCTTAGCCCTCAAACTCCAACACACATGCACACGCAGTCTTCTTCACATACACACCCGCAGTCTATTGAATCTCCCATATTATCAAGAGACGAAGAAGGCGATGAAATGGAAGAGGAAAAAATGAAAGATGAAGGTGAAGAAGAGGTGCAAGATAAAAGCGTAGAAGAGAAAGTCCCAGAAATGGAGTTGCTGAGTGTTCCAAAAGTAGGAGGTATGAAAAGAGGAAACAAACACATTCAGTTCAAATAGAGCACTCAAAGTTCAAGATTCATTTGTGCTATTGTTCTTATTTTGTGGTTCGGTTATAAATTATGTAAATATTCCTTTTCTTTTTCAGATTCGCCTAAAGAAGCTTCTCAAGCAGCAGCTCCATCTTCGCTTCCACCTCTCTTCCCATCATCCCCTCCATCTTCATCTTCACCCTCTCCACCACCTCTTCCTCCGCTCTCTCTCCCCTCGCCCCTGCCCGAGCTGGAAGATAACCCATCTCCACTACAGAAACCTCTAGTTCAGCAATCTTCACCTCCAGACAGCCCTCTTGCCCCCTCCTTACCTGTCCTCTCTCCTCCCCATCCTTTGCCTGTACCCTCTCCTCCAGCCTCTGAGACACCCACACCCCCAAGCCCCCCTCGACCTCAGCAGCCTGCTCCAGCTCCTCCATCCCCAGAAGAGCCCCCAGCACCCCAAATCCTGCCATTACACCTGGCGCAGAAACAGAGTGGTGCTGCCATTGCAGGAGAGACTGATGAAGATGAGAGTGAAAGTGGAGGAGAGGGTATCTTTAGGGAAAGGGATGAATTTGTGGTACGGATAGAAGACATCAAAACTCTTAAGGTACGTACCGCACCCAACATATTTTACTGTCTTTTGGGTAGAGCTGATGGTTTAATCATAGTCTACTAATCCAAAGTGCACACACACCATGAACACACACACCGTGAACACGCACCCGGAGCAGTGGGCAGCCATTTATGCTGCGAGCAGTTGTGGGGGGATTTGGTGCCTTGCTCAAGGGCACCTCAGTCGTGGTATTGCCGGCCCGAGACTCAAATCCACAACCTTAGGGTTAGGAGTCAAACTCTCTAACCATTAGGCCATGACTTCCCCATACATTAGCCTTACCTACTTTTACTTGGAAATTGAATACTTTGAAAAACATAAATAAGTAAAATGTGATGTCCAAAACATTTAATACATACAGTTTTAGTTTTTGTATTATATATTTTGTAATGTATTTTAGTGCACAGCATCTTCCGTCCATCTTTTCGTCAACATATCCAAAGATCCTTTCCAAAACACAGATTATCTTGATCTTTTATCGGATTAATCCGTCTTTAAAATCACATAATATATAATGGCTTAAAAAATTAAGAACTTTCTGAAATACAATGAAGATTAAAAAACTGAAATATTTTCTGAAATATTGTTCATCTTCGTCATCTTTAGAAATCGAAGGAATATTCGATATACTGTAAGCTGTGGGTTATAGGAAAACCTTCGGAAAACTGGAAAACACAGTGAGCAAAATGAATGAACAGTGACCCTTGAAGCACAAAAGAAGATTAGTGCTAAAGTTTTTGAGTGTTGCTCTGTCAAAGCTTTGTTGCCAAGGATTTCCCAGAGATTTTCAGAGAGAGTCCTGATTCTAAACCTAATTGAAAAATCTCTGGAAAATCCTTGGCATCAACGGTTTTTGCTGAGAAACCCTCTAACAGTTACTGAACTTAAGAAGAGAGGACCAAGACCTCAACAGAGCAGTGTGAGAAACTAGTGATGTCCTCACACCAAAGATGTGCTCAAGTCATTCAAAGGTTACTTTGTAAAACATGCTAGTAGAACAGTGGTATATACCACAGCTAGTTTCTTTCAATTTTGTTCGCCACTGTGTGTCTCCACAATGTTCCTCTCGGTCAGTATAACTATTTTAGTAGAATGTTCACAGCTAAAGTATCTTGCCGGTCCACCTAAGGGCCTTTTTACACCTGGTCACTTCATGTGTTTTCTCTGATCTGACAGCTATCTGATTTGTTAAAACTGTTCCATTTACATTAGGCCACATAAATGCGTCTCGGCAAATCGGATATCAATCCGATCTTTCTACTCCCGCCCAAAATGCAAATATATTTTACCTCATTTCCGGGGTAATTGAAATGGAACACGCTTTGGTGTATGCGGTTTTCAGAATGCAATCAAAAAGAAGACGAAAAAACTTGTTACGACGGTTATGCTACAAAAAACAGCATTTACTTGCGAGTGACGTACTTCCGTTTGGGAGGAGTTTAGCACTGACGTATGTAGCTTGAACAACCACATTCATTTACACCTGTCCAGTTTCATCTGAAATGCGTCCCAGACCACCTCCTGAAGTGGTTTGAATGATCTGATTTATATCCGTCTCGAAAACGTTTTGGAGGGCATTTAGACCTGGTCTTTTTACCATCGGATAGCTATTGGATCACAGAAAATGCATAAAGTGACCAGGTGTAAAAAGCCCCTATCACAATTGGGTGTTTTGAGCATGGTTTTTGAGCTGTTTATTAATGAATACTATTCTTGACTGAAAATTAATTTGAATTTTCGTTACTCTTCCTCTCCGCAGCTGGCCCTACAGACGGGTCGGGAGCCTCCGCCCATCTGGCGTGTACAGAAAGCTCTACTTCAGAAGTTTGCACCAGAAATTAAAGATGGACAAAGACAGTTCTGTGCCACTAGCAATGTTAGTCAATTTTAAAATACTTTTCTATCAGACACAAGCTGTTAATAACCAATATATAAAGTTGTCATAGTTAATAGATAGCCTAAAGCTAATGATCTGTTGTATGTCAGAAAAACATGGGGTCAGACTTACTTCTTTAACCGTTCTCGTTTTATTTAATTAGGTGTTGTGTTTACATATTTGTCTGTGATACCCTATCACACTTTGAACTGTTTGTTGAATTGTTGTTTTGCTTGTTTATCTTTCGTGCCTCAGTATCTTGGTTACTTTGGTGATGCTAAAAAACGGTACCAGCGACTATATGTGAAATTCCTGGAGAATGTGAATAAGAAGGACTACGTAAGAGTTTGCTCTCGCAAGCCCTGGCACAGACCTTCTGTGACACTCAGGTACCTTTTGCATTATAGGAGATCTCAAATAATTTTGCATCTAAGCATGCTCAAGGTAAATATATGTTTGTAATAACATCTGACACATAAATCTCCTGTAACCATACAGACGGCAGTCCCAGTCTCACCCAGTCCCGAAAATGACCCCACCTCCTAACAATCAGACGTTACCTCGCATTGCGAGAGATGAAAAAGACAAAGACAGAGAAAAGGTGAAAGAGAAGGAGCATCGTGACACCAGAGAGAAGAACAACGTCAAGGTGAAAGAGCAGCAAGAACGGGTGACGAAAATGAAGGAGCGAGAAGAAAAGAAGGACAAAGAAAAGAAAATGCCGCCACCTCCTGCACCCCAGAAGGCAGAGAAACGAGCAGCTGTGACAGAACATGGGAAGGAGGAGAAAAGAGCAGCAGGAGCGGAGAGAAAGTTAGAACGGCCTACAAAACAGCAGCCGGTGAAAGTAAAGGCCGAGCCTCCACCTAAGAAAAGAAGGAAGTGGCTAAAAGAAGTGCCCTCGTCGTCTGATTCGGATTCTTCTGCTAGCGATGATGAGAGTAAGCGCAGTGAAAACTTTATCTTTAGTGGATCTTTATATGCTTGTGTGTGTGTGAGTGTGTGTGTGACCAGGCTTAAATCTTGTAGTTTCAGTGAGAGCAGGCCTTAATACTCGAGCAATGCGAGAGATGTACCGAAGCTATGTGGAGATGCTGGTCAGTACCGCTTTGGACCCTGACATGATACAAGCACTGGAGGACACAGAGGGTACGAGGCTTATACAATCACAGGATGCTTTCTGTGTCAAAAACGAGTCTAAACTGTATTAACGCTTTTGTGCTTTCCATTTTCAGATGAACTCTACCTGCCTCCAATGCGGAAGATTGACAGCATTCTAAGCGAGCAGAAGAGAAAGCTGCTAAAGCGAGTCAGCATGAACCCCCAACACCAGGTATCACCTTGACCTCACTGCGTGTGTTTCTGAAATTATATACCCTCGATGTTTATGCCTTCTCATGCACTGATCCCCTCTTTCCCTCCCTCTTGCCCTGAAGGAGGCCCTAAACACTTTTCCTCAGATAACAGCAGAGCCCTTGGACTCAGGAGCTGTGAGGGTCAAACTTGGTGGGGAGTGCTATAACCGTAAAACACTGAACCGTGTCAAGAAGAATATCCCTAAACCACAGGTACTTGTTTCAGACACAATGCAAACCTGAATTCAGCTCATTTACATAACCAGGTGTTGGGTTTAGTTTAAGATGACCTGCATAATATTTTCATAATATTAAATATCTGTTAGATTATATTAATTGTGCTGTATACCAGTGTAGAATAGAAGCAGGTGGGAATTAGGCAAATATCAGAAAACGTTAATAACACAGTGTGGATTATGCTATACAGTTTCTACTCTCCCAACAAACCTGTTTTTTTGTTGTAGTTGTTTTGTTTTAAAATCAATTCTGTTTATTTACTTACTTACTTACTTATTTACTTACTTATTTACTGCTTCATGCCCAGGTAAATTTTGAATGTCATTCATGGCTTGTCTCAATGTTTCTAACAAACATGAAAATCAAAATTAATCCAGAACAAACGGTTCTTGAAGTAACTTCATGCAGATATCACGGTTTTGGAAATAGTGACTTGCTCTTATCTTTGGAAAAAACAAAACCAAACCCAGAAAACAAGGATAACATGATCACATACATCTCCAACACCTGCTTTGTCTTATCCAACCTCATAGAATTGTAGAATCCTGCCTTTTTTTTTTACCTTCTATTGTATATAGAACAAAAAAGGTATTATAGCTCTATCTAGAAACAGATGGAACAAAATACTCCAGTTGATGTTTGTATTATATATACGGAACGTGCATTTGAACCCTTTTCTCATCTAGGACTTCAAGCTGTCGACAGAGATGTGTCGACTCTACAGCTTCTACCATTCTCTGCATCATTACAAATACCACACCTTCCTAATCTGCAAAAAAGAGGTAACACCACCTGCACAGCTTCTCTTTTCATTTCGGTCGAAATGTCAGAAGAAACAGAATGAAAAGTAAGGAATTGTATTTCTTCCTCAGACCAACACTATAGAGCAGGCGTCCGAAGATCCTGGGCAGGAGGAGGTTGTTCAGCAGTGCATGGCCAATCAGAGCTGGCTGGACACACTCTTCAACGCCTTCTTAGAACTGATGACCCTCAGTGCCAAAGCCTGACAGAATGAAACGTTCTAGAGGGGGCGAGCGAGATACAAAGTGCAAGCCCTTAGGATGCAGCCGAAGATCCTGTGGAACAAAGGACATGGATTTGTTTTCACATTGCCCTCCTCACCCAGCCCTTTCCTATTGTTTTTCTTGGGGTGTTTCTTAAGACGATTGTGATACATGACCAGGCAGTAGAGCCACCTCTCAGCAGGTAGCCTTTGGCTAGTAAACTAATCAGCGCTTCGTTACTGAAGTCAATGAGAGCATAGTTTTTGTGCTAAACGGATTAAAGGCTAAACGGAGTGCATATTCACAGACATAGATGTGACCAATTTTTTTTTTCTTCTTTTTTTGGTGGAGGGATGATGAGTCAAGGGATTGCCCCCTTTGCTAACTGACAGGTGAGCAGAAACAAACGGAATACGACTGAAGTAGAGTACTGTACAAATATTACTTGTCGATTCGGACAAACTTCGAACATTTGGAATTTAAAGACACTGCAAGGAGGAAGTCTGTTACAATTTGAATTTTACACAGATTATTTTTTAAGACTACAAACTTTTATTCTGCTTTGTTTTTTTTCCTTGAGTGGAGGAGTGACGGTTGTGCTTTATAAACGAGTGAAGAGTGTCGTGCAAAAGGAAAACTGACAGTGAAAACATTCTAAACAGTGTAACACTTAATGCTACGTGAGTGAACCGAGAGAGCTATATGCGCATTTCTATTATTTATATAAAGACATTTCTAACAGGAGCTTGCACATACAGTATAAAGCAGCAATGCTTCATTATTCATTTCATAACATTATGTTCAGATGCCATACGCCAAAAAAAAACGTGTTGTCAAATTCAGAGCCGTCTTCCTTGAGGCTTGTGAAGAGTTGGCGCTAACACATGGCATTGTTTTTTTGTCTGTAAAAGAGTAAAAGAAAGAAATAAAATATCTTTCAGCTACGCAAAACTGTATTATTTCTGTGCATTCTTCAGAAGATGGACATGAAAACAAGAGCTAACTATAGCATTCAATTCCCACTAGGGACAAATTATGTATTAGTAATATTTAAATAGGATCTTTTTTTTTTGTTTTCTGTTTTGTTTAATTTTTAAATGTTTGTCCATTGTCTGTATTATTATGAGTATTATTTTGGAACAATCTAATACTGTGCTTCTTTTGAAAACTAAGCCTTTGTGTAAATACTGTACAGCTCTTCACTCAAAATACAGTTCTTCTGTATATGGACTATTCCTGTATTTGACAAACAAATAAAATCAAGGAGCGTATAATGTCTCATACAAATGTCAGTTTTCCCCTCGTGCTTCTATTTCTTAAGACGGCGCGTGTCGACGTTTAGTTTTATTTACACTGTTGTCCTAAATTAGCAAAATAGATTAACTTACGGGTATTTATTTCCTCTCCGTGATTCAAAAAAGGACAAAGCCAGTAAATAATTAAAAACTTGCTGAAATATAAACGAAGCTTTAGATTGTTTGATTGCTTCCTGAAAGTGACAGATGGAGTGTAAAAACAATTAATTACGAATTAAGTTGCTCATCATTCGTTCAGCTATGTTGCCTTGGCTGTTTTGTGTGGACTCATTTACAGTAAGTTCACTATAAACCTCATGAAGTCCATTTCACTTCTAGGTTTTCAGATAAAATCTTCCATAATTTCCCAGCTCTTGTCTGGATGATTCCAGTTTTCTGGGGTATTTCCAGCTCCAGGCTCAACTGAAAGGTGAGGCTGATTAACACAGTCCCAATGAAGCTACCTTGGGAAACAGTGGAAGATACCTTTGTCTTTTTTTAATGTAAAACATGGTTCTTGGGCGAGCCTGGGGGATTTTCTCTCGGAATGTATGAGCATCAGTTTATGGAAATATCTAGATGTTGTAGATCTTCTTACTGGGACCACAGATTCACATCCCTGGCCATAACATAGCTCATTTTATATATTTTTATGCCAGATGAAACTAAAAATGACCAGGCTTGGGAGTCTGTGCTTTGAATGAACACAGCATCACAAATAATTTCAGGTTTTGCATTTTTGCATTGTAGCTGATTAGACTTGATCGTTTTAAAAACTTGAGAAAACGAAATGTTAAGACTGCTTTACAAGTTTGTTATTTCACACATTGAGAAACCTAAACATCTGTCCTGAAGAAGAAGTGGAAAACTGTTATCAAGTGCTGACGGGTGGAGACTCTTTCCATAAAAGTCCCACCATCTCTCAGGGTAAGAGGTAGGTATTTTGTTTCTGTTTGTTATATGTGTATATGTGTGTATGTGTGTATGTGTGTGTGTGTGTGTGTGTGTGTGTGTGTGTGTGTGTGTGTGTGTGTGTGTGTGTATGTGTGTTATTCCTATTCCTACAGCCTTTTGCAAACTATTACAATATTAAATGAACTAATGAGCGATTTTAAACGGATATAATTTTGTGTGACGTCTGAGAGACGACTTCGCGCAGTAAAATGAGACGTGGCCGTTAGAACTCGAAAGCGAAACCGATTCTGACGGATTTCCCGAGAAGTTGTGGCTCGGTTGCCAACTGTGCCGGTGTTCACTAGAGTAGTGCACTACCCAAGTGACACAATAACGGCTTCTCTGCCCGACCTAGTGCCCTATCTGTCTAAGCCATTTGTTACCTGACCAGCAGGTTCCTCGCGCAGTAAACCCGCTGAATTCCCCGTATTTTTCGCGACACACAGAGCGAAGTGAATGTCCTGTCTGCTTCAGCTCCTTACACGTTACCTGTGACATTTACTGCCCCTTAACCCTGATGAGGTAAGGCCTAGTTTCTGTTTTCATAAATAAACCGTAAATTCAGTTAGAGTGAATGAAGGCAGCGCGCGTGCTCGTGATTTAGGCCACAGCTTTTAACAAGGTCTAAAAGGTTTAAACGTCAATTATTTTGTTACTTATATGTCGTTATATGTGTGTGGGAGGTCATCTTTAAAAACATGAATTTACAGTTTACATTAATACATTTACACTAGGATAAACATTAGCTAGGATTACATTACTTTATTGTAAACATGCATATAATATAGAATATTTACAATAAAGTAAAGTAAACAAAGGTAAAATATAGAATATTTACAATAAAGTAATGTAAACAAAGGTAAAATATAGTATATTTACAATAACGTAATGTAAACAAAGGTAAAATATAGTATATTTACAATAATGTAATGTAAACAAAGGTAAAATATAGAATATATTTATAGAATATTTACAATAAAGTAATGTAAACAATTGTAAAATATAGAATATTTACTTTACAATATATTTTTTATAAAATATTTAGTATATTTAGCATTGCAACCAAGTGCAAACAAGAAAATACTGTAAATTAATTGGTAGAGACTTAAACAAATTTACATGGGATGGATCGAATTTTATGAAAGCTATGTTTTACTTTAAATTACTTTAAATGATACCGGTAGCATTAATTCAGTTCGTGTTGTGATTTTATTTTCCATCACTGCTCATAACAGGTACATACATTATTATTATGCACTTGTGTATAAATGTTTTTACTACAAACTTTCTTACAGATTTTTGTTTTTGACTTCTGCATAACAACAGAAGCATTTTAATTTATGCAAAAAGAAAGTAACCAATTGAATACATTGTGTTTTCAGACAAAAATACATAATGAAGGCTGCTGGGTTTTGAATAAATGAATGGATGATTGAATAAAAGGATAAATGAATGAATGAATGAAGTCTCCAAGATGCTCAATTAAGTATAGAAGACAATTTTATTACAGAACTGCAACAAATTGTACCTGAAATTTCTTTTCATTCCAGATATTGACTTTTTTGTCTATTTCCACTATTTACATTTCTTTTTATGTACATTTTTGTAATGTTTATTTAGGTTATTTGTTCCCATATAATGTATTTTTACTATTAAAACTACTGGAATGTAAAGATTAAGATTTTTTTCTGAACTCTTACTCTATCTGTCTTCTCTAGATATTGAAACGTGTTGCATCGGGTACTGATTTGTTTGAGCTCTATACCCTGCTCCAATGGCTCAGCCCAAACCACTATTCATTCCTTGGTTGAAGCAGCAGATTGATAGCGGAAGATACCCCGGCGTTCAGTGGGTCAACCAGGAATGCACAAAATTCAGCATTCCTTGGAAGCACGCTTTGAGGCAGGACTCGAACAGTGATGACATCCTCATATTCAGGGTGAATCTAATAGGAATTCATATGTTTATAATGAACATATTGAAGGCTTCATTGGTGTGGTTTATTATAAAAGATTTTATAAGGTTAGAGATTACATCTAAACTTGTGTTTGTACGTAAAGCACTTTGTGAAACATGCTACATCAGTAAAGATTATTATTAGAGATAGCACATGGCACATCATACCTGAACACAGATGTCAAAAAAACAAAAGGAACAAAAGGTAAGGGTGCAAGGAGAAAGGGTAGTCTTACACTGGGACTGAAAGCTTGGTGACTCAGTGAGAGAGTGAGTTTATATGTGTGTGTGTGTGTGTGTGTGTGTGTGTGTGTGTGTGTGTGTGAATTGGAAGCGCATGATCTTTCAAGGTTCGACATTGAAGCCTTGAGTATTGTCAGGAACGGGAGGCGAGGACAGACGCAAGGGCAGATCTGGAGGGTTGTTATTGCCAGAGCTGGAGGGTTGTAGTTCTGCACCGCTTCATTGCTACGATATGTGCTGTAAATCCAATACATCCAGTAGTTTTTTCATTGCCATGGCCCAATGGCCCAGGTTCGATTCCTGGACAGGGAGCTAATCAAGCCACAGGAGAGTTAACTCTGATGGCTAGTTGAAAGCCTGGATAAAATGGGAGGGTTGCATCAGGAAGGGCATCTGGCATACAAAAAAACCAAATGAGCCGCTGTAGTGACCCTGAACAGGGGGCACCGAAAGAACAACTAAGTTTTAAAATGAATAGTTTAAGCATAGTTAAAGCACTTAAAAATATAAATATTTACATTTTTCTATTTGTTAAAGGATCATTTTCCAAATAATTATTTGGATTTAAGGATTATTTTCCAAATAAATTATCCACTTTTTTGCTGATTTTGGACCGATACTGATCTTCAGATTCTGATCAGTGTCATTTATTATAATCATAACTTATACTAATATTACACACGAAGACGACCACAGATAAGTGCCGCCGAATTGCTGCCTTAAGTCCCATTATTCATTTGATTTATTTCTTGACATAGGCATGGGCACAGACAAGCACTGGCTCCAATGGACAGACCCAAGGCGACAGCTCGGTGTGGAAAAGAAACTTCCGCAGTGCTCTCAGAGCCCGAGGATTCCAGATGGTGAAAGACAACAAGAATGATACTGCAAACCCTCATAAAATCTTTGCGTGGCCAGATGACAGCCAGTCTGGCGGTGAGAAAGGGTGATATTGATATGTAAACGTGTAAAATATAGAATATTTACAATTAAGTAATGTAAACAAAGGTAAAATATAGTATATTTAAAATAAAGTAATGTAAACAAAGGTAATATATAGTATATTTACAGTAACGTAATGTAAACAAAGGTAAAATATAGAATATATTTATAGAATATTTACAATAAAGTAATGTAAACAATTGTAAAATATAGAATATTTTCTTTACAATATTTTTTTTATAATATATTATTTAGTATATTTAGCATTGCAACCAAGTGCACACAAGAAAATACTGTAAATTAATCAGTAGAGACTTAAACAATTTTACATGGGATGGACCGAATTTTATGAAAGATATGTTTTTTAAGAAATTACGTTAAATGATACTGGTAGCATTAATTCAGCTCGTGTTGTGATTTTATTTTCCATTTTTCCAGTCCTCTTGTCTTCCTCTTGTCTTGGTATTTGCGTTGAGCCCGAGTTTCGTCTCATGGGTTAATAATGAAATAATAAATAAACATGAACATATCAAATATTTATAATAGTCAGAGCAACAAGCTTTTACAAGCACTTTTACAAACATTTACAAGCAATTATTCTTGATGTATTCAACTGTTGTTCAAAACAACAGGGAGAGCAACAAAGGGGAGCCTGTTTTCGCCTTTAGTACTACAGCACTGCAGCAGATCAGAAGTACTGTGATATTGTGTATGCTGTAATACAGCTTTATTGAGACTGTAAAATAAAATAAATACACAATGTTTGATGAAATTCTGGTGAAAACACCAAAAATGTGGTGAAGACAAAAAATGGCTCTAGGAATTGGGAAAATAATGTCAAAAATACTGACATACCCGCTATAGCCAAACGACTGACACTTGACCATCCAAACCTAATGCAGTTCTTCCCCAAACTGTCACCACAAAGACTGACACACCCACTTGTGTAGGATGTCTTTGTATGCCGGAGCAGCACAGCTTCCCTTCACTGGAAACAAATTTGCAATCAATTGTGTTTTCTAACATTACGCAGTTTAGGAATTTTTACAGATTTCTTACAATAATCGAAATGTCAAGTTATACTACACACATTAGTGCTAGCTAATATATGTTAGCTTTGAGAACTCAGCACTAGCTAGCTAGCTACCATTAGTACTTGGACGATAAAGTGAAACCTTCATTCTTGCTGGTAGAACCGAAGTTGTAAATGTTAAATGGGACTACTGTTGGAATTTGCGAGAGGAGAACCACAGGATTTTGGCCAATGATGTTATTCATGATCAGAATAACTGAAGATAAATAAACGAACGCAGCAACTGTATTATTGCAGTTCCACATGAACACCTAATATACCTTCATGAATGCACCACGTATTTGTCCTGTAAGCTTCAGATCTGACCACCAGCAGAGTAGAAACCATGTTTTCTCTCTCTCTCTCTCTCTCTCTCTCTCTCTATCTCTCTCTCTCTCTCTCAGCCGTAATTCACACCACTAAAGTTCTAGCATAGTGCTGTTAGCTGTGTAGATGTTCAGACTGTCATGTGGTGCTATTGCTGACATGAAGAACTCTTAAAAAAAAGTACTTTTAATTGTACCACACCACTGACAGCAGGTTTTTAAATCATTACAGATTTTTATTAACCATTGTATAGAACATTTGCTTGAGTTTCTTTTATACTTTATTATAAAAATTACAAATTATACTGATTTTTTTCTTTCCTTTTTTGTCTTTGACTTTTTCATCTTCAGCATCTACTGATGATTCACCAGTGTGTAATGTGAGTTTTGCAGATATCTCTGCACTTTATCTTCATTTCCTTATCTTCAAGCCAAAAAAATGGAGTTTGCTCTTATTTAGTTGTGTCCATGTGGATCATTGAATGTCTTTATCATGTCCAACTCCACAGTGATGGTTAATATGAAGCTCATAGATGAAAGTAGATTCCAAGGATCTGTTTTATAATTTCTAATTTCCCAGAAAAAACAAGACAGTTTTTTGTTTCAAACAAATGGTTGTATATTCAAAGTAAATGTTGATATCACACTCAAACCCAAGAGTTTGTTCTCAAGGTTCTCATGTGTTCTAACTACTCTTAAGTAAATCTTCTTTGTGCTTTTGTTTCATTGCTAGACTGAAATTTCATATGGTGGTGCCCTGTACCTGGGAGAAGAAGAGCTGTTTCCAGGTAAGAAGTCTATTACACGAGTATGATGAAATCTTCATGCGTTAATGTGCATGTTTTGCATTGTAAATAATTTCTTTCGAACCTGTTTCGGGTTCTCAGGTGGGAGCGCGCATGATGATTTGCTGCAACGGTGCCTAGAGGATCTGAATATTGTTGAAACTCCACCAGGTATGCAAGATTCATAAACAAACGCTTTACAGAAGTTCTACATTTTTTGCACTGCAAAACTATTGCTGTTGGGTCTCGAGGACTCGACTGAACCCTTGAATGCTCGATTGTGGTGGCTCAAGTGGTTAAGGCTCTGAATTGTTGATCTGCATTTCCAGCAGAATGCTAGGGTTCATATTTCATTAAAAAAAGGTTTTTAACTCATTTGAAATCATATATGCATTTTTGGTGCACTAAACCCACAGAGATACAGAGGCCGCTGCTGCAATTGTCATACGCCCCTATACATAGACACTGGACATTTACTCGCCTTTCACCGCCTAAGAAATCATTGTTGTGTAGATTCCTGGATTTTAGCTGGATGCCATTCGTCTAAGTCCATTTTCTTCTCTTATACTTCTGCTTTTTTTCCACAGAGATGCCTTTGGATCACCAAGTCTTCGTTAGCAAACCGAATAGCACGGCTTTCTGCGACCATCCATTTCCCATTCAGGAAACTTTGAGCATGCATCACCATTCTCCAGCTGAGGCCAGCGCAGGACAGATATCTCCTGCTGAAGGCGCTTTAGCTCATTGCCAATATTCTCCACCAGATGGCGCATTCATAGGCACGCAGCAGCCCGCGCTGCAGGCTGAACTGGAGCCACATCTTCCTGTGCAGTCCACTTCTAACGACTCAGGCATGCCGTCTGCCTTTGTGTTACAAATTATTTGGAGTCTCTGACAGTCAGATATGAACTCATGTCTTGGTCATGGTGGTGGTTTGTGTCTATTTTCAGGCTCTAACCTTTTGGATACACATTTTAAGGTGAACATATATTACAGAGGAAGGCAGGTGTTACATCAGGTGGTGGAAAACGAGGACGGTTTCTGTCTGATGTTCAGGTAAAAAAGCATCACCATATATTATATTTCAAATGCATTTTTGACCCCCTACCAAAACCATGAGCTCATTTGAGCAAATCATGTGCTTCTTTTTTAGGAATGACCCTAACCGAATGGCAAGCCCGCTCCCTGTTGTGCAGCTTCCCAGCACAGAGTCTATACTGGACCAGACCCAGGCCCAGTCCACCCAGTCCATTTTGGATAATCTGGGTGGGTTTGAGGTGAGGCGGGAGGGTGGCATGCTGTTGGGATATCGGTGGGGAGACAGTCGTGTTTACTGGGGACTAGACAAACACGAGAAAAGCCCTGCATCCAGACAGCTCTCGAAAAACCAGCCCGAACCCATCTATTCCTTTAGAGACTTCATATTTGGTGAGTCAGAAATGTTGATGGTGGGATTAATGATTAACATTTTAGTTATGATACTTTATTCAAAGTAAATATTTTGCAAACTTTTTTCATAGGTCATAGGCTAATACAAAAACTTGTCTGGGCCACCATGGATGCCTAAGAACTTTTCTTTTCTTTCTTCTTTACTCCATTATTATTAGTAAAAAAAAAATTCTAGTATTTAAATACAATTTTCATGTGATGTCGTGTAATGAGAGATTTTTGCCATGGTAACTATGGTAGCCATTTAAATTCTTGTAATTTTTATTACGTTCTCTACTCTTTTTATGTTATATATCTGAATTTATGGATATACAATGATTCGTTGGACAATGACGTTTTGTTGGCTTGTGCATCCATCCACCAGGCCTGATAGAGTTTATGAATAACCGTGGACCATCTCCTTCATACTCGCTCTATTTCTTTCTGGGACAGCAGTGGCCCGACCCCAAGAACAAACCCTGGGAGAAGAAGCTGATTATGGTAGAGGTAATGAGGAGTCTCGCATGTTTTGTATATTCAAATTAGAAGATCATGAGTTTTGTCTTGTGAGTTCAACAGACTTTTCCAGTGTCACTTTTAGGACATACATTCCGACATAAATATAAGTTTACCTGGAGGTGGGACCTCATAATAAATCAACAGTATAATAAGTCTAAATCCAATCAATTAACAATAATAAATTTCCTTGTTTCTGTGCCGATCCCATTTAATTGAAAAAGGTAATTAAGACTTAATTACCTTTTAATTACATATCATATAGTAGGCATTGCCACAACGGTGTGACCTAAATGGTTATTTATGCCTGTTGCCATGGTTACATTCCTGCTTTTAAAGGCATTTTATGGTAAGAGATAATGTTACTGTTGTGTTACTGATCACCATTCTTCTCATGGACTAATCCCCGATCACCAATCCTCCAGAAACTAATCACTGGGCACCGTTCTTACCGATGACTAATCATGGATCAGCCGATCACCATTCTTTTCAACAACAAATCCCTGATCACTATTCTTCCCAACGAGTAATGACCGATCACCACTGATCATCGACCAATATACACCACACATAGACGTCCTCGCGAACGAGTTGTTGCTATAGAAGCAACAATATACAGAATGTATACATTACTATAAACCAGTCGAAATACTGTACACCCAGTACTGTTGACTCTGTGGTATAAGTGGAGTAAATACGGAATGTTGTGTGATCAGTGGCAGGTTGTGCATTTGGGGGGGACCTTCAGATCTTCTAAAAACCCATACTTTAATAATATCTTTTCTCTTTTCACTTTTCTTGGTTTTGCAGGTGATTCTCACTTCTCTGGAGCACCTGAAGAAGTTGGCTGCTGTACACGGCGCATCCTCGCTGCAGTCATCTATGGACTTGCAGATTTCCTTAGAGCAGATGATGGAATTCTGTTAGAGACTCATTCAGGGTAGAAAAGCTGCAGCTTGGAGATGAACTACACTATGTCTCCAGGCATAAATGAGCGGATTCCGACAGTCCAGTGTGTAAATTCATTTTTAGGGGGTTAGCAGGAGTGGTTTTGTCTGCAGAAAGACATTTTCATCAAGTGTCATGCAGTGCTGTTATTTTAGACACCAAATTAATGATCTGTATGTTGACCTCAAGTTTGTGGATGAATAAAGATAATGTATGAAATGTATTGAAATTTTGAATTTGAGTAGATTTTTCTGTGCATTTTGGTCGTACCGAGTCTGGCAAGCGGCACCTGGCTTGCACGCTGTGCTGTATCACACCGCTCCTTAGAAAGAACATTATTTTTGTAAAACAGCATGGTCTGTTCTGTGTTATTCCTTACATACAACACAGCAATTTGCCAACAACTGACGAACAGCATGTTGTAATTAGTTTTATGGATTTGTTGTAATGTTAAATGGGGGGCACGGTGGCTTAGTGGTTAGCACGTTCGCCTCACACCTCCAGGGTTGGGGGTTCGATTCCTGCCTCCGCCTTGTGTGTGTGGAGTTTGCATGTTCTCCCCGTGCCTCGGGGGTACTCCGGTTTCCTCCCCCGGTCCAAAGACATGCATGGTAGGTTGATTGTCATCTCTGGAAAATTGTCCATAGTGTGTGATTGCGTGAGTGAATGAGAGAGTGTGTGTGTGTGCCCTGCGATGGCACACATCGTGACCCGAAGTAGTTTGGATAAGCGGTAGAAAATGAGTGAGTGAGTGAGTGTTACGTTAAATGTCCCCCAAAAAAGAGTGACTCCAGGAAATAAAAATTAGTTCAGAGTAAACTGTTTGTGTGCATGGTTGTGTGTGTGTGTTTAGCTCAACTCAAGCATGCATGACCTCACTCCAACAACATCGCAGGACGCACTGAGCACGATGGTCTATGCACCAGTATTACTCAGCTAATATGTGTATATGGAATGTGAGAGAGATTCTCTAGTTTTATTTCACTTCCATGTATTAAGCAGCAATCCTTCACCTCTCCACCATGTTGAGCCCATTGTCCTCACTACTACATGAAGTTTTCCATAGGACCCAGAGTCCAGTAAAGTCAAGAGTCAAGTCAAGAAGATCATGTCTTTTCAACCATATATAGCTGACACAGTACATATGTGAAATATTGAGACAGCGTTTCTCCAGGACCGTGGTGCTACATATAACAACACAGAGCTAAGGACCTAAAGTAAGTTTGTCTTAGCCACATAAAGTGCATATGTACAACCTGGTGCAAACAGTGCAAGGCAAAAGACAGTGCAAACAAACTATACAAAACACTACAAGACAATCCACAAAAGAGTACAAAAGAGAACTCGCCAACCAGAGTACATACTGTATATTCTACAGTACATGTGCAAAAATACAGGAATAAACACCTAATATAATAGCAGCAAGGGGGCACGGTGGTTAGCACGTTCGCCTCACACCTCCAGGGTTGGGGGTTCGATTCCTGCCTCCACCTTGTGTGTGTGGAGTTTGCATGTTCTCCCCGTGCCTCGGGGGTTTCCTCCGGGTACTCCCGGTCCAAAGACATGCATGGTAGGTTGATTGGCATCTCTGGAAAATTGTCTGTAGCGTGTGAGTGCGTGAGTGAATGAGAGTGTGTGTGACCTGCGATGGGTTGGCACTCCATCCAGGGTGTATCCTGCCTTGATGCCCGATGACGCCTAACCCCGTGACCCGAAGTAGTTCGGATAAGCGGTAGAAAATGAATGAATGAATGAATAATAGTAGCAATTATATGAGGTATTGCAATGAATTGTGCAAAACAGCAATTGACTGAAATGTATAAGACAACATGTGCAAAGAGCAGAAACAGTGTGAAGAACAGCATGTAAACAGTTTGATATGGTGGTGCTGTAGACATGGATGTACACTGGAAGAGTGTGTATTTGGTGCAGATCAGTGCAGTCCACACAGTTGATTGTGCATGTGTGTATGTGTTGTGCTCGGTACAGTTCAGTTGAGTTACTGAGGCTTGTGTGAAGAAACACACAGTCTGGTTGTGAGGACCCAAATGCTTCGATACCTTTTTCCAGGCGGCAGGAGGGTGAAGAGTGTGTTGGGTGAGGGGTGTGTGGGGTTAAGAGTGTGTGTGAGTGGTGTGTGAGGTCATCCACAATGCTGTGGATTCCTATGATGTCCTTCTCAGCTGTCCTCACTATCCGCTACAGGGACTTGCAATCCAAGGTAGTCAGGATGGGGGGAGGGAGATGGGCTTTACTCAGCCTTCGTAGAAAGTAGAAACGCTGCTAGCCTTTCTTGGTGATCCAGGACATGGTGGAAACCTTTGGAAAGCAAATAATGCCACAGTGAGCAAACTCTTTAAACTATATTATTTAGCCCCATGGTCCTGAGAAAAAACAAAGATGTTTTACTGTTTACTGAGTTATATATTTATTAGACCCACTTTGAAAAATGAAAGAGTTTTACTCAGCAATGCAAATACTAATCACTAATCACCATTCTCTTCACTGACCATCACTGATCACCATTCTTCTCAACAACTAATCACAATAACCATTTCCCCAGGGTCTATGATCACTATTCTTCTCACTATCACTGATCACCATTCTTCTCATTTACTAATAGTCTTCTCAATGACAAATCACATTTAAATTAATCTCAAGAACTAATCACTGATCACCATTCGTCCAACAAATTTATTTTATTATTTTATCACAATATGCAAAAGCAAGTCTGGTCTAAAATGAGTCAGTACTCTGTTGGCTTTCAGTGTCAGAAGTGTGTTTTTCCCTCGGTTGAGAACCTTACATAGAATTTTAGTGGTTGAAATCACTATATACTTTGAAAATAGAAACATTTGTAGAATCACTTGGTAACTTTTCTATGAAAATATTGGCCATAGTAGGTTATTTAAAACCAAAATTATTTATAAAAAAACACAGCCTTAAAGTTCTGAGAGTCTACTTTCATCTGAGACATTAAGCGCCACCGTGGAGACACACAGTGCTGAACAAAGGCAACCCAAATACAGATACAAATACAATTTTTTGGCTTCTGGTGAAAAGAGTTAAAAGATAAATAAAACAAACGGTGTAGTTACCAATGAAGCCCACACGAGGCCGTTTGTTCCCAGAAGTACGAGATTCATTAGTTATTTGATGTATGTCTGTCATATCCAGCTTTTCCTAAACACAGTGGGTTAAAGACATTAATTGTGGTAGGAAAACTGGAGAAATACTAGATTAACAGTGGAGATAACAGTAGGTGCAGGTTTTCAGACGCTATGACATAAATCAAGCACAGCAGATAGTGTTGTAAATGGGGTTAAATTTATAAAAAAAATTATTCAGATCAATTTATTCCCGCATTCATTTCTAGTATCTGTGTCATATAGAAACACATGCTGTGAATGACCTCGGTCTGTCACAATGCACCTCACACTCACACACCAACACTCATTCATACATAGAGGAAATTTTTTCAGATTTTCAGGAAACCGGAGAATCCCACAAGGACTTCTAATACTACTGCTACTATTAGTATTACAGAAATAAACACCAATGTGATCATGTGATCATTCACTTAGAAGGACAAAGTCAAGTGTTTCTGCATCAACATTCACATGTGACATGCTCTCAGACTTGTGTACTGTATGTTTTCACAACACACCCTTGAGCAAGGCACCAAACCCCCCAACTGCTCCTCGGGCGCCACAGCATAAATGGCTGCCCACTGCTCCGGGTGTGTGTTCACAGTGTGTGTGTGTGTTTTCACTGCATGTGTGTGCACTTTGGATGGGTTAAACGCAGAGCACAAATTCTAAGTATGGGTCACCGTACTTAGCCGTATGTCAAGTCACACACAAGGTCCATTATCTGAATATAACAGACAGCTGCATCCTGTATTAAATCTCTTTTTCCAGAGATAGAGAAGCTGCCGAATAATTATGCATACCTTATATAATAGATTGTTGATCACTATAAGCGAAGACCTCCCTCATTACACAATTAAACCTCCCATGAAAATAACAATGCTCGGTTATCGTTCAAGTTTCTATGGTTAAGAGTTGGATAATATGCATAGAAATAATCATCAGATCATAATACTGACATGCCCAATAATTGTGCACACTGTAATTTTAATTAAAAAAAAATAAAACTGCCAAGCATTACCTAACACAAAACAACACAACTTTGTACAATTTAAATGTGTTCATTTGCTAACAATGAGCTTTGGTTAAAAACTATGAGACACGTAGAGCAATTAGTACGCTGGAGAAATGACAAGACTTGATTTAATGCTGTCTCTACTGGCACAGAAAGGGCACACTTGTCTCATGAAAGGAAACAAAACAGAATGCCTGCAAAAATCTGAATGTTCTCCAATCATATACACAGAGATATAAATAGCAACGTTACTTGGATAGCGTAAACATTGCATGCTGAAAATGCTCCGACATGGCAGACAGGATAAGGATTGGGCCACACGTGGAAACACAAGATAGGAAGGAATGGGTTTTTATAGGTGCAAATGGTCGTGTCAGCTTCCTTCAATCCAGGACGGCATCACAGTCATCAGTAAGGCTGGTAGTCTTGTATGACCCTAGCCACCCCAACCACAAGCTCTTCCAGCTGTTAACATCTGCCATGAAATCTGAGGGCCAGATTCAGAAGTCACTGCCATTGAACAATGTGCCTTAGTGGACCAGGTATTCACTTCCTGGTTTACACACACACACACACACACACACACACACACTCACCAACTCTTTTTTTCTCTTAGTCTTTTTATGCTTGGGTCTTTGAATACCTGTCTTGTTTATCTTGTGTCTTGTGTATAGATAGTTAGATACACAATGGGTGTAACCTATAAAACTCCTAAACGCTGAAAATTATGCAAGATTTTAAAGGGTAAGCAGTCTACTTACACTACAGACTAATTTGCATATGATTATGCCCTAATGCCCATACAATATGTTTTCAGAGGGTGGCTCAAGCAGTTAAGGCTCACGGTTGGTGATCGGAGGTTTGGGGTTCAAGCACTAGCATTGCCAAGCTGCCACTGTTGGGCCATTGAGCAAGGAGCTTAACCCTCTCTGCTCCAGGGGTGCTGTATCATGTGGGAATATGCGAAGAAAGAATTTCACAGTGCTGTAACATATATGTGACAAAATAAAGGCTTCTATTCTATTAAATGTATTAGATGTTAGAGTCATATCTGGGTTTTCCCAATAGTGTGCGTTGATTTCACTATTGTTTACATTTCCATATTCCCACCTCAATAAACAGGCTCAAGTCAGGCTTGATTGTAGCCCTGAATTATGTCATGGTTTCTTTCTACAATGCTCTGTGTATTGTACCTGTACTCGAGCCAGTTTCCAAAACAGTCCCACCACAACAGCCTTCAAAGTGTCATCAGTCATAGCCGGAAAGTTGCCTGCCGTTGTCTGGGAATGACACCAGTTATATGAGAGAGCTTCACTAGTTTTATTTAGGATGTATTTGTCCACTATACAGAAGGAAAGGCATGAAAGGAGTCAGAAGAGCTAATCCTTTGTCTTCAGTAATCAAAGGAAGTAGTATCTGACTACGCAAAACAACAAATGCAATGAACGAGTGCTCATTACAATGGAGTGTTATGAAGCAGTGCAGCTCATCTCTTCCACTGGGCTGGAGAATCTGTTGAGAGAATGCTCAACCCAAAACTGACTGTTTAAAAAGCTGTTCTTTTCCTTCAGGGACTTGGAACCAGTTGTGAAGTTCAGTCTAAAAGTAAATCAAGGTCATTGGTGATTTAAACTTCATCGTCATCACCCTTGTACTTTTTCTATCAATAGTAATGGTATTCTGGTAGTGTTAAAGGAATCTGTCTGGAATCACCAGTATCGTGGAATAGAGTGGAGTGCATACAATGTCATCTATATCTAAGAGGGAAACTGGTAGCTTTTTCAACAACGGCAACTGAGCACAGTGTCACAGCTCATTGCTTTTTTTCATCTCATTTATTTGACTAAGCCAAGACACTTACAGAATTTGGCAGATGTCCTTATCCAGAGATATTATTGCAGTTAGAGGTAAAGGGCTCAGCATTGGAAGCTAGTCCAGGAATTTAAACTCCCAACCTTCCAAATGTAGCCCAACATCCTAATCGCTGAGCTAACGCTTCCTCAAGACAGATCACATTGGACACCATCAGCTTTCCCACTTGCTTGGATGACCCTATCCTATACTGACTAGAAGATTAGGTCACATGGTGGCCCTGGACCATCTGACAAGAAAGTATAGAAAGTATACACTGTAACATACAAACACTGGTGGACCAATGGACGCTGCCTCTGTATGCACCGAATTATTTTAATTAAAGAGGATTAATATATCAATAGGAGCTGTTTACTTTTTATGATCACAGTTATTTTGGGTCAGGTATAGATCTATTCTACAGTAGTAAATAGTGCACTATTCATGGAAATGCGGGGTCCTCTTCAGTTAATAAATACAAGTGTGTTTGTTTCCCATATAGCCAGAGTTGTAGCAGTAAGGTGAGCAAGAGTGGATGAATCTGTCATGCAACCGAGTCAGTGTGTTTCCTGACAGGATACACAGCAGTGCCCAGTGGGCAAAACAAATAAGTCCTATCTTTACACACACACACACACACATAGGATTGTAGGCCCCACTGGCACTGGCAGCCCTTTCACAACAGGATGTGTGTGTTAAACATAGGCGAAAAGTTGAGGCGTTATACACAACAATTCACACGAGAGCCAATTCCCTAATTCCCTTCACTCCCCGTTGGTCACACGGTCCACAGTGACATTCACATCACGGTTATAGCTGATGCACAAACAACAAAACTGCACCTGAGGGTTCATTATAAACAAAATAGGTCTGGTCACCCTGCACAGTTTTCTTTGTGTATCCTGTTGACTGATTGTTCCTTTCCATGAAGTGATTACACTTTAGAGCAGCAATGCCTGCACTCATCAAAGATTAAAAGGCCGTTGGTCTAGAGCCTAGAGTCTTGAACTGAATTAAAGTTAATTAATTAAAAAAAATCTAAATCAATCAAACCTAGTTTTAACTGTTGATGAAATCAAGAAAAAAAGATAAAGTTCAGGTTGGGGAAAACACACACACACACACACACACAAATAGAATTGTTTGGGAGAGAATTGTTAAGTAATGTAGTCAAATCTGATTTCTTGGCCAAAGTTTTTTTTTGTCTGCAGTCATCTGTATAGAGTGTGTAAGCACTTTTCTCTGTTTTGATGATACTGTGTCTGATTAGCAACTACATAGATGTCTGTAACATATCAGTCAACTTGAACGAAGCCCAACATTCACTGCGTGTGAAAGGGGAGTGTTTATCATTGCACAAGAAAAGCGTGATTGTTTATCACAAAACTCTGTAACCTTTAGTTTAGTAAAGAGCTACACAAACATAGATTTATTTACTTACTGAACCTACACTGTTCTAGAAGGGGTTTTTAGGCAGCTTTAGATCCCATCTGATTTTTAAGTAAAAATATCACAGTTTATTTGCAGAAATAAAAACTTACAGTCAAGTATTTGGACAATGACACAATTTTCAAAATTATTTCTCTATATAACAAGTAAAGAAATCAAGCTGCGATCGAAGTGTAGACGTTCTACGTCAGTTTAAGGAGTATAACACAAATATTACATTAAGTGTCTCAAATTCTTGAAGTAAACCCTCTGTATTTCTATTCTTTGGCTAGACTGACTTGGCTAGATGTTTTGAAGGGGTTTTTCTTCACCAAGACAATAATTTTGCAATCATCCTTTTTATTTCTTCCTTTTTTTGGTCTTCTAGGTCTATTGGCATTGCTGAGCATGCCATGCATTCCTTCTTTTAACAAAACGTTTCTGCTGTCTCTCTGACAGGTTTTCATCCTTCACTTGCATCCACACATCAGTGTTGCACTTTGGAGGTTTTGGAGGTGTTTCTCACATCAGTCTCCTGTGTGGAGTTTGAATGTTCTCCTCATGTTCATGGGGGTGTCTTGTATAGGCTCTTATGGTATATTAGTAGCCTAGTAAAGGATATGGTAGTAACCTAGTAGTTAAGGTGTTAACTTGCTCACAAATGAAGGAATTCTAATTTTACACATTGAGCTTCATAGCGTGTATGAGATCTGCTTTAACTTTGGTGTAACTGTAAAGGCTTGAAGTTTTTATGTGTAGACAGATACAAATATGTGTAATTATGGCACAATCTGTTTTTTGGAATACGGAAACAACTCCAGATGGTCTGTTCAGGAAGACTACACAATGGAACGAGGGAGGGAAAGGAGTTACCAAGTGTATGAGTGAGGAGGTGATAAAATGTTCTCCTTTACGAGAGACCTTACAGATAACAGACTAGTCTATATCCACATTTCTATGTGCATATTCAAGACATGGCCTTGGTTATTTTACGCTTGGAGAAATGCTGACAGATGATGTCATCATAAACACTCAGTACAGTACATTAGCTGATATTTCTGAGAAAATCACCAGGACATTCAGCATCACCAAGATCTGTTGGGAGACAACGTGACTTGAGAGGAAAACCCGAGCAGGAAAATGTGAGTGATAGAGGAATGCTGATGCCTATTTTAAGAGCTGGCTTTCCTGCAGGTGGAGGAAGTGAATGGATCTTTCCAGAGAAAGCAAGGGACAATCAAGGAAGGATGTACGCATGAGCATGCCTTCTATTAAATCCCAATCTGTTAAATGAAATTGGATTTTATTAAAGGGAATGATGCAAAGCAGTTGAAAAGATTTATAATAGTAGTGGGAGGGTGTGAAAAAAATCAGGGTATGATATCTTGTATAACCTCATAATAGTTTTGGAAAAAAGTTAACTTTTATTTACCTATTAATTACTTTCCCTGCTGCGGGTGTTATTAAGTAAATTTCTTGCTCTATCTATAACAGTATAATTAGTAGCATAATGTATAATAATTAGTATAAATATAGTGTAATGATTTCAGATTTCTTATACAAACTTAATAACACATGAACTATTCACATTTTAAGTAAAACCTAATCTTTCACCTATTATATTAAAATATATTTCATTTGAAATAAAAAAAATTTGGGGAGAAATTGTATTTATTTGAGAAAAACCATAGCAAAAAAATATATAGATATTAATAATAAAAAATAATAATATCTTTTTTTAACACATTTATGTAAAATATAAATAAAGAAATACTTATCTAATATTTTATCCATATTACCCACTCCTGATAGCAAGCATTCCTATTTATGGAAATTGCTAGAATAATTTAAGTGCTGCTTAAGTTTAACTTTAACTTTTTTTTTTGGGCAGTTTTTGATCAATCTTGAATCATATCTTGATGGATTTTACATTTTTCTCTAGTTCACGATCTACACTGATTTAATTTACACTGCTTTCAAACATCTCATTGTCTCACCTGTACATAACATCAGTCCTCTACGACGTACCCAATAACTATTTAATAACCAGGAAAAGAAAATCTGATTAAAAGATGAAAGGCGGGCGGTCGGGTCACTCCCTGCTTTTTCACTCCTCCCTCCATCTCCATCCCTGATATATATATTTTGCTTCAGATGGGAAGAGATCTTAAATCTTTAGCACTTCTAACAAAGAAGGATTTTAAAAAACAAAAAAGGATTCATTTATTAATTATAAGTACAGGTGATTTCCTTTAAACGTGATTTTGTGAGCAGAATGATTAGAGGTGAGTGATTTTGAATGTATTTCTTTAACATCCCCAGTATTACATGTGCTTATTTTTTGAATACTAATGTTTAACTGGACTGAGTGAACATATATGTCACAACTGATGCTATATTATTAATATCTATTCACTTCTAAAAGCTGTATTTACTTCCTATAGTTATTTTATAACTATAAGTTTTCCACACTGGGCATGTCCTTTCAGGTTCAGATGTTTGCTTGTGTAATAGTAAGGTGTGTCTGAGACATATCAATGCTTTAGAACTGATTTCAGAACTGATCTTGACATTTTGTGCCTTTCAGGTCATTGTGTCATGGAGATGACTGTGATGCTGTTGCTCTTAACGCCTCTGACGGCGGCCATGGCGTTACAACACAATCACGGGTGTGTAGATGTCACGTTCAGGTTCAACTTGATTTGCATTACACTTTTAACAACAGACATCTAGAGGTAGATTTAGATTGGGTTTTTTTTCTTTTTTTTTATGGAAAAGGGCAGAAATGGGTGCAGGTTTTCATTTTCAGCTAAATGGAAGCCACACCTGAGTCTAAAGAAAGTCAAGATCAGCTGATTAAACAGGTGGAATAGGGTGTGTCTGCTGCTTGACTGGAATGAAATCACACACACACACACACACACACACACACACACACACACACACACACACACACACACACACACACACACAGGCTTTCTATGGATAACATAAGATAAGATCAGATAAGATACATAATAAATATTTACATGACAAAGAATATTAAATATACTGAAAGAAATGAATATGAATATATCTGTATGAAGATCCCCTGAATATGAGACCTGTGATAATTACAGTTTTTATGACTACAGCAGAAAGAAAATCTGCATTATTGAGATGACACATCTACACTGATGGTCTTTTTTTTAAAGGCCACACACAGATAAAGTCTCGCTGGGACGCAGCATACAGATGTCAGATATTGTGTTGTCAGTTGCTGTAGAGAATTCAGACACGGGAAATACTCCACTTCACCTGTCAGCTGATACGCATCTGCAAAGCAACCTCGTGCGATCCAAGACGTAAGTGATTGGACGTTGTTCCTTTAATTGTACAGATTAAGATCAACTCTTAATTCGATTTCTTCTTCCTCTTCAGTTCTGAATGAACTCTGTGTCTAAATGTTAATTAACTCTGTGTCATCAAAATGTTTGTATAGTTTATTGTGGAACCGTACCAAACAGATAAAACTCAAGATGTCAGTGTAACACTGTGTCACATTTGCAGTGCTGAGGTCCGATTGCGGAGGAGACGTGCAGCATCCAAAGGCTGTCAGTTCGGAACGTGTCAGATGCAGAACCTGGCTAGTACGCTGTACAGAATGGGCCAGACTAACAATAAAGAGCAGTCAAAAGGAGCAGAAGACCCGAATGGATACGGCCGCTAAAGTACATCAGTGACCACACAGCAAAAAATAAATAAATTCCAAGGATTGAATTCAAGAGCATGGCAGTTAGCTAACAGGATATTACCAGAGAATGTATAACGGTTCTAATTCTAACAAACAAAGTTGTAAAATAGCTATGGGCTATTAACCATGCGCCTCGGCCTAATCGTAAATGCTAGGAAAGTTTTGACGCTGTGGATTCTTGTGGATTGGTAATTTGGTTGTACAAGCAACCACCTGGTAATTAAGAGTACTGCCTAGAAAAATCACTACTATTTTTAGATTAAATATCCATTAAATCTATTAGCAATTATGTATTTTGTGAAACAAAAAAGAGCTGTTGAATATTCTTGCTATTTTCATGACCAGATTTGGCAGCAACCTGAGGATGAGTCACACAGTTGTGAAATCTTTTGCATTTGAATGAATACGTTTACAGCATTTGGCAGACACCCTTAAAAACCATGCACTCGTTTGTACAACAGAGCAAGCCTCGATCAAGAGCCCAGCAGTGGCAGGATTTAAACTCATGACCTTCCTGTGTTATGGTATACTGTTGCATTTCTATAGTAAACTTGATAAAGTAGCTTATTTTTGTTGGTGTATTTCCACACAATCAGGATACAGGAACAAAGCAAAGATTTTTAATCCTTCATCTGAAGATTTCTGTGTGAAAATCAGCAACAGCACTAAGACGACACACAATCCCGGGGCTGAGTTGGTTTGAAATGACCACAACACTAGTAGATTTCTCTGTAATACCTTGCTCCACAACAAACCTGTGCACTGCAGGTGTGTTCACTCCTGACTTCAGAAACAGGCAAAACAAGAACACAAATGACCAATATGTTAATCTGCTTATGAGACTAGCATTACACTGACTTGTGTCTGGAAGGAAATAAAGCCATAGCGTTAAATATAATTTCATTTAGTTTTTTTTGTTTTTTTTTTGCTGTGTAGGTTGCTGGATTTAAAAAAAGATTGTTTGGTACTTTTCCTTAAGGTTGTTATCCTTTTTTAAAAAAAAACCCAAAAGCGCACATATTAGTCAAATACCTGATTCACTATGTTTGTTATAATAAACTAATACATTTCTATGTGTATTTTTGGCTGCTGTAATTGTATATATATATATATATATATATATATATATATATATATATATATATATATATTTGTATATATATATATATATATATATATATATATATATATATATATATATATATATACACACACACATACATATATATATATATATATATACACGTGTTTTATATATATGTGTGTGTGTGTGTGTGTGTGTGTGTGTGTGTGGATATTTTATGTCTATATCAGTATACTGTATTTTATTATCTATTTTATTACGTGTTAATAAAACATTCTGGGATGTATATTAATAATATAAATAAAAAAACAGTTGTTCAATTCACTTTGATTGTGCTACTTATTTACCTGCTTATCTTAAATGGTTTGTTATTTAATAACACCATGGATCAAGATGAATGAACACCATAGACTTTATTTACACGTTATTCCATAAAAACGTCAATGTTGTTATTCAGACATCTAGTGAGATAGTTTTCCACCCTACAGGTTGTTAGTTGTAAGTGGTTTGGTTTGGGACACAGCCGTGTTGTGATAACGCTTTTCTCTGCTTTAACCACACCCAGAACTTAGAGCTTTAAACCGCTGAGTTGTCATGTGAAGGAATGAGGTTCCATGAACAAAAAAAGGACTTCCGAGTAGGAAATGAAGGCGATCTGAGAGGTTTTTAAACGTTGGTGAGCCACAATCGCTTGGACATGTTCGGTAAAGAGGCGCAAAGTGGAGACGTCCAAATGTCTAAATCCGAGAAAGACCAGGTGAGTTCACAGGAGACGGTAAAAAGACTCAAGGAAAACTATTTGAAACGTCTCAAGACTCCGTATAGTGATGATTTAATAGGTAGAATACCTGCTTAGGCCTTAGGTTGACAAATAAACAATCAATCATCCATTTTAGACAGAGTCGGTGTGTCAGTTCATTAACTCACCTTTAATGGTTACTAGAGCTATATAAGTACAGTATATATAATGGTATATACAGTAGCTATATTAGGTAGATTGGATAGATCATGCAAAACATGTAGGCTTACTATTGAGTTTGAAACATTCCTATAGATTGCATATAAGTAAAGGAATCCGTACTGTTTGCTTTTCAGAGCTGGATTACGTCTGTAATCAAGAAAAGAGTTTGTACGACGTTTGTGGAGGATTCCTTCAGGTGAGGAATAGAGATTTCCCATGCATGCGCACTTCACTTTTCACGCCCATGAACGTTTCATATAGGGTGAAAATACATCAAACCTGAAGAATGTTTTTCCTCCTTTCTCAAAACTCACTTTTAACTCAGACCACGTACTGTCCTAATTAACCAAAACATCTTTAATATTTGGTACATTTTGATATTTGGTACATGTTGCACTGTTGGATGGCCAAACTAGATCATGCAACAGGGCAATGATCCCAAACACACCAGTAAATCAACATCTAAATGACTAATGAAGAAAAAATAACAAGGTGCTGGAATGTCCAAGTCAAAGTTCAGACCTCTATCCCAATGAGATGCTATGACAGGATCTTGTTAAAAGAATTTGCATAAACGAATGCTCTCAATCAACTGAAGCAATGTTGTAAAGACGAGAGGGAAAATATTTCTTAAAAACAATGTGAGAGATTGAAAACTTTGCAAAAGGTGCAAATGGAATTCACCCGAGATCAGTTTTGTGAGATTTTTTTTAAAGGAAGCAATGAGATATTTTAGGTTTTGATTATATATAAATGAATAAATACATTATTTAATCTATTTCTAATTATTTATATTTATGGCATTTAGCAGTTTACCTTATCCAGAACCACTTACATTTTTCTCATTTTATGCAACTGAGCAATTGCGGGTTAAGGGCCTTGCTCAGGGCCCAGAAGCAGCAGCTTGGTGGACCTGGGATTTTAAGTCACAATCTTCTGATCGGTAATCCGACACCCTAACCACATCCCATAGGTTATGTGATTATGGCTTATTATGTGTAGATTAATGGCCACCTCCTGGTGGTCCAGCAATAGGATTCTGTTCTCTTGTTTATGTGACCCAGGTTCCATTTTCAGCACAGGGACCTAACCCAATCAGTGAAGAACAAACTCTCAGTGACGGTCCCAAGCCTGCATAAAATGGCAGGGTTGCACATGGATTGCTATGGCGATCCCAGCAGAAAGAACAACAACATGTGTTGATTATTAATGGCCAAATTCAATGTAATCCATTTTAAATGAACTGTAAATGATCAGTTAATTTGCAAAAAGTGAAGGGACATGGATACTTTCCAAAGCTACTGTACCTACGAAGCATTATTATATGGAATACACTGTATTGGTCATAAGAATTTGGTGTTAACGTACATACTCTAGAGTGCTTAGAAACCAGTTCGAGAGCTTAGTTTACTGTCCATTTGGTTTTCTTCTAGACTCTCTGGTTTCTTCTTTCCCCAAAAAATATGCAAGTAAGATTGCCACCTAGATATGAGGTAATAGTCAAGTCAAGTCAAGTCAAGAAGCTTTTATTGTCATTTCAAATATACAGTATATGGCTGTTTCAGTACACAGTGAAATGAGACAACTCCAGGACTATGTTTCTACATAGAACAAAGACTGTGGTTGAATGTGTCTGGGCCTGGTACTTTACAATGGACTGCCATCATCATGGTGAATTCCCATTCCCTGACATTTCCAGGGTGTGTTCCTGGGATAACTTCAGTTCCAGTTTATCGATACAAGTGAGGAGACTTAAGGGCCTTGCTAAAGGGCCCAGCAGTGGCAGCTTGGTGGTTCTGGGATTTGAACTCATAATCTTGTGAAACTTCCAGAAATTCAGTTTATTTGACATTAGACCAAAAAAAAACAACAACATCAAACTGAACTAAATATTGTCTTTGAATACTGTATAGTAAGCTGAGGAAACAAAACCCTTCAGAAACCTGTGCTGACTTATCCTATGCTGCCACAATTAGGCATACAGTATATGTATTAAAATATTTCCAGGAATTTTGTCTGGTCTTGTTGGCTGGAATAATGAGTCATTCTGGCCTTTTACAACTATTTTTTTTCCCTGTTGTAACAGTTTAATATGTAGGCCATGTTCCTACATTTGACAATTATTACAGATGCCAAGTTTGATACAGGATGAATACTGTTCTGTTTTCATTATCATTGTTTTTTTTTCTTTAAAGCAAAGTGTGTAATTTAAAAAAATACCTTTCTTAAAAAAAAAGTAATTCCCTTTTCAGACTTAATGTCTCTAGCCACATAGTTGGTCTCATTCTGTTTCGTTAAATAATTTACATAAATGCAACAGAGGATCTGCTACAGAAGCCACACTATTGTTTGTTTAGTCTTTTTCAGGTCTCTCCAAGGCACAATGATGATGTTATTTTCCAGTTGCATGGTCGCCGGTTCTAGGTGGACTGGCTGCTCTAAATTTGCCCCACGTGTAAATGAGTGTGCGAATGTGTGTGAACATGGTGCCTTGAAATTTATATACATTTTTTTGGAAAAAAGTTCCTTCCTGTAAGTTAGATTAGATTGGATATGAAACGTCTACACAGCCCTGCTGCAACTGCAGGTTTTAGTGATGGAAAAATGAAACATAACAAATAATTAATGTGATTATAGCAACCAACAAAGTCTAAGTTAAAAGAGATATATTTTAGGAAGGAAAAAAGAAGCACTTGTTGTATTTGGTTTACCAACAGGATTGATTTGGCAAATTTATTCCACACTATCTTCCATAAATGCTCCAGATCAATTGATTTTGAAGGGAAATCTCTTCTGCACAGCTCTTTAAAAAAAAAATTGATTCTTTCTGAGTACGGTCATGGTGCAGATGGGGTGTGGTTGAAAGTCAGTTTGTGAGTGTAGGGCAGAGTCGGGAAAGGGATGTGGTTAAGGACCTGCACCTGTACGAATAAAATTAAGAGCCTCATTTTGTGTTATTCCAAGTCTTCTTAATTCTTTCAAGGGGAAGTAGATAATGTGTTGGCCTGCTGAGCAGAAGGTCTTGAGTTGACCCTTAAGCCTTAACTACTCGGTTGTATAAACAAATGAGATGAATGCAAGTCACTCTGGATAAGGGCGTCTTATCTGTAACGTGTTAGAGTCACTGTCAAAAACACACATATGCAGTCAGGTTCTTGTATGTTTTTTTTACTTAAAACTATTTTAAAACTCCTTCCTTAAAGGTAACTTTAATGTCTCCTCTTTGTTTAACATTACAATGAAGGCACATCTTATGATCAGCCATTCATCTTTGAGAATTCAGTTGCATGAGAAAGGGCTTAAACCTTGTGCCAAAATAATGTTAATAAGGTTAAGTCATTGGATTACCCATTGAAAGGTTGGGAGTTTGAATCCCAGGTCCACCAAACTGCCACCGTTGGGCCCCCGAGCCTGGCCCTTAACCCTCAGTTGTATAAAATTAGATAAAAATGTAAGTTGCTCTGGATAAGTGCATCTACCCAATGCTATAAATGTAAACTTTTACTGAATCTAGATTAATGGGCCAACATTGACATCTTGAAATAGTTTATTGCTACAGTATAAAAATAAATAATTTCATCTCTATCTTTAAAGGTATTTATTTTGTGATAAAAGATTTATTCTCTTGTAAAGTACTGTTTTTTGTTTTTTTTAAACAGTACTATGTTTAAACACAGTACATTCAGTGCTGGTAAAATGTTGATGTCCTGTAAGTCCCAGTGTGGGATGACGATATTGCTGATAAATGATATACCAACTGAGATACCCTTGCAATGTCTGTCTTCCTTCAGCAACGGTCGCCTGTGTCAGTGCGGAAGTCCGAGGGAAAGCCACGCGTCAGTCACTCTGAATGATTACTTCAGCACAGCCGTTGTCAGTCACTGGGAATCTTCTCAACACACGTCCGAGTCTCCCACAGATGCTTACGGAGAGGTGGCATTTGCAGGAGCCAGCAAGAGGCACAGCTATGTGGGTAACCACTTTCCAGCACGAATCCTCTGGAAAGAACGTTTTAATATTCCTTGGTTCTTTACGCTTCAGTTATTTTAAGTATTATACAAAGATCTATGATTGTTTTATGTCAAAAGAACTTCACCTGCAGATGTGTTATCAGTTTGATTGAAAAAGCTTGTAAGTTAAAATCAAAATGCAAGTCTCATATTGTAGTATATATCTAAATATGCACTATATGACCATTACATCCATATATGGTTTATGAACATCCAGCTTTAGATTTAGTTTCTTTGCTGTTATTACAGCCCCCGAAGATACTTTTTGGGATTTATGACCATTCAGCTACTGTACAAGAACATCAGACACTGATGTTGAAAGAGTGAGGAGGTCTGGGGTTCAGTCGGTGCTAACATACTTGTGATCATCAATAGTCCACAAACCTTTATCCATGTAGTCTGGTGTAGTGTACGTTTTGAATGCTTCGAGTACAAATGCTTAAGGGCATTTTAGATTTTCACCCAGGAACAACACAGAATTTATGAAGCCAGTTGAAATATAGCTGCATGGTATTTAACCTCTCTTTTTTCCCAACAGTTTCTTCGTCTGTCCTGGGATACTCCCTCTGCTACTGTTTACTCCATATTGACCAGCCATTGGGACTTGCAACCTCCAAACTTGGTGGTGTCAGTGGCCGGTGGTGGGGGGAAGTCTAAGGTCAAGACCTGGGTACGAGAGGTTCTAAGGCAGGGATTGGTCAGAGCAGCCCAGAGCACAGGTACAAACACAAAACACTTACAATAAGAACAGCCACAGTGGTATAAATAGTCTATGGATTACTCTTTTAGACTGCTTTGGGGTTTCATCACAACAATCAAAACACAGGCTGACTGGTCAATTAGCTGGACATAATTAATGTGCGTGGATATATGCATGGTGCCTTGAAATTAACTGGCATCCCATTTAGGGTATATTCCCCATTTCCAGATTCCTGGGATAGTAGGAAGAAGCTGTTAGTGAAGATGGCTAATAGCACTACGAATGTGAATGTCTAGATGACTAGAGAGGCAAAATCTCCAGAAGAACATCTCAGATACTCAGAACAGTCTACAAACCAATTTTTGCATGAAACAACACATGTATTTAACACTACTATACACTAGTTTAGTTTTGTTATGCTTTATCCATTTCTTAATGCATGCCACAAGACTTGATATTGTTATGTTGAAGCTTCAAACTGAAGCTTTGCTTCAAACGGAAGATTCGCAAATTATCACTGTTCCGTTTAAGATGAAGGCTGAAATTTTAGCTTAAGAAGGAGGCTGAAGAATGTCTTTAACGAACGATGAAGAATGTCGGCTCAGAATCTTCTCCATAGGAAAAGGTCTTTGGCCTACAAGTCACTCACACCTTTGTCTCACACTCTGTAACACACACAGGAGCATGGATCTTATCAGGAGGACTGCGGGAGGGTGTTGGCAGGTATTTAGGCGAAGCCGTGAGGGATCATTCTATGGCTGCATCCTCAGATTCCCTCTCCAAGGTAGTGGCCATAGGTGTAGCTCCGTGGGGTTTGGTATGCAACCGAGAACAACTCATCAACCCAGAGGTAGTTTCCTAATCTCTTCCTGTAAATTCTTTAAGATGTTAAACACATTGCTCTATGTACTCTCAAACATTCTTGCCCACCTGGAAACATGGAGAAAGTGACGGTGATGAACGCTGCTTTAGTTGCTGAGGAAGGATTCTTGTCCTAAACGTACTCTAATGAATCAATCCCATGTGCAGATGTATAACATTTATTAGCTAAAATTAAGTAAACTTTAATAAATGATGCACATGTACATGTAGAGAAATATATAGTTTTAATAAAGGTAACAGCCAGTAACAGACTCTCTCACCGCTCCCTCTACTTACCTGTGTTTATCAGGGTAGTTTTCCTGCTGAGTACTACGTTCCGAACATGTCCCGAGATTCCTGCTACCTGGATAACAACTACCAGGCATTTCTCCTCGTGGATGATGGGAGTATAGGCCACAAAGGTGTGGAGGCTCGTTTCAGAGCCCGGCTAGAGAACTACCTTTCTCAGCAGCGCACAGGAATATCTGGTGAGACGTGGTATCAAACCACCAATTTAGGTTTTATCTAGGCATATCACTGGAGCAGAGAACTGTAAAAAAATATGTTGATATAATCACCCCAGCCTCACAGGCCTCATAACACCCCAATGTGTCAATACACATTTGCGCCTCAAATGAATTTTAAAATTGTCTGTAATATATGCAAACTAGACAATTTTTTTTACCCTCATCTATTTAAATACAAAGGGAATATACTATAAATGAGAATTATTTAAGACATTTCTCCAAGATTTTCTCCTAACATTACCAAATTATTCTAACTATCCTGGAATAGCATACCAAAACAATGAAAAGGCATCAGGTGAGAGAAAATATCATTTCCAATTAATGGAAAGTATGCTCCCTGGTTTTTGTAGGATTTTCATTTTAATAAAGGATCAAATGTTCTAGTGATCTTTTATGTCCTTCTGTATGTATCCAGTAACAAAACAAGTGTATGTATATGTACAGGAAGCGGAATCATGGACATCCCTGTGCTGTGTATGCTGGTATCAGGAGAGCCTTACATGCTCGAGGTCAGTTTTGGAAACATGTAAAACTGTACCTTTATTATTAATTCTTTGACGTAAATGCTGAAGGTGCTGTCAGATTCCTACACAGTCATCATGTTTAGGCATGTGTAATAGGGGCAGTGTTTGTATTCCAGACTCATTCTAAGTCTATGCTTAGCTCGATTATAATGCATTTCTATGCTAAATTATTTACTGTTTTACTATATAAAAAATAGAAAACTAGAAAATTAAGAAAATGTTTAAACCTGTCAAATTATACATCTTTCCCATTTGGTTACATCACCATGTTATTCAAGCTATCCAGTACTAGCATGGAGGTCTCAAGACTTTTATTTCGGCAGTCTATAACAATGGAGAAAGAGAGAAGGTATTTTATTTAGGAAAGAAATGAAACAAAATTTCACACACAAAATATATCACACATTGCTGTCATTGTGCAATCTCAGGTCCACCAAACTGCCACTTCTGGGCCCCGGATCAAGGCCCTTAACCCTCAGTTGCTAGCATAAAATTAAAAGAAAATGTACGCCACTCTGGATTACAGCATCTACCAAACGATGTGTTAAAGGCTGATTGTCTATAGTGTGTGAATGGGACTGTGGGTGTTTGTGACCCTACAGTGAGTTGGACCCCATCCAAGGTGTCCCCTACCTTGTCCTACAGGTCGTTTTTGACAGGCTTGGGGTTGTACCAGGGCTGTATAGGATAAAAGATTATGTCAGAGAAAATTATGTCTCTCTTTACATCATAGAGAATGGATCTCTCCTTGAAGAAGTCTCTCCCCTGGTTGGTCCTGGCAGGCTCTGGGGGACTCGCTGACTTGGTAAGCGACGTTCTGGAAAATGTATCGGCTGCATCGAGCAAGCCTGGGGCAGGGTCCGAAGGCGAAGGGGAGGCGGCTACTAAAACAGATCTGCGAGGGAGAGTAACAGAGAGAGTGTTGAAACACTTTCCCTCAGAGCAGGACACTGAAAAACTTGTAGACAAGGTAATGAAGGACATGGATTTTTAGTCCTGGGGTGGAATATCAGGTTGAAACAAGTTTTTTTTTGTCCCAGTGATTTGAATGACTGTCGCAGGTTTTCTTTTTTTGTGTGAGCAAAAGCTTGTTAAGTCTTTTACAGAATAACTTCATATGATTTGTTTTATAGCCTCCATTTATAAAAGCTGAACTTCTAATTTTGAGGTAAATAACTACCTAAAATCAAGTGTTTCAATCAAATGCTAATCTCCCTGTGATTAAATTCTGACAGGTTTTGAGTATCTACCAGAGCAAAGACCTGATCTCTATTTATCACGATGAGCACGAGGGATTAGACGACTTTGATACTGTGCTGCTGAAGGCTTTAGTCAAGGGTAAGTTGCAGCAATGCTGATCCTCTTCATCCTTCCTGCTTCAGTGAATAATCTCACCTTATACCTTAAGTACTTTATAGACTTAGTTGGCTTTTTACACCTGTTAGTCAGGTGAATTGGAGCGAAATGTAGACTTTTTTTACATACTCCAGGTCAAGTCAAGCCAAGGAATTTTTTTATTGTCGTTTTCGACCATACATAGAACAATAAATTGTAACCTGGGTCATGGTGCCCATGGGATGACTGTAGATAGAACCACTTGAAGACCACAAAGTCTTTGATCAGCCATTGTGTCAGTCAGCTTTGTGCTTTGGTCTTCATCAGTGAGCACTTCTCCAGGAAGGAATTCTGTTAAAGGTGGGGTCTCCGAAGTTTGAAAGCCAATGTTGACATATAAAATCACCCAAACAAACCCGCCCCTGTATTATAGCTCCGCCCACACATACAGACGTAACCCAGGCAACTACTGGAAAGAAATGTGTCTTTATCATAGCTGAAGGGAAGAACAATACGACTGCAGATAATCAAACAAGCAAAAATGACACACAAGCATAATCATGCAAAGGACGGCATATATTAGTTCTGTGAAACAAAGCAAAACCAATGTTACTCACCTATCGAGAAGGAAAAAGCGACCTCGGTGTCTTAAGTAAAGTTGGCCACATATTCACAGATTGGAGTTTCCCGAGTCAATAACTCCTGAGCTAAACGCTTTTACTACTGTAGCAAAACGCGGTTGTAGCTGCCTCTCTACATTACTACGATAGAAAAGAGGTGTTATTTGTGTAGTAACAGCGTTTAGCTCAGGAGTTATTGACTTGGGAAACTCCAATCTGTGAATATGCGGCCAACTTCCCGCTCCTTCAGTTCTCTGCAGCGCTGGAAAGCTGATCCTATATTAACACGGGTCCTACTTCTTGCTTTATCGTACTGTAAGCCTTTCTTCGCTTTCTTTCTTTGTTTGTTTTTATCCTCCATGTCAATGTTAAAACTGCTTTCTGCTAATGTCACACATGCGCACTGAACACTTTCTGCTCATTGGCTACACGTTTGTTTTGATTTTTGTTTAGTTTGTTGGCCCGACTCAGAGACCCCACCTTTAAGTCTGTAATGAAGACAGGATTGACTCTTACCTGTTCCTTAGGCCCTCATAGTTCCACAATTCCATTCAAATATAAACTGTTGTAGAAAGGACATTATTCACATTTACTTATTATTATTTCCTGTCCAGTGTCACCCAAATGAGGATGAGGTTCCCTTCTGAGTCTGGTTCCTCTCAAGGTTTTTTCCTCATATCATCTCAGGGAGTTTTTCCTTGTCACCATCAGTACAGGCTTGATCATTATGGATAGATGTTAAAAATAAATAGTAACTTTAATTTTAAACTTTACAGTTTTTATTCTGTCTCTATACTTCTGTAAAGCTGCTTTGAAACAATGTCAGTTGTTAAAAGCGGTATTAAAATAAATTGAATTGAATTGAATACAGCTGTGCTTCCTTTCATTTAATAAAAGACAAAACACCAGCCTTCACTGGTCTACAGGTTTTTTTTGTGTTTGTGTGTCACAGCGAATAAGCAGCGCCTTTCTGCTGATGCTGTCCCCAATACCGAGGAGCTGAGGCTGGCTGTGACCTGGAACAGAGCAGATATCGCCAAGAGCGAGCTCTTCACAGGAAACATCCAGTGGAAGGTAGGAAATGACGTCTACTGTGACAAGAGTTTCTTTGAAATCAATAAATTTTATGTATAAATGTGTGTTGAGTGCAGAAGGAGGACCTGGAGGGCTTCATGACTGATGCTCTGGTGAACGACAAGCCTCAGTTTGTACGACTTTTTACAGAAAACGGGTTGAACATTATGGAATATCTCACATACGCCCGCCTGGAGGATCTGTACCGCTCTGTCTCAGAGGGCTCTCTGATCTACACACTGCTACAACGTTACCTCTTAGAACGCCTGGGGGCCGCCAATAGCGCCACTTCTCGCTCCGGTGGCAGTGTTGTTAAACACACCATTAGCCCAGTCAAACAAGTGACAATGTATGAGGTGAGAATGAAGGAATGGGTTTTATGAGATAATGCCGTGTTTTTTTTTGTTGTACAGTGATACCTCGAGATACGAGTGCATTGACATACGAATTTTTTGAGATACGAACTGTGATTTGACCAGATTTTTGCCTTGAGATATGAACAAATTTTTGAGATACGAGCACCCGAGCCGATGCCGCCGAACAAAGACCCACAACAACGTGTGCTCTGTTTCCCCCGCCTCAGCTTCCAGCGTCTCTCTCGGTTAGTGTTTGTGTAGCTCGCTTTGTTAACACTTGTGTAAAGCTGTGCTTGCATTTGTGCTTTTATTTTGCGTACAGTACAACTTTATCGCATCAGGTTGTGTCTTTGTTTTAACCATGGGTCCTAAGAAAGTGAGTGTAAAGGACAGTGCTGTGAAGAAGAAGTTCATTAATTTTAGTGAAGTTTAGTTAAGTTCCATTTAAGTGTAAAGTAGCATTAAGAGTGTACAGTAGCGAGTAAGTGAACGAAAGTGAAAGTGTTCGTACGATACAAAATTCCTCCTAACTCCTCCTCCTGTTTACTCCTCCCTCAACCTCTGTGCGCATCTTCTGTTAGCTCAAGTCGTCTGATCTCCAAGGTAAATAATAGTAAAACCAGTTTATTTTGTTTAACATTCTCTTTTATTACTGTATGTTTTATACAATATTTGTCTTTTATAAATACAGGTACTGTACATTTTTCATATTCAAAACACATAAACAAAACAACTGGAGCAGAATTTTGCGAGCTGGAACGGATTAATGGGATTTCAATTCATTTAAATGGGGAAAATTGTTTTGAGATACGAGCAAATTGAGATACGAGCAAGGTCACGGAACGAATTAAACTCGTATCTTGAGGTATGACTGTATAAAGAAATACTTTGGCTTTGTGTTATCCTTGTGCATTGCAGTGATGCAAATTCAGTGGGGTTTGATAGAATCTGAATTTTATTCAAACCTCAGCAAACTGACCTCAGATGATCCCCATTATTTATCAATGAGCACAATAGCTACTGTTACAAACAAGTTCTCACAGTTCAGGTTCTTCGAATCTCACACCTAACATGACATTTCCTCCATACCGTTGTTCATCAGATTAGTAAATCTACTTCAATGTTTCCTAGGTGTCTCAGGTCCTACAGTACCTGCTGGGTGACGTGTGTCAGCCTTTCTATTATAAATGTCTGGATCTGAAGGGTGTCTCTTCCAGACGGAAAGCCATCAAGGTAAAACGCTAAGATGAAAGTGCACTAGATTCAGCAGTTTTGTCGTAAAATTTTGCGTCACGGATTTGACTTTGAAATTCATATCCAGAAAATGTCTACGATCTTGCATGACGACGCCAGATATCGGCAGCATCGGTGCACTCACCCATGGGCTTCACTCTTCATCTGGGCTGTGCTGCAGAACCGCAGCAATATGGCCGTTTACTTCTGGGAAATGGTAACAGCAGGCCTTGGAGTTGTCTGTGTGATTTTAGATACAGAACTGCATCTCATATTATGTGTGATTGGAAAAGGTGATATTATTTGCCCTCACGTGCCCAATAAGTTGCCCAATAAGTGTGAAAAGAGAAATTAAATGAAAAGAGGTGGCTAGGATTCATTTGATATCCGTTGCTAAGTAGTGAAGGTTAATCATCTCTCTCTCTCTCTCTCCCTCCTGCTCTCTCTCTCACTCTCTTTCTCCTCAGACCTCAGAGTCAGTATTGAGTGCTCTGAGTGCTTGTAAGCTGCTCAGAGTTCTCTCCAAATTAGAGACTGAGACTGATACGAAAAACTCCATGAAGGACCTGGCCCAGAGATTTGAGAACTTGACCCACGGTAGGATTGTTGTCTTACTTTTATGGTCAGACTGGAAATCGTCATGTCAGAAATTTACAAACGGCTTCTTAATATACCTTGTTTTACGTTTACCTGATTTTCTCTCACCCTCCTGATTTTGCTCTGTTGCTTCGCACAGATTTGTTCAGTAAGTGCTACGAGAGCAGCGAGAGTCGCTCTTTCATTCTGCTGAAGAAAAAATCACAGGTCTGGAAGGGCGCTACATGTCTGAGGATGGCCATGGAGGCAGATGCTCGTCTTTTCTTTAGTCACGACGGCGTGCAGGTCTCACAGAATTTGATGTTTGCCTGAAAGGTCATCGTATTAATTTGAGAAGGTTTGAATACATGGACAACCAATTAGAAGCATAGTTATCTCCACCAAGTCTTTTTAGTGATGCCTTTTTACAAGATAAGCCATGGGAGTTCCACTAAATCTACCTATTGTTGTTCACCGGCACATTTTGCTCACAAACACCACATTTTACCTCATCCTACAAGCGTTTATTAGACGTGAGATCTTGGATATTAGAATCCATGTTCTTGTAACAGTCAGTAGGATTCATGCCATATGTCAGACAAAGACTGTGAGGATCTAAGTGCAGTTGAGGCAGTTTAATGAGTTTGAAAAATGTGAGACAAACACAAAACCAAAAAGTGGGCAATGGTCGAGCAATCAGCATCAGCAATCAGCAATTGAGCAACTGTGGTAACAAAAGGCTTGGTACCATCATGAACGCAACATGCAAATGTTTAAATATGTATTTAAACCAGGAAGTAAGCTGAAAACAGGTGAGATTAATCATGACACACGAGGGCAACAACCAATGACAATACAGGGGCGGAGACAAGACACGAACCAAAACAAAACATACATGGTAACGTAAATAAAGATAAGTGTTAGCTCATTGTTCAGTTGTGAGTTTGAATCCCAGGGCAACCAGGCTGCAACTGCTGGGCCCCTGAGCAAGACCCTTAACCCACAATTGCTCAGCTGTTTAAATGTAAGTTGCTCTGGATAAGGGTGTCTGACAAAATGTTTAAATAAAGCATGTGAATGTGAGATGGTACAAGTGGACGAGATAGTAATATTTCAGTACTGTTAAGGTGGAGCAGAGGTTCTCAAAGTGGACCCTATTGGAGAAGTCCATGTGTCCGTCCACTAAACCAGTTTATTGTTTAAATCAATGAGTTCAATTTGATGAAGTGAGAAGGTTGAGCAGGATCTGGAAAAACTGGACAGCATACAAAAATGTTTAATGTTGATTCTTTTTTATCTGCAAGTGGAGTTAATGTGGAGTGCAGTGATAGCTTAAGATGTTAAGGCTGTCTAAGGTTGTGGATTTGAACCTTGGGGACAGGCCCTCTTTGTTCCATTGGAGTGATTAGATGTAGGTGGTTTGTCTCTGAAGTGTGTGTGTGTGTGTCAGAATCTGCTGTCTCAGATATGGTGGGGGGATATGGACAAAAACACTGAGGTCTGGAAGCTCATCCTCACTCTGTTTGTTCCTCCTCTCTGCTACACCAACCTGATCTCTTTCAGGTAAGAAATACCTCCATCCTCCATCATCCTATTACATCATCGCTGATCATCGCCGATCATCTTTCATTTCTGTTCTTCCAGAGAGGAGAACGATGTGTATGAAAATTCTGAGGACGTGTCACAGCGCAAGGAAATCGACTGGCTCTATGCAGAAACCGTCTTCTCGTTCTCAGATATGAATCGCATGTAATCACATTTTAATGCATGGATTCGTTGTGGCTTGTTTAAATGTTTGAATTCCTAGTGATATTTCAAAATGAACTAAACCTTTTAAAGAAACCCTATAAAACCAAAGGTCCAGTCCAGGTCCAGAGGAGTACTTCCTCTTCTTTCAGTATTCCACAATCAATCCTTGTAATCAAAGGAATTAACACACACAATGTTTTATTATTTTTTTTAGTCAAGCAAAAGCAGAAGACTTAACTCCTGTTAGGCGAAGCATAAAAGGTTTGTTCCTTTATAATATTTGGCCAATTTAATTAATTACCGCTCTTGAATCGATCAATGCTTTCATGAGCTCTTTTTTTATACCGATTCACCATAATGTAGTTTTTAAGCTTTTCATTTATATATCGCATATTTTAAGCGATTTTTTTTTCAGGTTACCCGGTCAGAACTGTCCGTCCCAAACTGCCTTTTGTGTTTTCACGCTGGAGACAGTTCTGGTACGCACCGGTCACTGCCTTCCTTGGCAATGTGCTGATGTACTTCCTCTTCCTGCTTCTGTTTGCCTATGTGCTATTGATGGATTTCAAGCCTCCACCCCCAAGAGGCCCGGCCTTCTGGGAGCTCTTGCTGTATTTCTGGGTGTTCACCATTGTGTGTGAGGAGATTCGAGAGGTAAACACAACCTCTTGTCCATACGGTGATGTGCCACAAACAGGAACAGTGTAGAGAGCAAAGGAAGATAGAACTACCTTTAAAAAACAACCTGTAGCTAGAAAAGTGAATATTTATAGGATTTTGGTGTTAATTATAACAATGTTAATAATGTTAATTTATAATTTTTGCAAAAGTCCCAAATGACTACTAGAAAGTTTTCAGTTCCTACGCGTTCCTGCTACTGGTTACCAACTAGAAACTCCAAATCTGTTTTCCTGCCACTTAAATGGAACATTCCGGAGGGAGATTTACTGTTTAAGTATAAAATCCACCAGTGAATATATATGTCGTATCATATGAGATGAAGGAGAAGCAGCTGGGATTGCGTGCAATCTCCTGTCTTTAATCGCTGTGCAAAGTCTTCCTATATTTGCACACATACAATGTTGCATCCCTGTTGTGGACTACTGTGGACTAGGAACTACTGTCATGTACATCTACATGTAACTTGCTCTCGCTAAGAATCTCTATGGGTCTCTGTATATATGAATGGAATGATTAACCTTAGATTCTCAGACCTCTATGACTTTTTGTGCCTTTTTTGTTTTCTCTCTCATTCTCTCTCTCTCTCTCTCTCTCTCTCTCTCTCTCTCTCTCTCTCTCTCTCTCTCTTTCTCATTTAGACATCCATTATGGGCAACATGACATTTAAGCAGAGGATACGACAGTATGCTCAGGATGTCTGGCACAAATGTGACCTTATTGCCATTTTCCTCTTTCTTATTGGTGTGTGCTGCAGGTAAAACCAAATGAAGATGGGTTCCTCTCAAGGTTTCTTCCTTTTTGCTGGTATAGTTTGTGTCCTGATAACCTTTCTTACATAATGAACCAGTTATATCTTAAAAGAGGTGACTTGTGATGTGATTGATTTCGGATCAAACTTAGTTCCAGCTGCATGCCAATCACATGATTGATTGATGGATTGATTGATAATTTGCCCACATTTCTATCTCAGGATGTTCAATGAAACGTATTGGTTCGGCCGTGCTGCCCTGTGCCTCGACTACATGGTGTTCACCCTGAGACTTATCCACATCTTCGCCATTCATAAGCAGCTTGGGCCAAAAATTATCATAGTGGGCAAAATGGTAAGTTATAGAAGAAACCAAATATTGATATCCTGGGATTAGGTTCTGGATCCACTAGATTTTTAAGTCTATTTTTATATTAAGCCCAATACTACAATTAAATCAAATAGATTTTTATAACATTTACAAAGGCATTTGGTTTTTGCCAAAATTGCATTATTCTGTTCTCTGTGTAGGGGGGCACGGTGGCTTAGTGGTTAGCACGTTCGCCTCACACCTCCAGGGTCGGGGTTCGATTCCCGCCTCCACCTTGTGTGTGTGGAGTTTGCATGTTCTCCCCGTGCCTCGGGGGTTTCCTCCGGGTACTCCGGTTTCCTCCCTCAGTCCAAAGACATGCATGGTAGGTTGATTGGCATCTCTGGAAAATTGTCCCTAGTGTGTGATTGCATGAGTGAATGAGAGTGTGTGTGTGCACTGCGATGGTTTGGCACTCCGTCCAGGGTGTATCCTGCCTTGATGCCCGATGACGCCTGAGATAGGCACAGGCTCCACGTGACCCGAGGTAGTTCGGATAAGCGGTAGAAGATGAGTGAATGAATGAATGTTCTCTGTGTTTAAAGGATTATCTACCAAATCTTTTTCTCTGGCTGTTTCTTTTCAGATGAAAGATATGTTCTTCTTTTTGTTCTTCCTTGCCATATGGTTGTTGGCCTACGGAGTGGCCAATCAGGCTCTGATCTACCCCTACGACTCAAGTGCTGATAGGATCCTCCGCCGTGTATTTTACAGACCATACTTACACATATTTGGACAAATTCCCGTGGAGGAAATTGACTGTATGTTGTGCCTCGTCAGCATGTACATTATGAGTTCAGTGTTTGCCGTTGGATTCATTATTATTGTAATCTTTCTGTGTGTGTGTTTAGCTGTATATAGTTGGGATATAAACTGCACAAACAATGCAACACTAGTTAAAGAAGGTACAGAACCGTGTAGAGAAGCATATCATAACTGGCTTGTGGTCATCTTACTCGTCATCTACCTTCTGGTCACCAATATCCTGCTCATTAACCTACTCATCGCCATGTTCAGGTAGTCATCCATCTATCTATCCATCCATCCACCCATCCATCCATCCATCCATCCACCCATCCATCCATCCATCCATCCATCCATCTATCCATTTATCCATCCATCCATCTATCTATTCACCCATTGAGCCATTCACTTCCACCCATCCATCCCTCCCTCCCTTCACCCGTCCATCCCTCCCTCCCTTCACCCTACTTATTCTCAGCTCAAATGCTGCTGTAACACACTGACGTCCCTTTGTGTCATGAAGCTGTTTTGATTGCCCCCATGTCTTCCCTCCTCTCTCCTTTTTCCTCCTTTCATCCAGTTACACCTTCAACAAAGTGCAAGACCGGAGTGACACATACTGGAAGTTCCAGCGCTACAAAGTGATCGTGGGGTATCATTCTCGGCCGTGCCTAGCTCCACCCCTCATTATCATCTCCCACATCCACCTCTTTATCAAGCGGAACATCCGCAAGGTGCCATCTGAGAAGGTGCACCATTTTGGTAAGTTTCTTGTATTTTTTTTAGCTTCTCCAAATCAAATGGAATGGACAGTATTTAAACCCACCTGCGGTTTTTCAGGAGCTTACCTGTAAGAAGGATTTTTACAAACACTTTTCCATTTCTGCCTTAGCTGTGGACTTAAAGGAAAAAGCCAACAACCGGCTAATGACGTGGGAGAACATTCAGAAGGAGAAATTCTTGTCTGCTGAGGGAAAGAAATTAAAAGGAAGTGACACAGAGAGACTAAAGCGCATGTCTGTCAAGTGAGTGCTCAGATCTCTTAATAAATATTCCAACACAATCATGGCGCTGTATGTTAAAGAGCTTTTTTTTATTTCCTCACGGCTCCAGTAAACTCCACTGATTCACTGCTTACTCGGTCAAGCTGATGAGTTCCCACAAGTGCTGGTGTTGTTCACTGGTGAATGTTAGGGAACAGGCATGAAGTCACTTCTGAAGAATAATCAGAACGTTTCTTACAGTAAAAAAATACAGAACTAACAGTCACTGATTTATAATTTTCAATAACATTTTTGTACAATTGCAGCATTGTTCCTAGGAACAGGAACAAACACAGACAGACGTTATGTTATGTTTTCAGGATGTCTTTCTGTCTGTCTATCTTCTATCTCTCTCTCTCTCACACACACACACACACACACACACACACACACACCTGGCCATTCAATCTTTCTTTCTTTCTATCTTTCTTTCTTTCTTTCTTTCTTTCTTTCTTTCTTTCTTTCTCTCTCTCTCTCTCTCTCTCTCTCTCTCGCTCTCTTTCTCCCTCACACACACACTTGGCCATTCATTCTTTCTTTCTTTCTTTCTTTCTTTCTTTCTTTCTTTCTTTCTTTCTTTCTTTCTCTCTGAGCTAAGCTGAGTGTTATGTGTTGAGCTGCTGGTGAGCAGATTGATGGGAAATGGAAGGGGTCTGCGCCCCCTGCTGGGCAAACAATTCATAGCTCTCCACAATAATTTTGATACAGAGATAAATGACAGCACATAACTATAATTGTGTGTGTGTGTGTGTGTGTGTGTGCGTGTGCATGTGTGTGACTTTATAGAGTGGACACTGTTCTCAAACAGACAGCCGAGATCAGTGATTTGGATCGCAGGTTAAGAACCCTCGAGTGTGAGGTTAGTGGTCTGTCAGGATCGAGTCCAAAGTTCAAAGTAACCTCATAATTCAATAAGAAAATCTTTCCATCTTTCTGCCAAACACTTTTCTTATTCACAGTGACTCTCTTTCAGATGGAATTCTGTTCGTCTACTCTTCTATGGATGGCCGAAGCTCTCTCTCAAAGCGGTGCGCTAAAATCCACAAAGCCTCTTCCCACCCGGAAAGGTGACTTTCTGCTCAACACCGTTAGTTAGTTGGTTGATTACTTGCTTTTATTATCTTTATTATTATTGTCTGTATTCATATATCTAGACATCCATACCTTCTCATATGACTCATGACTCAGCTTTTTATTTTGGCACAAATGACTCTTTTAAATGAATATTTTAATTTATTTGTTTGTACTGTTGTACAGGTGCCAAATCTCGGCTCTGAGTTATAATGTAATCTGTTCTTTTGTCTTTCTTTCTTTAGTAAATCCATCCACACCTGAGATGTGAGAACGGTTCCTTCACCTTTCGTCTGTCTTCCATCTTCCTCTTCCTTGCATTCCTATTTATTATTTCAAAGGAAAAGGAAGGGAACATTACAGAATAAAAGAATGGGGTCAAACGTCAACAAAAGGACATAAGAACAAAAGTTTCTGATTGTACAGGTTTAAAAGATGATGGTATACATTTGTTGTTTTTAATTCACTAACGCTGCCTTTCCTCTAACCTCAATCATGCCACCCTTAAAAGACAAGGGCGTCAATACTATTTGTGGGAGGTTTGTGTTTTTAATTTCATTTAATTCTAAAGACTCAAAGGTAGAAAAGCCTTTCAAGCACAAAATAAATCCCATTTTTCATAATTCTCTGTTCTTTTTGTCAGTATTAGGTTACAAGCCAAGCTAAAAAGTTCAGTGTTATCTTATTTTACTTCAATAAGATTAAAACAAACATGGCTAATGATGTCATGCAATTAAATAGGTATCTCAGGGTCTGTATTGTGTATAATTTGTCTAATAATAAAATGTCTAACATTTATAATAATAATTAAAGCTGCAAGCAGCATTTCCCGGGGTTCAAGCGTTTAAAGCCTTTAAGGAAGTTATTACATCAGTAATGGAAAAGCCCATTTACTGCCAACGCAGTCCATTGAAAATACATGGTGTGCAGCTTTTTACCAATTACAGCACCACCTATCGTCCGATCAAGATAAAACTTGGCATGATTGTTAAAGGTCATATGTCACATGTGCTCAATGAGTGTCGTATAAATTAGACTTTTCGTTTATCAGTTATAGGCTTTGAATTATTTTTTGCCACGCCCATTTCATAAATAATCCTTTAATGGCAAGCCAAAGGATAAAGTTCCACTTTTTTTCGATAATTATTGAGATTAAGACTCCAGAGAATATTACTGCACTGGATTGGTCTCGATCAGGCAAAAAAACCTAGGACTAGTTCGCAAAAGTAGGTTTTTCACCTGATCAAGAATAATTAACGAACAATTTGATTGACAGCATTGGTCCAAGAGGCAAAGTTGTTCAGTATGTGGAGCCCTATCAAATGATATCAATATTGTGTGTATTTATTAAGCACTACGTGATTACAGTGGTGTAAAACTCTTTAGCGCCAACTAGTGGCGGATTTCTTTCAAATTTCTTACAAACCTCTAGGACCACGTGTCGAACATGCCCACCGAGTTGAGATTGGTGCTCAAACTTCATTGGCCGATAGCAGCCATGTTTTTTGAGACACACCAATGCCCTTACATACACTCAAGGCACCCTGGACAAAGACACTGCACACCACGTTTGAAGTCAATCGGACCAACACTTGCATAGTTAGAGCTGTTTTTAGTGATTTTTCTGTCATAGCGCCACCAAGTGGCCAATCGCCGCGGTTTTTGAACTGTGACCTCAGTTTGACCTCTTTCACATGTGCCCGAAGATTGGTGTTGATAGCTCATTTAATTCTTGAGTTATTGAATTTTAGTAAAACTGGCTCCTCCCAGTTCGAACGTTTTGGGGCCCCTTAAGGACCCTGAATCAAAATTTCAACTTTTTTTCGATAATTATTGACATTGAGACTCCAGAGAATATTACTGCACTGGATTGGTCTCGATCAGGCGAAAAACCTAGGACTAGTTAGCAAAAGTAGGTTTCGGACAAAATGCGCTATAGCGAAAAAATTTTAATGGCGGAGATAAAATCAGAGATATACGTTTTTTAAGTCATGAACCAAGGATTCCAATGATATACTGTAAGCACAAAAGCGTTGAGGGGCGCTGAAGCGCCCCCTATTGGCCGATTTCGCTGAGTCCTTGGGCCTGAGTAACTGTGACCAGTACTACCATCTGACCAAGTTTGAGCTCTCTAGGCCTTACGGTTTGGGCTGCACGATCATTTGTAGGGCGGAATAATAATAATAATAATAATAATAATAATAATAATAATAATAATAATAAAATCCTAACGAATACAATAGGTTTCCAGCGCTTCGCGCTTGATCCCCTAATGAAACATACCGTTGCACTGATGAGCAGCACGGCTGAAATGCGTTATTGTGCAGGTGCCACCTAGTGGTCACTGATAGTAATTACAATAACAGTTGTGACAGAGGCCGCATTCAAGTGCTCTGGGAAGTATTGTATAATAAATTTGAGTTTTTCACTTGTTCTGTTCGTAAGCATGGGGAATGGGTTATTTTGTAAAACTGATACACACACACACACACACCGCTGTAATGTCTTTAGTCTACCTCTTTCCAGTGAGAAACTTTTGTTCAGAGCAAGTTACATTAATGCACACTGATGCTGTTGTATTTTTCATTAAATTTTATTTTTATCATCATTATAATTATTTGCTTATTATTAGAACTTTGTAATGTGAAGGGTATCCCAAAGATTCTTATCCCAAAGAAAAGTATGAATCCTAATAGTAACTGAAATGAATTACTTTCCAGAAACATGTCCGTGTATCAATCTTCTGAATCCCTTTTTGAAATATTGCAGGCCGAACCCTTTCAGTAAAACGTAGAGCGTTCGTTTAAGCAGCCTCCTCAACCCCTGAACCCTAGTTAGTACCTTTTCTTTTATTATCTCGTATATGTCAGCATGTCAAAAATCTTCAGTTATATTTGACTCAATTGTACTTTTTGGTGTTGCTGTTAAGGAAAACATCCTGTGATTCTTGCTCTTAATACAACTCTGTTGGACTGCTGTAATTCCTTTATCTTTAGTATTTTTAAAACTTCTCTTATTTATACTCTTTCTCTTATGTTGTTATTTAACTACAGTAAATGGGATATGATGTCGGGTACATGTCTTAAAAGTGTGCTTGAGAAATAAAATTGGACTTGACTTGAATCTCAGCTTTAATATGTCCCTTCTTCTGTATCTTCTTGGGTCCTCACATAGTTTGTTCAGGGTGAATGCTGCCTTGTGTAGAGAATGGATTGGTGGAAATTTAGCACACCTTATAACACTCCCTCCACTTTAATACAAACACCTGTACACCTGCACATTCATGCGGTTATCTAATCAGACAATTACACGGTGGTGGCACAGTACTATAATCATACAGATGCAGGTCACGAGCTTTAGGTAATGCTTCAAGCATCAGAATGAAGAAAATGTGTGAACTATGTGAATTTAAATGTGGCATGACATGGTTGTAAAAACTGCTGATCTCTGGGGATTCCTGACTGTGTGTTAAGGTTCTGCAGGCTGGAACATCTTGATGAGAGAGATGAAAGGAAAATGACCAGACTGGCTGGAGCTGTCAGTTTGGTTCCAGTTCAGGTGATCTGAAGCTCTTGATGTGTATCTGTATCTGTATCTCTACGACTTTTCACTTTGTCTCGTGCCACATGACTGATGAGATAACTGCATGAATGTGTAGGTGTTTCTAATAAAGTTGACAGTACATTATTATTATTATTAATACTATAATCAACTGCAGCAGATGAAAAAGATGGCATTTATATAAGGTGACTGAAGTGTATCAGAGACAATTGGGTTCAGTTTCAGTGAGTGGAGTGAGGTCAAGGCTGTGGAGTCGCTTTATATAACATATCAGTCACCTGTCAGGCTCAGTGAAGCTCTACGCATGTATGTGACAGGCTTTGGATGACTGGAGATAGAGTGGTGTGTGTGTGTGTGTGTGTGCGTGTGTGTGCCCTTTTCTCTTTGCACTAGCATGCACAACATTGCTATCTTTCTCACTCACATAGACAGGTTGCATAGAGGACATCAGTCAAGCAGCCTTACATGCATGTGGTCTTGTCAGTCATCTCACTTTGCTTCCTTGCTCCAATTTGTTCTGTGATTGCGTGTGCCGGTGTATTTGCAAGTGTGTACTTGTGTGTACTAAGTGGTCACTGCGAGCAAAGGAAGGAGACAAAAAGCAGACCTACTGCTGCAACCTGGCTTACGAGAGTTGTTTACTTTCTTTTATCTTGTGCAAAGAACTAAAGTTTAACAGGTTTTAGGGTGGGGACTGAACTAGACTCGAAGATCCGGTTCCTTCTTTTGTGACGGTTGAAAATGGCAGCTTTGTGTCGTGGCTTAGTGTGGCTGCTGCTAGCACTACTGAGTGTCGGAGTATGGACTCAAGTGGAGGAAGAAGAGGAAGCAGTGGAGGAAGAGGAGGAAGAGAGCCAGGATGAAGCAGAGGAGCTGGGGGAATTAAAGACAGAAGAAACTGACGAAGAAGGTGAAGAAGCGGCTGATGAGGAAGCACGGGATCCAGGTGGAGAGATTGATGAAGAGGAAACAGAAGAAACAGAGGCAGATGAGGAGGAGGAGGAGGAAGAAGAAGAAGAAGCAGAAGAAGAAGTAAGTGAAGTGGATAAGACAATTGAGGAAGATTCTGCAGATGAAGGTACTTCTGAGGAAGAAGACGATGCAGAGGAGGGTGAAGATGTTGAGGAGGAGGATGTAGAGGTGGACGAGGCCGACAACAAAGACGAGGGTGAAGGAGATGAAGATGCAGAGGAGGATCAGGCTGACGATGGAAATGAGGAGGAAGAAACAGAAGAAGAGGAGGAAGAGGAGGAGATTAGCATGTCTGATGACAAAGATGGCAGTGAGGAAGATGATGATGAAGTAGAGGTAAAGGATAACGAAGAACAAGCTGAAGATTTCAATGAGGACGAGGCCAAAGACGAGGAAGATGAAGCTCAGGATCAAGCTGAAGGTATCTTTTGACAGTGTTACAGTTTAAGGCCTCCCTGCTGCTATACACGACGAAGCAATTAAACAATTAAATAAAGTAGATTGAACACAAGATTAGTAATGAATTATTGATTTGGTTTATTGATTTCTAATTCATTTACCAACAATCAGATATTTGGTTCCTTCAGATTTAAACTTACTGTTATAAATAATTCATTAGAATTCTA
>NC_083461.1:23815992-23870992 GCF_030014155.1 Tachysurus vachellii | reverse complement strand
TCAGCGAGTGGATCCCCAGGAACTTGAAACTGGAAACGCGCTCAACAGCCATCCCATTGCTGTGGATGTTGTCATGTGTGCCTCCTGTGCCTTTCCTGAAGTCCACAATGAGCTCCTTTGTTTTGGAGGTGTTAAGGAGGAAGTTATTGTTATTGCACCATGTGGCTAGGTGCTGGATCTCCTCCCTGTAGGCAGTCTCATCATTGTTGGTGATGAGACCGATAACTGTGGTGTCATCTGCAAACTTGATGATGGAGTTAGATCCATTCACAGGCCTGCAGTCAGAGGTGAAGAGGGAGTAGAGGAAGGGGCTCAGCACACAGCCCTGTGGTACACCAGTGTTAAGTGTGATGGTGTTGGAGCAGATAGAGCCCGATCGAACCTGCTGGGGTCTGTTGGTCAGGAAGTCCATGATCCAGTTGCACGTTGTAGTGTTAATGCCCAGATCTACTAGTTTGGCTATTAACTTGGATGGAATGATGGTGTTAAATGCTGAGCTGAAGTCAACAAACAGCATACGTGCATAGGTATTCTTATTGTCCAAGTGTGTGAGCACAGAGTGCAGTGCCATGGAAACTGCATCTTCTGTGCTCCTATTGCTGTGGTAGGCAAACTGGTGAGAGTCCAATGTGGATGGCAGAAAGTCCTTCAGGTGTGCCAGGACCAGCCGCTCAAAGCACTTCATGACAATGGGTGTTAGTGCTACAGGGAGGTAGTCGTTCGGGCACGTTGGGCTGGAATGTTTTGGCACTGGCACAATGGAAATGCGGCTTTGTGTACGCTGATCTGGCTCAGTGCGTTGCAGACATCTGTGGAGGAGAGTGTGATTAGAGGGTGGTCAGCCGAGGGTTTGAGCTTGGTGGCAGTTTCTCTGTTGTCTCTTTCAAAGCGAGCATAAAAGTCATTAAGCTCGTTCAAGTCAGTTGTGTCTTGATTTTGTGATATTGATTGCGGCCTATATTTATATATATAGTTACATATATAGGCCACAATCAATATACTGTACAATTCTGATTTAATTCACTATAAAGTTGACAGAAACTGATTAAAAACATTACAAATCAAAACACACCTGATGTATTCTTAGTGTTTTAAAAGTACAGTTAACAAAAAACTTGCTGTAATTTGTGCACAAATCACTGCATTATAACATGTTTCATAGTAGAACAGAGTTTTTCTCTTTTCACGTATTGGAAAGACACGCAATCCAGCGCAAAAACCCAATAAATGGAGCACAAAACACATTTATAGCAGCACATGCAAAAACTCTGCTCCTCGTGCTTTACCTATCCGACGTGCACCGCGCTCGCGCAGGCGATGACGTCACAGGCACGCACTTAAAGGGACCCATTTTCTTTTTCTTTAATTTATTTTATAAGTATAATAGAAATAAGGGTCATTAATCACCATCTGGTTACATTCTCCCCTGCACCAGGGTAATCGTCTTCGATTACTCAGCTACACTCAGAGTATTCTTAACTTCCTTAACAGCCTCACGAAACAAAACAGAACTCAACTCAGCCAATATCTGTGAAACCGCTGCAGGAGTTAAAGTACTACTGACAGATCTAGGTTCATGATACAAATTGGAATGCTGTCCAGCATTAGGCCTCTTACTACATCTGCGTGGTGCAGCAACCGGCAGAGTCGACGTTGTAACAGCTGCCACTGGAATGTCTTCAGCCTCCATTGACTCAGTGGATGCTAGTCCAGCACTACCAGGGTCTAAATTTACCATGTCTACACTAGGTTCCATCCTGGCACTGTGGTCCATATCTGGTGCACCAACAGGCTCAGGAACAATAGCTTGCACAGTATCTGTAGGAGACTTCTCCACTATCACAAATACACCCTCGTTCAACTCCTCAGAACAAACTTCTTCAGCAGGCTTAGACCTTTCCTCTGCACCCTTCCTCAGTCTCCTGGGTGCAGGAGTAGGGAGAGTTACACAACGCTGAATGTCAACCCTGTTAATTCTCTTGGCAGGCCCACCCTCTAATGGCTCCACCGTGTAGGTGTTGTTAACAACCTCGACTACCCGATACACTGTTGGACTCCATGCATCTTGGATTTTATGGCGACCTAACGGTCTGTTTCTCAGGTACACAAACTCTCCAACTTTAATCTCTGGGCAATCTTCTGCAGCCTTCTGTTCAGCATATTCCCTAGCTCGCGCATGTGCATCATTCAGACGCCTTTGGTGAACCACCAACCAATCATGCTTATCAGAAATCTGTTCCTGCCCTAACAGAGCATCTACTGGTAAGTAAGGCTCTACCCCAAACAGTAGATAATAGGGTGAATACCCAGTCGTCGCATGCGGTGTTGCATTATACGCATAAACGAGTTCGGGTAAGTATTCTGGCCATCTGCGCTTCTTTTCAGCGGGCAAAGTACGAAGCAGGTCGTGGAGCGTCCTGTTGAATCGCTCACACTGCGCGTTTCCGGTAGGGTGGTATGGAGTGGTGCGGCTCTTTTTCACCCCATAGAGTTTACAAAGCTCAGCCACCACTTCACTCTCAAAGTTACGACCTTGATCTGAATGCAGACGCCATATTTCATAAACCACTCTCAAAGCAGTACCTTAGCTGTTGTGTCTGTTTTCTGGTCTCGGGTCGGGAATGCCTGTGTGAACTTTGTAAAGATGTCTGTAAAAATGAGAATGTTCTCTCTACCATCTGACACAGGTTCTAACACGAAGTCAACAGCAATTACCTCCAGTGGCCTAGAAGCCAGGAACGCTTTCATAGGAGGCTGAACCTTTGGCTGTGGTAACTTAGTCATCACACAGCGTTGGCAATTTTTAATCCACGCCTCCACATCCTTATGCATCCCTATCCAAAAACATCTGCGCCTCAACAACAGCAAGGTACGCTCAATACCTTGATGGCCCATAGAATCGTGTACAGATTCTAGGACTGACTTCTTTAAACTGGAAGGTAAAAGGAACTGATAGCATTCTCCATGCCTGTTTTCCTCACTAACACGATACAGTAGGCCACTACGCTCCTTGATACTGTCCCAGTATCTCAGCAGTAACCTAACCGATTTCGGGAGAGTTTTCAGTGTCTTACCATTGGGTCTCTTCTTGCGATCCCAGAACTGCTTAAATACACTAAGCACCGGATCCTGTTGTTGAAAACTATGCAACTCATCAACTGAATAGCCCGGAAAGGTAGGCATATTCTCCTGATTAAGGTCTTTACACCAATCAGCGTTGGACTGCACAGCCCGGATTTGCCGCACTTTACAACTACACAACCCCGCGGCAACAAGTGCTGGATCCAGGTCTGTATCACGATTGATCCTACCGCAAATGGCTACACAATCATCATATTCTGCATCCTCTGATACAGGCTCAGGCTCCCCTGCAAAAGTCTGCCTAGAGAGTGAGTCAGCAGCTGTATTCTGATGACCTGGACGGTACTGTACATCAAAATCAAAGACAGATAATTGGGAAATCCACCTTTGCTCAATCGCCCCCAAGCGGGCCGTCCCCAAGTGACACAACGGATTATTGTCAGTGATCACAGTAAACCTGGACCCCAACAGATAACCTCGAAACTTCTCAGTAACCGCCCACTTTAGAGAAAGGAGTTCACGTTTCATGCTACTGTAATTTCTGTCGTTTTTCTCAGCGTCTCTTAAACGACAGCTTGCAAAGGCAATCACACGTTTTACGTCCCCTTGTAGCTGATACAAAACAGCGCCTAACCCATGACTGCTTGCGTCAGTCTCTACAATGAAAAGTTTCGTAAAGTCCGCTAACCCTAAGACAGGTGCGCTCGTAAGCTTATCTTTAAGGCCATCAAATGCAGTTTGACATTCTTCGGTCCACAAGCTTTTCAGTAAGGCATTGGCTTTGCTAGGACTTCCCAGGTTCAAACATGCATTCACCACATCATGGAGGGGACCAGCTATTTTGGAAAAGCCCTGAATAAATCGTCTATAGTAACTACAGAAACCAAGAAATGATCTCAACTCCTTGAGAGTGGAGGGAACCTGCCACTGTTTAACGACTGCCACTTTCTTAGGGTCGGTGCCTATGCCCTCCCTGGATATTTGATGCCCTAAGAACACAACACTTGACTGCAGAAAATGGCACTTCTCCAACTTGACTTTAAGTCCCGTCTCTTGCAATCTCCTGAGCACAGTCTCCAGCCTCGTCATATGCTCCTGGAAAGTGGACGAATACACCAAGATATCATCCAGGTACACTAGCAAAATCTGAAATACTAGGTCATTCATTGTGGCTTGCATAAGCCTCTGGAAGGTTGCGGGTCCATTGCAGACTCCAAAAGGCATACGTAAGTATTCATATAGACCAAAAGGGGTTGAAAAGGCGGTCTTATGCCTGTCCCCTTCCGCCATTGCCACCTGATGATAACCACTTGCTAGATCGATTGTGGAGAAGTAACATGCCCCCCGCAAAGCATCAAAGCTCTCATCGATCCGCGTGAGAGGAAATGCATCTCTCTTGGTTTTCTGATTTAGTTTGCGATAATCTACACATAGCCTGATACTACCATCTGCCTTACGCACCAATACGATTGGCGACGCATAAGCGCTATTACTCTCTTGTATAACGCCCTTCCTTACCAGCTGTGAGATGTGTTCTTTTACTTCACGGTACTGATTAGGCGGGACACGACGGTAGGGCTGTGTAACAGGCTCCTCATCAGTTACATGAATCTCGTGTTTGACCCTGTCTGTATAACCGAGGTCTTCATCGTCTTCAGCGAATACATCAATGTACTTGGTTAACAACGACCTGAACTGAGCTTGCTCATACTCACTGCCTCCAACATCAATCTTTTCCAATACTGCCTGCACACTGTTACTATGCTCATCTTTTACATTCAGAGTCACTTGTTCGATGTCAGCTGAGATTCGTTGAAATTTTACCTGACACTGCTGTGTGCTGTCTACACATTCTACCTTCGACAGAATGCCCAGCTGGGTCCTAGGTGACAGCCACACATCCTCCTGAGAAAGATTCACAATCTTAATTGGTATACAAGGGCTGTTTAGGTCAACAAGTGTGGGTACGACTACCAAGTCACCTGGCAGCGGAGTGCTGAGGGGTTCCAGCAACATAGGGCCGCCATCACCTCTATTGAAGCCTGTGGCTGTGATAGTCACCACGGACTCAGCAGGTATTCGTTCTGGCCATTTCCCAGCTACCCGTAGAACAGATTTTCTATCTAGAACACAAGTCTGTGCCTGCTGGAAAACATGTCTCCAGTCAGAATCCAACTTTCCCCCTAAAGTGGGGTCAAATTCAGCTTGGACAAGCTGTTTACACTGACGAATTATGTTCATACCCACAATGCAAGGTACACTATTCCCTGGGCTGGAAATGTTTTTCACCACTAAAAACCCACAGTCAGACATCTTAATACCCATGGCCTCCACCTCCATCTCTATATATCCGAGGTAGGGTATGTCAAGCCCATTAGCAGCTGTAAGCTTTAACAGACCAGCCACAGAAAGCATGTCATCATCTTTACCATATAAATAGTCTCAAAAGAACTGCTCAGAAATGGTGCTTACCTGACTGCCTGTGTCCAGTAAGGCCTGTGTATTTACACCGCCAATCACAAGCCCAACCACCGGACACGTTCCGACAGCCCGTTGCAACTACTGATCACTGGACGCTGGCAAATCTTTTGAGTCTGTATGTCGCCCCCTAATTGCCCAACTCACAACAACCGGGGGTCCCCGTTTCCCTGAGTTTCAGTGGGCATAGGCCTGGCTGCTCTAACACTTCGTTTCTGAGGGCAATCCTTTGCTACATGCCCAGCAATCTGACACCGGAAACATATTGGTTGTCCATCATCTGTAAATTTTAGGGGTGCTTTAGGCCTATAGGTTTCTGCTCTGGTGTTACTGCTTTGCACAGCGAGGTTCTTTACCGCTTGGGTCAATTCACTAATTGCTTTACCTTGCTCAGCTACTACCTCTAGGACATCTTCAAGAGTGACGCCCTTAGTTTCTGGTACCCTAAGTGCTGAACACTGTGCCACAGTAGCACTACACTGAGATTTACTGGTCTTCAAACCTGCTGGAGGCTTTTCTAAGGACCACAGTTGTGCCTCCTCTCGAACGTCTATCATTGTACTCCTAGGGTGGTCTCTTACAAACTTGCGCAGCTCTCTCCTCAGAGAGGCATCCCGGACCCCCTGTACGAACTGATCCCGTAGCACCTTCCTCTCTTCTGCAACAGCGTCAGGGGAACATTTCGTAACCAAGCTAAGGGCTTGAGCCAAGGCATGCGAAAAGTCTCTTAGATTTTCACCCTCCAACTGTTTACGACTGAAAAAACTGTGTAGGAGCTGTGGTGCGCTACGTCTGTCTCTAAATGCTTCTTGGAGGTATTCAAAAAGATCTGTAACCTGATCATCATCAGTACCACGCAAGCGCACTTCCTCCAGAGCAGTGTCTCTTAATAGAGAGATAACAAAATCATACTGATCTTGGTCAGACTGGTGCCTAGCGCGCAGCACCCGCTCCACTTCCTCTATAAAATCATCAACTGACCTTCCATCTTTTTCTATGTCACCGCAGAATGGCGCTGTGTGTCTCTCTCTCGGGACATACACAACAGCTCTCTTATTTAGTGCTGAAATTGCTGCCATTGTTTCATCATGTTTGCTTTGCAGTTCTCTAATTTGTGCTGACCAGTCAATTCCATCAGAAGTATCATCTGGTTCTGACATTGTGAAAACTCAGTCCTTACAAATCTTCGTACACAGCTTTGCAAAGGATAAATGTCCGATGTCCCTTTAATATGATGTCACAGTTCTCAAAGTCTCTTGAAAGTCTCTGATACGCTCTCACAGGACTTCGGCGACACTCCTCTTCACAAAAACCCTTTTCCCAGCCTCCAGGAATCCTCCGTCTGGTCTTCACCACTACCGTATTACTTATTACACTGTAGGCAAAATAAAAACTCAATTCTCTAAAGTCTCTTGGAATACCCCACTCCTGGTACCAAATTTGTGGCCGCTGGAAATGATGCGCAGGACCAACAAATACAATGGGGTTCTTTTATTCCCGAAAACTGAATAAGTGTATTTGAGACAGAATCAGCCCTCAAAAGGGTCATGAAATGAAAAACAGAAATAAAATTAACAATCCAATTTGACAGGTTTTTTCTCTGTTTAAATCATGATATACAAATCACCTTTCCAAAATAACCTTAATGTACTACCTTAATAACTTCTTAATAACTGTACTTGTTCTATTTTCCCCAATAAACAAATAAAATCAATAACCAAACTCATACAAGAAATAACAAAAGCAATACAGTTTACTTGTAGAAGTACTAGAACTTAGTAACAAAAGTAATTCACTTTAGTAGCAAAAGTATTCCCAGAAGTATTACCAAACAAAGTAATACGGTAGTGGCAGGACTGTAAAAGAAAACAAAACATTTTCCACAATCACACCACCTTAAACCTCAAATAAGATATCCGTACATTTTAAACAATATACATTTTAAACAAAATAAGCATTACTCACTTTGAAACACACGCACACTCGGATCTTTCCAGAACAGGCCCCAGGTACACCAGGTGAGTTAGCCTCGTGCTAATGGCTGCACCGGTACACATAGGCATCCGCACGCATACACACGTCCAAATAACTCGGTACTTTTAATGAAAACTCTTCATAAGATGATTTTCGCTCACCGAAACCGGCACGTATTGGAAAGACACGCAATCCAGCGCAAAAACCCAATAAATGGAGCACAAAACACATTTATAGCAGCACATGCAAAAACTCTGCTCCTCGTGCTTTACCTGTCCGACGTGCACCGCGCTCGCGCAGGCGATGACGTCACACGCACTCACTTAAAGGGACCCATTTTCTTTTTCTTTAATTTACTTTATAAGTATAATAGAAATAAGGGTCATTAATCATCATCTGGTTACAATATAATAATAATAATGATAATAATAATAATAATAATAATAATCTCCAGCATCCGTCCGTCTTCAAGAGACGATGGTGTAGCTTCCAGTTTGGGTGTCCTATCTGCACCTTCGCGAGTGGCTGAAAAATCCGATCCTGGAGTGACAGTCTCTATTGCACTTACTGCAGGTGAATGCTGATGAGGCTGTTGTTGGTTTGCCTTCCTCCTGGCTCTCTTTGCAGCGAGGTTTGTGTTTCTCACCTCCTCGGCTTTCTGAGCGCCCTGTCTGACAGCAAGACGCCAGGCGTGGCGGTCGTCAGCACAGCTCTCCCAGTTGTTTACGTTGATGTTGACCATCTTCATGTCCTTTTTGCAGACATCTTTGTATCGCAGACGTGGCACCCGGGCAGTCGTGCACCTTCTGCTAGCTCGCCGTACAGCAGGTCCTTGGGTATGCGGCCTGGGTCCATTCTCCTAACATGGCCGAGCCAGCGAAGGCGCCTCTCGCTGAGAATAGAGAACATGCTGTTCATGCCAGTGCGTTCCAGAACCTCTGTGTTGGGTACTTTGTCCTGCCACTGGATATGCAGAATGCGCTGCAAGCATCTCAGGTGGAAGCTGTTGAGTTTCACCTCGTGTCTTGCGTAAGTGGTCCATGCCTCGCTGCTGTAGAGGAGTGTGCTGAGCACGCAGGCCTGGTAGACGCGCAGTTTGGTCTTCTCAGTGAGGTTGTGGTTGTTCCAGACCCTCTGGTTCAGTCTGGCCATAACTGCTGATGCTTTGGCAATGCGCCCGTTCACATCAGTCCCAAGGTATGTATAGTTCTCAACGACTTCCAAGTTGTACCCCTCAAGTTGTACCCCTCGATGGCAATGGTGGGAGGGGAGTCTGCGTCCTGCACCATTATGTTAGTTTTCTTCAGGCTGATGGTCAGTCCGAACTCCTTGCAGGCGTGGGAGAAGCAACATACCAGTTTCTGCAGTCCATCTTCCGTGTGTGATATCAAGGCTGCATCGTCGGTGAAGAGCAATTCACGGATGAGAACCTCTGTGACTTTGGTCTTAGCACGGAGACGGACGATGTTGAACAGCTTACCATCAGTTCTGGTGTGGATGTACACGCCCTTGCTGCAGTCCTTGAAGGCGTACCGGAGAAGCATGGAGAAGAAGATGGCAAAAAGCGTCGGCGCAAGGACACAGCCTTGCTTCACTCCGCTGCTGACTGGGAAGGCCTCCAATGTTGCACCATTGAAGCACACTGTGCTGTGCATGTTCTCGTGGAATGATCTTATGATAGCCAGCAGTCATGGGGGGCAGCCGACCTTCTGTAGGTGCCTGAAGAGTACACTCCGGCTGACTAAGGTCAAACGACTTGGTCAGGTCTATGAAGGCAATGTAGAGGGGCATCTGCTGCTCATGACACTTCTCCTGCAGCTGTCGTAGTGAGAAGATCATGTCTACAGTTGACCGGCCGGCTCAGAAGCCACACTGGGACTCTGGGTAGATACGGGAGGCTAGGGTCTGCAGGCACGCCAGGGTGACACGGGCGAAAGCCTTTCCAATGATGCTGAGGAGGGATATGCCTCGGTAGTTGTTGCAGTCTCTGCGGTCTCCTTGGTTCTTGTACAAAGTGACCATGTTTGCATCTCGCATGTCCTGGGAGATGTGTCCTTGGATGAACCACATGGACTGTTTGGAGATATATGAGATAACTGTCGATGGTACCATGAAGATGTTTTAGGACTGCAGTTGATACGAATAATTTAAGTCTCCACCAATGAACAGCTGATAGCAAATAGACTGTGTTTAGATTAGAATTTATTTCCTGCTTACACAATATTGCTTTTTGACCACTTATTATAGTAAACAGTTATACAGTAAAGAGAAATAATTTATACTCACACTATCCAGTCCTCTTAAAAGTCTTTATTTAATCAGAATTTATCTCAAAATTTCATTCTGACTGCTCAAATCTTATAACATGAACTTATATCAATAGAACTTATAACATGAATAGACTTAGTACATAGATCTTATAAAGAATTATTAAAAATAAATAAAGAAAAAAATATCCAAGTGGCTTAGTGGTTAGCACGTTCGCCTCACACCTCCAGGGTCGGGGTTCGATTCCCGCCTCCACCTTGTGTGTGTGGAGTTTGCATGTTCTCCCCGTGCCTCGGGGGTTTCCTCCGGGTACTCCGGTTTCCTCCCCCGTTCCAAAGACATGCATGGTAGGTTGATTGGCATCTCTGGAAAATTGTCCGTAGTCCGTAGTGTGTGATTGTATGAGAGTGTGTGTGTGCCCTGGTTGGCACTCCATCCAGGGTGTATCCTGCCTTGATGCCCGATGACGCCTGAGATAGGCACAGGCTCCCCGTGACCTGAGGTAGTTCGAATAAGCGGTAGAAGATGAATGAATGAATAATGTAAATCCACCCCATTGATGTAAAACCTTTAAATTAATTAAGAATTACACAATACTCATTGGCGCACTTCTGAACCCTTGGTTCAGAATTTTGCTCTTTTTTGCCTTCTAGTGGACAAACAGATGTTTCAAACATTTAAATTCATATTTGTTCATGAAGATCATTTTAATAAACACATATAGTCGAAATTCAGTTGGCAAACCAGATTAGTGAAACAGTACGAAAAATTTATGAGAATATAACTGATTTAAAAAATGGATCATTATTTATGATCCAGTAGACATGTAATTCTAAATGTTTTAAGCGAGACCTGATCTTAGCTGTGGCACTTCAAGCTCTTACACCTTTAGGCAAAGGCCTGATCTTTCATTTACAATCACACAATAGACCCAACCTTGTGCTTAACAATGGAATGTTTGCAGATGTTTTTGAAAGAAGAAAAAAATTCTATTTATCCCTGACAAAATCCTGAAAACAAGGCTTACGCTGTTAAAGTAAATACACAGCAGTTTATCTATAACATAAAAAAAGATTTATTTTTTGGCTTAGTCAGAACTACAGAGATAATTTGACTGCAGATATAATTTAATTTATATATTAAAAAAGCAGGATTTGAAGATATAAGTTATTTATATATCTAATTTAACAATATCCTGCCTTGATGTCCGATGATGCCTGAGATAGGCACAGGCTCCCCGTGACCCGAGGTAGTTCGGATAAGTGGTAGAAGATGAATAAATGAATAAATAATTTAACAAGTTCAAGGACAATGTATGTTGTTAAAAATAACACATATAACTATATATGACATCATCAGTACACACGTTCAGCCAAAATCCTCTTTCTCAATTCACGTAATTAATAGAAAGTCATTATATATGTGTTTTCACTGGAATGAGTTTTTTTTTCTTTCAAAAAAGCAAACAAAACAGAAAAATACAAAGCAAAACAGAAACTGTCAAATTTCCATTTCATGAGTTATGTTAAATTTTATGAGCAACAGCATAAACAACACTGAGCTAACATGTCTGTCTCTCTCTCTCTCTCTCTCTCTCTCTCTCTCTCTCTCTCTGTGAGTGTGTGTGTAAGTTTGAGTGATCCCACAGACAAGATGATTGGAAGTTTCTACATGATGTTTTTTTAAATAGATACTTAAAGATACTTTCCAGTGCATGTAGATTTGAAATAATCAAGTGTCTATCATATGTTCTATAGAACAAACTGGTGAAGATGAAAATTCAGAGACCAAAACTTCAACACAGTATCACAGTGGATCTCTGTGTACCATGTGCTCCATCTGTGAGGTACCTGCATGAGTCACATACAATATAATTTGTTACTTTCCTATAACACACTTTCCTATAACATTCCTTTGACACTAAACTAAATTTATTTCAACTTCACACAGTGGATGTCAGGCTTTGATTAAGTTCCTGGAGAACATCATACTATAGTTTACCACACACATAATTACACCATCAAATAGTCCAAGCCTGTAAAAATATATGAATAAATATATATACATTAAAATGAAAAGGAATTCTTGCCCTGTCTTTTTCAGCACTGCAGTAGTTGTGATAAATGCCCGTGTGAGTCAGGAGACTTGTCGACACATTGCCAACACTGTGACGTAAGTATATCTGTAGAGGAACAAAAATATTCAGTGTCCTACCGTCATGTCGGCCATTTTTAAAGCCATTATAGATCTTCCAGCCTTTTTCCAAGCAACTCTAAAAAGTTCTCTCTCTCTCTCTCTCTCTCTCTCTCTCTCTCTCTCTCTCTCTCTCTCTCTCTCTCTCTCTCTCTCTCTCTCTCTCTCTCTCTCTCTCTCTCTGTCTCCCCCTAGGGGTGTTCCTACTGCTACGCATGTCCCGTGATCTGTGAGACAATATGTGAGCCAGGTATCTAACAAACATCACCATACTTTTCTTGTTTTTGTTCCATTATAAAAAATACATTATGGAACACGGGCCTTATTTCTCTCAGGTGGCTTTATGGATGTGATGTCTGGAACAGTGTACGAGTGAGTACTGCACGTCTAAACTAATCTAAACTAATCTAATCATTCTAAAGATATTTAAATAATTGACCCTCAAGTATTTATAGCACTTTTTATATTGTGTCATCTCGTATGTCCACAGATGTTACAAGAAATTTATAAAGTAAAAAAAAAAAGTTTACTTTCAATAATAAACACAGAGGTTATTTGAGTCATTTGATCCAAGACATCCTGTGTTCTGCACGGCATGTTTTATATTTCCTTCCTCGTTGTGTCTGCAGAACTCTTGCCGCATATCTCTGAGAACTTTTCACATCGTCTCCTGTGCCATCCTGTTGAGAAGAGCAGTAGTAAAGCTCAGTAAAGCTCAGAGTGAAGTTAAAGAAAAGTGCCGCAGTCTGAAATGTGACCTTTCATCTGTCCGTGTTATGAAAGTTCATATTAACAGGATGGAGATATTTACATCAGATATTATAAATGAGTTATTTTTTTGTTGTTGTTGTTGTTTACATGAATTCTTTTTATCAGAAATGGCAACAATAAAATACAGGCTATTTGTTTTTAGTTGCATTTATTAATCTTATGATAAAAGACTTGTATTTAGTTCCACCAGTATTCAGTCATTTTAATAAAGTACAGAAAAGAAACACGATTCAGTTTTACATTTAGGTTGTAGTATCCTGTACCCAAAAAAAACATTCACTATAACTCAAAAAGCAAAGCAGTCTAATATCTCTGCATACATCAGTGCAAGAATACATTTACATGACATTTACATTTCCTTTTGTTCAATTTGATTCAAGAGAATTTTATTTATAATAATAATATTTTGGAAAATCAGGTTACAAATGATGATTTTTTAAATGTATTCTTAATGAGCAAGACATTATGGTGGAGATGAAAACCTTCCTTGAGACTATATGAGGAAGGAACCTCAAGAGGAACCAAACTCGAGTGAGAACCCATCATTGTCTCGGTGACAGAGGTTATTCAATTCAAATTAAATTCAATTCAGTTTATTTGTATAGCACTTTTTAAAAATGGACATTGTCTCAAAGCAGAGAAGTATAGAAAGAGAATAAAGTTTAAAATTAAGTTACTATTTATCTCTAACATTTATTCCTAATGATCAAGCCTGAGCAGACGGTGGTGAGGAAAAACTCCCTGAGATGATATGAGGAAGAACCCTTGAGAAGAGCCAGACTTAGAAGGGAACCTCATCCTCATTTAGGTGACACTGGATAGGAAATAATAATAAGTAAATGTAAATAATGTTCTTTCTACAACAGTTTACAGTCCAGTGGAATTGTGCAACCAAGAGCTCCTGAGGAACTAACAGGTCAGAGTTATTTCTGAGATCGTTACAGACTAAACACTAATTACAAATCTGAGCAAACAATGTCAACATAAACATCGAACATACATGAATTACTACACAATGTCCATGGCTACCATAATATGATTATCCTTAGACATGAACATGGTACCAACACGAATTCAGTAGCAATGACTTAAAAACTCTCGAGACCTAGATAGACGTATATAGCACATCCAATCACAACCTAATGAAGCACAGGTGACAACACAATAAGGAGGTAAGGCCAAAGCACCACCCAAATAGAAACAATAAACATGTGCACAAGAGGAGGCCTGCCAGCCGCCCTCTATTTCTCTGGCTGCGGACCGACAGAACTCCTGACAGTTGTCAGTAAAGACTGAGCGTAATGTGTTGTTCACGAAACATCGTCAATGAACATTTTCAGAAACTGGGCTCACTTGTTGTACATACACAACCTCACAGATGCCTCAGACTAATTGAATGCCTTACATAACACAACTTAAAATGAACTTTCTTGGAATGTCACCAGGGGGGTATTCCAGAAAGCAGGTTATGTGACATACCTGGGTATGTTTAAGGGTAAGTTCGTGGATAACCTCAACTTTCGGTCCCAAAAACGGAGGTAACTTTCTGGGTATGTATGTAACCATAGCAACTGACTCTCTGAAGATAACCTGCTCGGGAGCAGGTTATGTTTCAGTGTAACTTCGTTCCAGAAGGTTGGTGAGCATGGCGTGCCCTTCTGATGAGGATCCTGTGGACGTAGAAGCACAAATTATACGAGTTTTTTTTCGTCGGGACAGGGTTATAAGACCGCGTATTGATGTGTTTGCATACCCTAATGAATATTTGAAAGAGCGTTATCGTTTTTCAAAAGATTCGTTAGTTTATTTAACACGTCTTTTAAAACCGCATATCGCAAATGTGACAAACCGCGGTTCTGCGCTTAGCACAGAAAACATTCTGTGCATAGCACTTAGGTTTTTTTGCGTCTGGCCATTTTTTGTACAGTGTGGGCGATTCAGAGCATGTGGGAACGCCAACTGTGTAGAGCCGTTCGTACAGTATGTCTGGCACTTAAACAGTTCTTACCCACGTTTGTGCAGTTCCCTGGCCATAAACCTCTGCTTGTTATTAAAGACGAATTCCACAGAGTGGCAGGTTTGTCCTTTGTAGTAAAATCTATGACGCATATTTAATATTTAGTCATATTATTTATATCTATACATGTATTCATTATGCGCACACACACTCTTCATACTTCCATATCTTTCTGTTTCAGGGTTTCCAAATGTAATTGGGTGCATTGATGGCTCTCACATTCCTATTAAAGCTCCACCAATAAATGAGGGAGACTATGTTAATATGAAATCTATTCATAGTATCAATGAGCAGGTAACAACTTAATTTTTTCCCTTCTTAAAATCATTAAAGTCATTACTTTTTCCACAAACTAGGTAATATCTGAGGCAACCCAAATCATTACCAATGTCGAGGCAAAATGGCCAGGATCTGTGCATGATGCCAGACTTTTCCGCGAGTCATCATTATGCCAGACATTTCAGCAGGGTATGTTTTGCTTTATACAATTTTTTTTTCCCTTTTTACTATATTTGTGTTGTACACTTCAATCATTACAGGACAGTACAATGGTTACTTGCTGGGGGACAGAGGATACCCTTGTCTGCCCTATTTAATGACACCCTACCCTGAACCTGTGCCTGGACCACAGACACGGTTTAACATGGCTCACAGCCGAACACGGGCCAAGGTGGAGATGACTATAGGGATCCTCAAATCTCGGTTTCAGTGTCTGCGTGGGCTCCGGGTTAGTCCAGAGAGGGCATGGCACATTATAGTGGCTTGTGTTGTGCTTCACAATATTGCCACTATAAGAGGAGAGAGCCACCCTCCTTGTATTGAGGAAGATGGCCCAGAGGAACACCTACAGATTTTAGAGGCCAACAGAGACGGAAGACTTTTGAGAGACAGGATCTGTCAAAATTACTTTTATTAATTTTTTTGCACTGGTCTGCCAGGCAGTTTATTTCTTTATTTCCTGAAAAACAATAAAAGTAAAATTCAATAAAATGTTTTTTTTATATTGCTTTACACATATATACACATACATACATATATACATACATACACACATTATATATATATATATATACATACACACTCACTCACACAACACTTTTAACATGCAACAGATTAATATTTAGACAAGTTCTCACCTTAAGGAAATGCTCCAGTAATTCAATTTCAAGTGCTGCTTTTTTAACGAGGAGCCTTTTCTCTTCCATTTGGAGCTATAAGGTCCATCTCCATGTCACTTTTTCTTATTTGTTTTTGAAGATGGACCTTAAACAGCTCCTTTGCTGGCAACTAGAAGGTGGAAAAAATTTAATGAATGAGATTGTTTGGTCAGACAATAATATTAATTTGTCCATTCAAATATGGACACCTGGACACAAATTCTTACCCTGCTTAAATTGTGTGCTGAGGTTGAAGGACCCTCATCTGTGGGCAAATCCCTAGGTATGTACTGTGATAGGACAATGACAGTTTGTTACTCTAATGCAAAAAGGGGCCATACATTATAATGGTATGCATCATACCTCAGTGGATCTACCAGCATTGTCCACTTCTGTCACAGCAGATGTGGTCTCTTCATCGTCATCATCTTCATCCTACAGGAGAAATATTCAAGTATACATTATCTGGCAAAAAAAAAAACAACCTAAAAGCAACTAAAGGTACCTAACCCTAACCCTAACCCTACACCTTATTAAATAAGAAATATACATTATTATTTTAAACTAAAGAAATAAATGGCAGGAAAAGTAAATGCTTTCATAGTGATATATTCAAAAGGATGTGTAAGTCATACTTCATTATTTTGCATTATAATAAAACGGGAGCCAATACCAAATTTGTAATTTAATACACACGCATTTACTCTGTCCGTTATTTTTTGCCAAGCCAACTCTCTCGCTTTAGCCGATGCAGCTGTATTGCTTCTTTTTAATATTATTGGCTTAAACTCCTCATAAGCGTGCATTAAAACCTCCAACTCCGCCTCTGTGAAATACGCCGCTCTCTTTTTTTCGCTTTGAGTTTCCATGGTGACTCGTGAAATCGGCGATCCATTGAAAATGTCTTTATACATGCACCGTAAACGCGCATAAACTCTGGGTAACCAGTTGGAGGTTGATTAAACTAACTCTTCTCAGGTGTTTTGGAACCGACATACTCATGGTATGCCTGTTTGGGGTAAATCAACCCAGAGGTTACGATTTATCAAATGGTAAGTTAACCAAGCTTTCTGGAATACCCCCCAGGTGAAAACAAAACGTGATGACTGAGAGATTTAAAGAGCTGAAAATAAATGCCTGCATAAAAATGTCTCTTCAATCTTCTTCTTATTACCATCATTATATAACCTAATTTGACTTAATAAAAAGTTTATTATACATAATGATTGATGGTTCGTCGAATGGCTTTCGTAATACTGTGTTTATTATCGACTGTAACTTTGCTTTAAGTTGCTGAACTCTTGCGTTGGAATCCCAGTCCCACCAAGCTGACAGTGTCGGGCCCCTGAGCAAGGCCCTTAACCCTCAGTTGCTCAGTTGTATAAAATGGGATAAATGTAAGTTTCTCTTGATAAGGGCGTCTGCTATATACTGTAAATGAAAAGAATAACTTGCAGTGTGACTACATGTTGACTCCAATATTCATAATAAAGTAAAGTTCTTGTTCCACATGGATCTCTGTTAGGCCCGTTGCCCCTTTCTCTATATGTGCTACCTCTGGTTAGAATTATTAAACACTGAGCTAGCTTCCTCTGCTATGCTGATGGTATACAGTGAGGAACATTAGACACTGAATGGTGAGTAAGATCCATCCTCAATTATGACAAGTAGAACTACCTCTACTACAGCTACATGCAGTTAGAAGTAATCTTTTGTCTTAGGCATTGTATCTCTGTATAACCTTTCACTTACATCATGTGTTGTTGATAAGATAAACACAGTTTATTGTCTTTGCATGATGCAGAAAAACTAGTTTATGCTTTTGTGCTCTGTGGATTACACTGTTGTAAAGCAAGGCTGTCTGTATTATCTAGGTGTACAAACAAGCTCCAGTTAGTCAAGAATGCAGCGGTTGCATTCTTCTGCAGCAGGTGTCCTTACCAGAGCCAGAACATATGATCACATCTGCCTTAACTTAGCCATGCAGCACTGGCTGCTGCTAAAATTTCCATTGTTAAATACTAGGAACTTACCAGAAACCGGAGAGTCTGGATGCTGAATATGAAACAAATATGTTTTCTTTGAAATTATAGAATGATTAATGTGAACAGGCAGACCAGGAAAATAGAATAGAATATTCTCACTATGAAACAGCAATTTTCAAGCCTTACTGAAAAAAAAAACATTCATGAAATACACCAGTCTACTGTGGTATTATATTTCAAATGATGAGTCATCCTGCACCTGCATTATTAACTTGGTTCCTTTAGCAGTGCTGTTCATCCAACGTATATAAGAATCTTCTAATTACTTAAAAAAAAAATTGAATACATAACATTCCTTGAATTCGATAAAACGGATCTCATGTGCACAGCCAGTTTCAAGTCATCCCACAGGTTTTGACAGAGTTTGGGCTCTGACTGGATCGTTTCAAAATACTGATCGTCTTCTGATTCCAGTCCTTTGTGCAAGAAATTGAATATTGCTTTATCTTCAGTTGTCTAACAGAGGTCTAAGGGTTGTAACTAATTGGTATGAGGAGCTATCTATGATTTCCTTTATTTTGACTAGAGCCCCTCTTTAGCCGAAGAGAGGAAGCCTCATACCATGATGCTGCCATCACCATGCTTCACTGTAAGGATGCTGTTGTTTGAGGGATACGTCTTGTTTTGTTGACTCAAAGATATCCTATAAAATTAACATAACACAGTTTGCTAAATATTTTGAGGTGATTTAGTTGTGTTTCATACTTCTAAGAGAGAAGACCTCAAATGTTCACTGATTAAGACTCAAGCACAAAGCTGACCAACACAATGGCAGTTCAAAGAAAGTGTAATATTCTCCAACTGGCTGACTATACAGCAATCCCATGGGTCACTGGTTGTCCATGCAGGCCTATCCCAGCAGAGTACATCTAATATTTTGCAGATTTGTTTTCAACAATGATCCTTTGATACAAGCTCTTTTTAAACCACGGGTTTTAATCCTGCAATGTTAACAGATCATTTTCTTAACAATGTTTTATCCAGTCCTCTATAATATTGTTTCCTTCATGGTATCATTTCATCTCTGATTATATCTGCCCTTTATTTAAAACAAGTACAGTGGGCCTGTGATCAGATCACATGATCATATTTACAACATGCTTTCTGTAAAGTAAAGGATGTTTTATGCAGGTTTTTGGCTAATGCGTCATTGTCTGTGAATGATATCGTAGAATTTGTTTCCTTAGTCAAAAACCACATTACAATAAGCTGTTTTAGATTTAGATCAATTTATTTACTTCCTTTGTCCTACTTCCTCATATGCTAAATGTCACATTAAACTTTGTGAATAGACAAATATCCACCCCCAATCATTTATTAGGACTCAACCATTTGACATTGGAAACATAATGGATTTTAAGTCATCTTTGGTATCTTCTCAGACACATGTGGGGGAAGTGGAAGCACAGTGTATAAGATGGTGGCCTACTGCTCATAAGGTTGTGGGTTTGAACCTCAGGTCCACTAAGCTGACACTCCTGGACCCCTGAGCATGGTCATTAATACTCAATTGCTCAGCTGTATAAATAAATGAGATAAACTTAAGTTGCTCTGAATAAGAGTGTCTGCCAAATGATTGAATAGGATGCATATAGATCTCTCCATTTCTAGCAGATTCAATATGGGAATTGAACAAAACAAGGTTAAGGTCAAGGGTCTGTAGCAGTTTTTCTTTCAGGAGCTTCCTTATTTTTTAAAGTATGCTTTAAGCATATTGTGGAATACAAATTAGTAAACAGCGGTGGTGGAGGCATCCATTTACATTTACATTTACAGCATTTAGCAGACGCTCTTATCCAGAGCGACTTACATTTCATCTCTTTTTTTATACTGTACAACTGAGCAATTGAGGGTTAAGGGCCTTGCTCAGGGGCCCAGCAGTGGCAGCTTGGTGGACGTAGGAATCAAACTCACAACCTTCCGATTGGTAGTCCAACACCTTAACCACTAGGCTACCACATCCCTCATTGGCCTGTCAGAATCAAGTTCTACTACAGTATAAATGCATATCTTTATACCTGCCTCAGTGTTCTCTTTATTTGGGGTCTGTACTAATAAAATTTCTTTTAGTCTCTTGATGAGAGTGTGTGTGCCCTGTGATGGGTGTATCCTGCCATGATGCCCGATGACGCCTGAGACACACAGGCTCCCCGTGACCCAAGATAGTTCAGATAAGCGGTAGAAAATGTGAGAGTGAGTTAGTGAGTTGAGTCTCCTGAAAGTCATTGCACTGATATGACAACGTATGACATGTCTGTATTAGCTCAGTAAGTCTTTGGCATGACAATATCACAGTTTAGCTTATTTAGGTTTAAATTTTGTTGAGTGTAAGTGCATAAATACTCTGTACAAGCTCCAGTTGTTATTGAAAACCATCGCTGATCTTATCTAGGAAGCCAGCATTGGTCTTATCACAAGACACTGTTTACTGGTGAATCTAGCACTGTCAGTGTGATTGACAGATATATTTGCATAAAGAGTCACTGCTTACGCACATGCTCATGACTATCGCTCACCTGATTAGACTGTCTTGTGACAGGACAATGACTGTAAAGACCCATTTGACGCACATGGAATCCAGCACCCGTTTATCACTCTTGCATGTTGTAGAAATTGTGTTTGTGCTTCAAAAAATTCACTCACAGGCTTTTAACAATTACAGGTGCTTGGTTTTTGTTTTGTTTTTTTGTGCACTATGGGATGTAGAATGGTCTTTCTTAGGGAGAAAGGAACTTAGGGAGAAGATTTTGTACAACCTGTTTCATTTAAACTAACACGTTTCTTAAACTCAAAAGACATTTTGACACTATATTTGTTTTAAAAGTCTTCAGAGCTATATTTCTAACTACAAAGGTCACAAACGAACCCTTGTTTGCCACTGTTGGGCCCTTAAGAAAGGCCCTTAACCCGTAATGCCCCTGTGCTCTGACCCCAGTTTCCAAAGCTGGGATATGAAAAGAAAGTATTTCACAGTGCTGTAATGTATATGTGATAAAAAATAAATAAATAAAGCCTTCTTAAATTACTTTGCAGCACATCATTTGTGTTGATCCACTACATGGTCAATTACACGCTGTCACATACGTTAAGTACACTTTCCAGCAAGATCTACAGAATGCCCACAACTCTTGCAAAAAAAAAACAACCCAAAAAACTAAACATATCAAAGCTAAACTTTCATAATGTCTTACAATAGAATGTCTAAAATAAACAATACATTTCTAAAGTGATATGTTTCTGTTAGTAATAGTAAGCCTAGCCTCCTTAGTGTAGCTTAGTGAAGGATATGATATTCAACGCATAAGAATGATCCATAAACAACAGTTTGCAAATCATAGGATGTTCTAAATAAATAAGTCATTGTATATTTGGTGCATGAACCCATCATTGTGCCTACTTAAATAGGATTAACGTATTATTAATGTATTAAGTATAAAGCTTTCCATCTCATACGGTATTCAATACTACTCCATTGCTAGCTGTTCTGAGTCTTTTCTGTAATATTCGGATACTATCCATGAGTACTGATTATTATTACTAATAAGCAACCAACATTTATCTGAACTTTTGGTACAACTGAGCAGTTGAGGGTTAAGGGCCTTGCTAAGGAGCCCAGAGTGGAAGCTTGGTGAACTTGGGATTCAAATAAATGAATGAGGATGAAATTGGGGCATAGAAGCCTTTATTATCTTTTCTTTGGATATCCCAAATGAGGAGGTTGGGGTCAGAGCACAAGGGCAGCTATAGAGCATTAAGGGCCTTGCTCTATTGCCCAACACTGGCAGCTTTGCAGTGCGGGGACTTGAACCACTGCCATCCTATTAGCAACCCAGAGCCTCAATTACTTGAGCCACCACTGCTCCACAATTTCACTATCTTCCTATCAATATTTCAATGTCTTAAACACTGAGCTACCATTTTCCTATACTATTAGTTTATCTATATGTTCCTTCCATAAATTGCTGAGATATAAATGTGGTAACCCTCTCAGGTTCATACAGTAATAATGAAGCATTTCCAAGTATTTAAAATATTTAAACACTGTGTAATCCTCACAGCCGTATTCCAAAATCTAGTGAAAAGCCTTTCCAAAAGATTGGAGATAAAACATAAATCTGGAATGCGTTGATGTGATGGTCAGGATTTCAGTTTTTCTTTTGGTCAAATAGTTTATTTTATTAGTTCAGAATTTGCTATTCATTATTTTCTGGGTTTCTGAGGAAGCCTTTGTATATGGTATGTTAGCAATTTTCCTTTATTTGAACTAAGGGCAGCACCCATACCAGATCTGTCTGTCAGAATGTGAGTGTTCAGGTGTAAACAGACTTTTGGCAATATAGTGTACACACAATAAGAGATCTTCAGCAAAACCCATCAATACATATTGCATGTCAGGAATGGTGCTGATTAATCCCGCTTCTACTTCTTTCTTCTGTAAGTATTTTAATGCAATGCATAAGGAATGAGGAAAAAATTAGAGAAAATGAAATGATAGAAGGTGTTTATTTATCTGAACACCAAATATGTCTGACTGTAATTGGATAGAATGCTTGTAAACAGTAGCTATTAATCAATAGCTAGGACTATTAATTGGATGGTTGTGAGTTTAAATCCCAGGGCTAAGCTGCTGCCCCTAAACAAGGCCCTTAACTCTTTTTTTGCTTAGCTGTATAAATGAGATAATTGTAAGTCACTCTGGATAAAGGTGTCTACCAAATTCCGTAAATGATGGTTGCTTTTCATTAAAGACATCAAGCAATATTCCCTCTGACTGGAGGCAAGTGGGGTGAAGCGTGGCAGTGGGGAATGCTGAGAAACCAGCATTCGAATGCTTTTATTTGAAATATCAACTACTTTTAAGAAATTTTCGAAAATCCATTTGCATTTCTTTGGATGTCTGTAACAGAATGTGCAGAGTTGTTATCTGCTGTCTAATCTGCAATCTATTTCCTGGCACACTTTAACTTTCAAGTAAAGCCTTACACACCTGTCGCATCGACATGCCAACGCACCTTAAAGGCATGTTCAGTTAGGTGGAAAGACAAAAAGAAAAACCCTTTCACACCCTTTATTACATCTAATTAAACATTTCATTGTCAGCTTTAATACCGTAAGGTGTGTTAGGGCAACATACAAGAACTGTGAATTCCTGAAGTTAAAGGTGCTGTCTAATTCAATTTAGATCAGATTTGATAATGCATTCGAAATTCCATGGGTAGAGTGTTGACAGCAGTCGACACGCCCACACAGAGGGTATATTTAAAGAGGGAACAAGGGTGACTTTAAGAATTCTGCTCAACTGCAGAGTTGAAATTTACCGGTAAAAGGTAAGACTACTATATATTGCTTATCATATATGAATATAATTTCTGCCTGCAATTTGGAAGAGCTTTAATGTCATCAGCTTTAACATCATAATTTTATTTTATTCAGCAGACTATTTAGCAGTTCATTTCATTTATATTAAATGGGTAAATGAATGTTTTAGATTGTTACTGGATAACTAGACAATTTTGCTTTAATGCAAAATTAAAAAATTTCCACAACACTGTCTTATGTATGCAGATGAAGCTACAGCTCGGGGTATTTCTTATCGCCTGTCTGCTTTCCACTGTTTATAGTGAAGGCTCAGTAGGTGAGTGATATCGACTGCACTTCTTCTTTTTCTCCTCTTCTTCCGGTTGTTGTTGTTTTACTCAAAATGCTGATAATATTGTTCTAACCTTTTCAGAATTCTGCTATAACTTGCCAGCATGCAGTAAGTGTTTCTTTTTATCTATCAAGATGTTAATTCTTTTCTGATAATGTTTAATAGTCTGTGTGTGAAAATGGTCCCTATATGAATCAGGCCTGTGTTTGCCAACATAATATGCATATTTGTGTATTTCAAAATATATAAAAGTATTAAAAAATAATTTATTAAAGTACCTAACATGTGCATGATGCAGCTTTTTTTATGTGTAGAAACTGCTTTAAAAATAATAATTAAATAAATAAAGCTGTTAATTATTTTCATTTATTTCATTTAATTCAAATAAAAAAAGTAAAAGCTTTATTTAATTATGCATTTAAAAATACACAGATATGCATAGTAAGTCCCCAATGGGTTGATTTCATGTTTTGGATGTTTGCCAGTGTGTACAATCTTAATAAATTATAAAAGAAATAATATTATTATACAAGCCAAATAAATTTTTGGTTTGATCCTCCACTAAACAGACTACATAGAAATCCCAAACACAACCCAACCCTCTTCACAAGCTGATGGACTAATTCCCATAGCTCTAGACTATGCAATAATAAAACATATAACATGAGACCAGTTTAGGATTTTCCCATTTTTTTAAACCTAAGGTTCTTTGTCGATGAATATCTGCTGAATACTAAATGCTTTGCCAACATAACTATTAATATAAATAGATTCAAATCTGTAACCTGAACTGTGTTTTCTCACAGGAACGTATCTTTTTGCACAAATGACTAAAACACGCATGAGTAGAGCTTACATGCAGATTCTGGTCATGAAAATAATCAGACGCGAATGTAGCTACTGCTGCCCTGTGCAGTTACACACTTTAATCAATACAGTAAACAGTGAAAGTAAGCCAGGAAGTGATTGAGACACAGCTTGAGTTCACATACAGTATGTAAACAAGTTGTTTATTAGAGCATATGGTATGTTTTGCATGAAATTTATTTTCAATTAAGCATTTTTCAACTTGGTTTTGCTTGTTTTAAATATTTTATATGTTGGGTTTCTCCTCAGATGCTAGCACCTGGGCTACACTAGCACCACACGACTGCAATGGCACTAATCAGTCCCCCATCAATATTCTTACTGCTGGTGTGATGCCTGATAGCAACCTGACAGCCTTCACCTTCAGAGGCTTTAATGACAGCTCCACCCTCATAAACATCTTAAACACTGGAAAGGCAGGTGAGGTCTTTGTAACATGATTCAGGAGCAGCACTGACACCATATAAAGTAAATGTGCTTTGTTTTTGTTATTTTGTTGCTGATTTTTTAAAGCTCTTAATCTCTAAGCCTGAGGCTTTCAGTAGGAAACATCCTACCACCAGATTTCTATTATATATGTACAGCAATGGAAAAAGAAAAACAGACACCATCTGCCAATTCTATGTTCTTGTTTATCAGGGTGCAACTAACTATTCTGTTGTCCTTCAAAACGTCTATAAACAAAGAAATAACCTCGGGTGACAATTAAATGAAACATGAACATAGTTGTATTTTGTTAGTGAAATTGCATCTGGACAAATCGCAAACATTCTGGAACAATATCCTTTGGACTGATTATACCAAGGTACACCCTCTGTCAATATGCTTGGTCATCAAACACAGTGCCATGTTTAGAGAAAACCAAGACAACAACATAGCATCTGACCACATCACAGTCAGCATGCTGGTGGAGATGTGATGACTTGGGCTTGTTTGGCACCCATCGGACCATTGCAGTCATGATGAGCCATTGCAGTCATTCAACCATGATGAACTTTGGTTTATTCTAAAATATTCTTGAGATAAGTTGGGCCATGCAACAGGACAATAATCCCAAACACACCAGCAAATTACATCTGTCTGACTAACAAAAAAAAAAATCAAATGCCTTCAAAAACATCAGTCAACTGAAGCAATGCTGTAAGGACGAGAAAGCTAAATTTCTCAATACTGGCATAAGAGACTAAGAAACTCCTACAGAAAACATTTAGTACAAGTTATAATCTAAGTGGTTAAATTGCTAGATATAAAGGATTTGAGTTTAAATCCCAGAATCACAGACTGAGATTAAAGGTGGTATTACTACATCTTGATGCTCTTCTGTTTTCACCTGAGGTTATTAACACACAACTTAATCAGGCCTTGGTAAATGAACAAGTGATACCATATGCTTCAACAATCAAAGAGATCACTTTTTTGTATTGCTGAAGCAGATGACATTCAGGTGACATTCAGGTGACAAAAGTGAAGCTGATTTCTTGGGATTTTCACTATGACCAGTCTGACAGGAAGTTCTCTGCCTCTCTAGTGCAAATCGAGCTTGATAGTGAAAAGATGAGCGTGTCAGGAGGAGGACTTCAGAGCCAGTACAATTCCACGCAGTTCCACTTTCACTGGGGCAACGGCACCTCGGTGAACGGATCAGAACATGCTGTGGATGGCAGAACATATGCAATGGAGGTGTGGAAACTGTTGGACCAAAAATTGTAATGACATCCAGCCTGTTATTTAATGAAATTTTATTTAGTATACGTGTTTTTGTCTTTCAGATGCACATAGTGAACCTTAGGACTGATTTAACCGCTGCTGCTGCTCTCAATGACTCGAAGGGATTTGCTGTTCTTGCTTTCTTTATTGAAGTAAGTCTTTGCTTTACTAAATGCTTTCAAAATTTTTTACAGTCTTGTTGCTTTTACAGCTTGTAATTATTATGTTGTGGCTCTTTATAATTATATTCTTAGGCAACCAATGACAGTGGCATACCTGAGAGCTGGAAGAACCTCACCTCCTTCTTATCAAACATTACTAACATTGGTAATGATATTCTTCTTGTATAGTAAAACCAAAGAATATCAAACCAAGGAAAATCAATAACTAATAATATACACAATATGTACATTATGGTGCATGATATAAACCTAAATACTTTTAATGGATTCAAAGGAATATACTACTTGTGGATTTCTCTTGCAAAAAGCTCTTGCAGAATTTCTTTACAACAATAGTAGCAGTAACAAAGCTCATGTGACAAATACCTGAGCCTAAAACATGTCATTTTTACTTGTATTTTAGGTGCAACCATGGACATTATGAATAGCCTTACTGTAAACAGTCTGATTCAAGGAGTGGACTTGAATAATTATTACCGGTACCAAGGCTCTCTGACCACACCTGCATGTAAAGAAAGTGTGGTATGGACTGTATTCAAAGACCCAATCAAAGTCAGCAACGATTTGGTAAGTCTTCAGGTTGTGTCTCTTGCTGATTTGCCTGGTATTTCATTATATTCATTCACTTAGACACTTTTTCCAAAGCAGCATACATGCAATACAAGTAGGAATAAGAATAAAGTGTATCGTACTGCAGAGTTAGACCCTAATATTTCATGATTATTTTATTATTTGTTTATTTCCTGACCCTGGCAGATACAAATACACATCAGCATGCAAAAGCCCAAGCTTCTAGGATTACGATTATACAGTAGTTTCAGTTTTTTAATTGTTTTAATTGATTCTTTCTGTCAATAGATCAATCTTTTCAGCAACACAGTGCGCATCAACACAACAGCCGACCCATTCATCACCAACAACAACAGACCATTTCAGGCTCTGAATACAAGGACAGTGACATCACAATTAAAAGTGGAATCAACATCACAGCCAACAATATCAAGCACAACATCAGCAGCAAGCACACTACATCACACTCTGTTGAGCAGCATAGCTCTGCTCTATTATGTATTGTTTCGGTGTTTGTAGTCCCTTTTTACCAAGACACCAACGTGATGATAAGAGCATTTGTTAGGTCTAGACACTTTTTCCCACTGAATGTATAAATCATACCTGAATTACTTCATGTGCACACATATGTAATATTAAATTTATCATTTCTCATAAAATACTATATTTATTCTCATACAGTAATTACAGAATGAAGAAAATTAAAAGCCAAGGAAAGCAAAAATGTGTAAATATCAGTCAGGGAGTGCAAAGATGTGCTGTTATGTAAAGTACCTTTGTATAATGTCAGGGTTGAGTGGGTGGCCGGAGGAGCTGGCATGTTAGCAAATAAAATATAGTTGTCTTGGAATTTTCTTGTGTTCACTTTTTAGTCTTCTTCTATTCTTTTTGTTAGGTGCCAAAATACTACCAAAAAAATCTATTACAATTTGTAACACTGACAGTCAATCCCATTCCCACAAATTTGACAATGATAAGCAGAACTCATAAGCAAAAAGAATGAATATTTTGAGCTGAGATAATGTGCTACTCCAGCCAAATAATCTCGATTATTACTGCAAACCCTACACAGCGTCACAGCGAACTAGGAGGCTGTACCAGGGAGACGTAGGGCTCAGGACACAGTAGACAGAGTGACAAGCCATCGCAGTGCCCAATCACATTCATACACACACCGGAAGCCAGAGTACCTAGAAGAAACCTCTAAACCTGGAGATGCAAAGCAAACATGCTAACCATTAAGCCCCATGCCTGAACTGCCACTTATAGATGATTTGGTTTGATTTATCAACAACTATCGACCATGGGAGTTCACTTGGTCATCACAACCATATTGCAGCAGTGGAATGAGGAAAGCAAATCTGAAAATGTCATTAGGTTGGTATTACAATTTCCCTTCACTGGAACTGAAAAGACTAAACCTGTTCCAGCATAACAACGCCCCTGTACACAAAGCGAGGTCCATGAAGACATGATTTGCCAAAGTTGTATTGTCCTGCACAGATCCCTGACTTAACCCCACTGAACGCCTGCGGGACAAACAGGAAACCTGACTGAACCCAGAACGTGTTACTCAACATCCGTACTTGACCTTACTAATGCTGTTTTAGCTTAATGGCTGAATTCCCTCAGACACACTCTAGAATCTAGTTGAAAGAATTCTGGAATAGGTGGTCAAAAAAGGAGATATAGTCCAATCTGAAAGTATTGGAATGGCAAGGCCAATTTTTTTTGTTATTATTTATTTATTTATGATTTACATTTTTTTTTGCTATACATTAATGACATAAGACAATCAGAATTTCTATCAGCTTTCACTTCCTGGTGTTTATATCTAGATGTGATGAAAACCTTTGGTGGCAGACCACCAAAATTTTAGGTGAGAAAATACTAGAGTCTTAAAGTAAATAAAAGTAAAGGCACCTAATATTTGGTTACAAATCCCTTGCTTGCAATAACTGCATCAAGCCAGTGGCCCAGTGACATCACCAACTTGTTAATTTGTGATATTTTTCAGGCTTACAGCACAGCTTCTTTCAGTTCTTATTTGTATTAGGCGGTTTCTCCGTTCAGTCTTCTCTTCGAAAGGGTAAAATGCTGCTTAGTCGGTTTTGTGATTGACTTGGCCAATCTAAAACCTGCCCCTGATGAAATCCTTTTTTGTGTTGGCAGTGTTTTGGTTCATTGAGATAAACTGGCATAAGAGAATGTATCTGTAGAATTGCAGACTAAAACAAAAGCAATATAACTTTCTTTCCTCACAATTTGGCCTTTCTATTACATTAATGAAGGTTAATAATCTTGGTTCCATAAGTTTTAATTGCTTAAATCTGTATTTCTTTGCAATTTCCAAACTGGTTCTTACTACCAAAGAGTGGTTTGCATCCAGGTGGATTGTGGTTCCCTCACCCCTGCCTTGTGAAGGTTTTCGGTAACATCACCAATGTTTTTTTTTCTACTGACAATGTTTGCACAAGGCTGTTGTTTTCACCTTAATGACACAATAGAGTTTTCAGTCTTCAAATAAACTATGTTAGAATGTTGCTTTTTCTTGTAATTCTAGCCAATATGTTAGGTATACTGAGCAAACTTTAGCACAGTAGCTGTCCTGAAACATATGAGAGAGGTAATCTGCAAATATACCATAATTTAAGTTAGTAGAGCATAAGCTGAAAAAAAAATGTAAACTGTTTTTTCAGTCTACCATCATGATGGTGTTCACCTTTAGTCTCCTTTGCTTGCTGCAGCAAACAGCAAATATGGAAAATGTGTGTGCTTACCTGTTGTTGATGTACTTGAAATGAAACTGATGCCCTCTTGTTGCTATCCCATGACTGAAAATGATATTCCAAATCAGGAAGGGTTAGGCGTAGGATTGGGCTTAGGATTAGGGTTAGGGTTAGGGCTGAGGTTAGGGTTAGGATTAAGTTTGGGTTGGGGTTAAAAACATTCACTACAAGAGACTGGCTTGAATGGAGTACCTTACCAAACTACAAATACAGCAGAGAACTCACACTTAGATGCTTTTGATAACAATTTAGATTCTTTTTATTCCATTACACATACTGCCTGTTTCCAGGAGTTGAGGGGAAACTGGGGAACCCAGAGGACACCCACTCAGACACATAAACAACATGTTAAACAACATGTTAACAATAACCTGTGCTCAGTTTTTTGGAGCTTTGAGGCAATGATAGTTCATATGAGACAGCAATGATTAAAGTTGTACCGCGATGCTGCTCCAGTGGAGAACTGCACAATACAGTTTATCAAGCGGCATTCACTAAATTCCAGGGGTTTTGTTACCATGACGTAAAGTGGGCGTGGTTTCTGGAGGTCTTGGAAAAACCCCCTTTCAAAAAAAAAAAAAAAAAGAGCGTACCTACGATGGATAATGAAGGACAAAACAGTCATACAGGTAGATTTTATATTTCATATCTATTATGCTTTATTATCTTACAGTTAAGCTGTTTTTGAAAACAAATAAACAACCAAAAACTACGGTTAGGGTTAGATTATCAAATAGGCCACGCCTATCCGATGACGCAGTATCTGTTACGCTGTTCTGAAATCCCTGGAAATAAGTGCATCCCTTTATCAAGCACATAATATTTGAGTTTGGGAATTTGCAAATTACATGTACTGAATATAAAAATGTCAGTAAATCACTTAGTATCAAGCTCACCAATCGTTGTCCAAACTGCTCTAAAAACACAAGAATAAATATATAATAGGGAAATAAACAAAGAATACTTGGTCTGGATGTGTTTATTAAAGGTTTGCTCCACCTCCTCCAGTCACGTTAAAGCAGGTATTCTATAACAAATAAAGAGATTATGCAATAAAGATAGACAGTTTTTTTGGTTCTTTAATATGATTTCAGTGCACGTATGGGTGGCTGAGCGTACCATTTGCAACAAGCTCTCTGAATTGGAGACTATATACAGAAAGTGGTGCTGGACCAAGGCCAACAGGCCTCAGCCCTCCAAACAATTGACTCTTTTCTCCGTTGCTTGTGAGGTGATCCAGGTATGCAGTGGTTAGTGCCTACCAAAAGTGACCCGAGGAAGGACAATAGGTGAACCAGTGAAGAGGGTCAAGGCTTGTGCATCAGCAGAGAAGGCAAATATACTATAGCAAGAAGACAAATTTGCTAGGAAATTTTGGGTCCTGACATTCATTTGTCTGTTACTTTAACACTTGAGGAACAAATACCCTATTGTTGCAATGGTATAACCTAAAGCAGGGGTCGGCAACCTTAAACAATGAAAGAGCCATTTGGACCCGTTTCCCACAGAAAAAAAATACAGGGAGCCACAAAACACTTTTGACATCTGAAATGAAGATAACACTGCATATATCGTTTTTTACCTTTATGGAAAGTATAGAAAAAACTGTAGTGTTGTTGCATTTATGAAATTAATAAACTGCTACCGAGTAAACGAAATTTTATTTCTGCAAGCAAACAAAAATATTTTGAACAGTTTGAACTAACATTAACAAAAAAGACCTTGGCTTGAAGGTTACTTTCACATAAAATGTTCAATGTCTAATTGAGTCCTCTTCGTATTCATGACATCAAAATTTTAACATTTAAGTAAAGTTGGCCGCATATTTACAGACTGGAGTTTCCCGAGTCAATAACTCCTGAGCTAAACGCTCTTTTTACACAAATAACACCTCTTTTATATAGTAGTAATGTAGAGAGGCAGCTACAACCCAATTTTCCTCAAAATCAGCTTTCCTCCGCGTTGGACAAAATACACAAGTGTCTATTTTCAGACGGCTGAGAAACAGATTCCCAGAGACCGTCTGTAAAGTGCAAAAACCCGAAAAGCGAAAACTAAAAAACAGTCAATAACTTCACTGTAATATACTGTACACTGTACTGTGAAGTCATTGATTTTTTTTAATTATGAAAAATCATAAAAATATACAAAAAGACATTTCTCCCAAATAAGTGTTGTAGTATAACTATCAGGACATCAGTGATGTGTGAGCTGGTGACAGTACAGTGTATTACAGTGAAGTGATTGACTGTTTTTTGCATTCACTTTTCGGGTTTTGCACTTTGCAGACGGTCCCTTGGAATCTGTCTCAGGTGGTCTCACATAGAAACTTGTGTATTTTGTCCACCGCGGAGGAAAGCTGATTTTGAGAAAAACAAAATATGACGCATATTTTGAGCGACAAAAAAATTAAACACAAAAAAAAACTAACTAACTAAAATAAAATAAATTTAAATTAAATATTTATTTTCCAAATCTACAGGGAGCCGCAGCAGAGGGACGAAAGAGCCACTTGCGGTCGGGTTGCCGACCCCTGACCTAAAGGCAGTGGTAGCTTTCAGCAGGATAACAAAGAATTCAAGGTGTTGACCTTCACATTCCCCAGATCACAATTCTATCAAGCATCTGTGGGATGTGCTGGACATTCCACAGTTCCATGGAAGCCCCACCTCAAAACTGCTGCTAATGTCTGGTGCCAGATACCACAGTAAAACTTCAGAGGTCAGTGTATACTGTACCATTTCATATCATAACACATTGTCCAGGACTATATGCTGGATCACATACAACTTAAGACTCTTTAAGAATGGGCAAATAATTTAATTTTAATTTAATGACAATGATTAATAATGACACTGTTGATAAAAACCTTTGGGTAATGTTAACCCACGGATCAATAAGAGGAAACCACAGGTATCTAAAGTAATACTGACACTGATTGTGACAGAGTAGGGGGAAGTGTTAGCCTAGTGGTTATGGTGTTGACCTACCAAATGCCTGAAATGTAATGAGTTACTTGACTGCTGTTGAGCTGGACCTCAAGGTCTTTACATTTTGAGGCAGGCTTAGTCTAAAATTCTTCTTCCTGAAAACTGTTACATACACATGTTTATTATAATTAATATATATTATTAATAATATTATTATTATTATTGTACTGATCTCTTACACATCATCAACCTGAGAAAAGTGAAATATGAATAGTAAATCTCAACAAGATACAAGCAGTTCTTCAGTGCTGACATAGTTTAGTTGGGCAATTAATATTTTTCTGCTGTCATTTTAGATACTTGTCATACTTGGCACACTTACCAGGTCATAGTTTCAATTCTTGACAACCTTATATATAATTTTGACAGCGTGCTTTAGCTTCGGATAAGCGGTAGAAAATGAGTGAGTGAGTGAGTGAGCGTGCTTTAGCTTTTTTTCTATTGTTTTCAATATTGTATTTACTTCTGGTACTTCTGGTACATACTGTATAATCTTCATACTATATAAGAACTGGTTTGTTGAACTAATAATTCATGCAAGGTTTTTTATTTGTTTCAGAACCATAATCTCAAATTCCAGTCAATCTTAATCTGCCTGTTTAAATATAATTATCTCATACTTTGCATTGTTATATGTAGATTATATCTAAATGTAAACACTGAAAGACTCAACTCCTTTTCCCAAACGACTCATCGCTGATTGTGGCCTAGGTTTTAGCATGATGGTATACGGACCAGTCTGAGGCCTGCTACTTGCACTGTGTTGATAGGGAAACAGCAGGAGCTAATTAAAGGGGTGGGGCTGAGCTTAAGTTGGAGTCTAAAAGTGGGCAATGAAAACTCACCATAATGTAAAGGAGACTGGTGAAGGCCAAGTTTGTAACATGGTAACAGGTTTCAGTTGTTTTAGAAGCATTAATGCATATACACCCTTACATATTCTAAGGTGTGCTTCTGCCCTATTGTTCTCAATTTTCCTTGTTTTTATTGGATCTTAACCAGGTCTTTGGAATAACAACAAATGTTTAAAATGACTATCCCTCTAGGTCTTGTTTTTTCTTCTCCTCCTTGTTGGTTTGTTTCCTGTGGCCAGAAACTCGATAGGCAAGTGGATTTTTTTTTTTTTATTTTTTTGTAGGTCTAAATAAATACATGGTATTTTTGTGGTGATTGCTTCCATGGAGGCTTCTCATCACATCTTTGAAATGCTAGACCTTTTTTATTCTCTTTTTCTAGATTGGTGCTATAACTTTCCATCATGCAGTGAGTATTTACTTTTTCCAATTTATCCTTTCACTGTGTGAAATAAAGCTGCATGGAATTTAGTCTGGGTTGAAACAAACCTACTTTCACTCATCCAAGTGATTTAGATCAACCATTAGATTAATATTATGTTTATATATTTCAGACACAAATGAGTAACAAGAAAGATTAGTGTTGGTGGTCAGGTGTCTGAGTTTTACAATGGAGTCAATTTGCCCTCTCTCTATTAAACTGTATGGTGATGTCATCTTAACTGTTTTTTGTGGATCATTGGTTACTTTTTGTTCTGAATTATTTAAGAGATCTGAGTTGCTTTTATTAAACATATTTTAAATACATGTAATGTTAAAAGATGCATCTGAGACAACACTGCAGGTTACAGATGAATCTACCTGGCCTTCAATCCCTGGTGCATACTGCAGTGGAAGCTGCCAATCTCCTATTAACATTGTGAGCGCAAATGTACAAGATGATGTGAACTTAACATCATTCAACTTCACTGGTTTTGATGATAACAGAGTCATGACAGAAATGACCAACACTGGTCGGGACGGTTTGTACCTGCTATTATGTTCAGTACTTATGAGTTTAGAAATGGTTTACTGATTCCAATAACTTGGAGATGCAAAAAAATCATGTGATTGGACAATCCCTTAATTTCTGTAGTACCTCAACACACACCACCATCTGTATTGTGTTATAAGCATGTTAATTTCTTTTTCCAGTCACTTTGACCTGTATCCTTTGTTATGATCATACTGGCTCAAGAAAAGATGGTGGTTGAAGGTGGAGCTCTTCCTGGCATTTACTACAGCAAGCAGTTCCACTTACACTGGGGCAATGGCAGCTACATGCCTGGATCTGAACACAGCATAAATGGCAAAGGATTCTCCATGGAGGTTTAAAAATGCTCACATGCACATTATGCTGTATCAATCGCCCTTGCGCTTACAAATTTTATTTATTTATTTTCCCCCTGAAACAGATGCACATTGTGAATGTTAAAGCTGGATACAATTCTACTTCAAGTGCCCTTAAAGATCCAACAGGGTTTGCTGTTCTTGGTTTCTTTCTTGCGGTACAGTAGCTCTATATGTTCTTTTTTTTTTTTTTTTTTTAATGGATATTTAGCTGATTTGAAATGGCTATAAAATGCAGAGTCAGATATGCAAAGTTGTAAAGCAAAAATGTTTCACTGAAGGGTGTGTGTGTGTGTAGGATTGATATCAATGGATTAACAATAGAGTAGGGTTCAATAATGCTGTTATTGCTGGCAGAATTCAATGCTTATCATGGGCATTAAGGCAAATCAGAGGAAAGCTATAAAGGTCCTAATCCATTTTTTGTCACTAAAATATTAACTGTCACTCTTCATGTGTAGGTGACCAATGACGCTGGTAAGCCCAAGAGCTGGAAGGCCCTAACCTCCTATTTAGCAAATATCTCAAATGCAGGTAATAACAGTTGGATTTTCTGTATGTATTGCCCTCAGAATAGTTTTGTAACAAGGATTCAGCCTTGTATTAATGCCATTGTATGAGGTTGCATCAGGATCCTGGTTGGTTAATGGATAGTTTTTCAGGTTTGCTCAGAAAAGTCTGCTTCCTAAGCTGACTTCAGGGAAGAGTGCCAAAAGAACCACACAGATGGTGATGGCAAATCTCTTAAAAACGTCCTGAGACCCATATGAATTATTCATGCAGAAGCGTGGTATTCAGTGTTGGCTTGGTAAAGAAAAGGCATCAGAAACAGATGTGGTTGGTGTGTGGGTTCCCCCCCAAAAAAAAAAAAAAAAAAAGTTATTTTGACTACAGAAGTTGGCGAGAGCAGTAGTTGTGATTGAGTCACAAGCATAAGGCCTCAAAGTGTGGCATGATGTATTCAAAATACATGATGATGTTTTCAGGTGGTCAAGTATCAGTCATGGAAAATATTACCATGGACAGCCTGCTTGAAGGAGTGGATCGTGTAAATATTACCGTTACCTAGGCTCTTTGACCACACCACCCTGTAAGGAAGCTGTTGTGTGGACCATCTTTAAAGACCCCATTAAAGTCAGCCAAGATTTGGTACTGTAAGTACTGTATGTGCAACTGTTCACTTTGCAGACAGGCATGGTTTCAGGGTTTTCATTTCATTCAATTGAACACGAGGACACAAGTAATAGATGATAGTAGGTCAACTGATTAAATGAGTGGAATCAGGTGTGGCTCCTGCTTGAACGACAGGCGAACCCTGGCTGATTGCTCTTTCCAGACCTTTGCTCTTTGTTTATAGTTTCACAGGTGTCCATGTTGCTTTATAAAGTAGTGAAACATCTGTTCTCCAAACACTAGATTGGTCTCTTCAGCACTAGTGTGTTCATCAACAAGAGTATGACCCCTCACCTGATGGTTGATAACTTCAGGCATGCTCAGCCCATAAATAACAGGGTTGTGACCTCTTGGGAAAGAAGCACAAAGGGAAATCAGCTTTCAAATTCAGTAGACCTCCAGATCTACGATGTATTCTCATTTACTGCAGCACTCCTGTACATCTGTTGGTTATAGCCACATGGTGAGTAAGAACACCACATGGTGCTTGGATATACAGTTTTATTTCTACATTTCACCTACTGTATGTACATGGCACACATTCATGCAGTTATCTAATCAATCACATGGCAGCAATGAAATCCAAAACAGCATGCAGATGGGTCCAGGGCTTCAGTTAATGTTCACATTAAACATCAGAATTGGGGCATGTCTGTTGCTGCCAAATGGACTGGTTTGAGAATTTCAGATCTTTTTTTTTTTTTTTTGGTCTGGGGTTTTTGCCATGTCTTGAGTCAAAGTTCAGTTTTTTCACTCCATTTTCATGTAAACATTACTAGAAGTTCTACAGTCAGTGTGTTCATGAAAGGTACTTTAGATAATATTTACTGTCCAACAATATGTTCAGATTTGTAGTTAGTGTTGGGGTTTAATGACTCTTGAATGACCATTTTGATTTTAAGTTTTATGTAATGTTAACTTAGTCTTTTTTTTTTTTTTTTTTAAACTGTGCTAGAGATTCTAAGAGCTTTATTGTTTACGTCAATGATGTATTTGTCCATTCTGAATAAAGTCACTCTACTTCTAATAGCTTTGTCTTGTCTTAATGGTGTATGTTAGATAATTGGTGTTAAAAGGAAATCTGCTCCTTGGTGGCACATGTTCATGGAATTTGGAATGGACTTTGAATTTGTTTGGACATTTGTCCAAACACACCCATCCTTAGCATATCATATGCCTAGTCCCAGCACCATGACTAGCTCTACTTCAAGTACACATCACCTAATGTCATTGACTGTCTGTAAGACTCTCTCTAAGCTCCTCTGGGACTTGTTTTTTGTAATGTACTGTGTGTGTAATTCAAAAACTCTGCCATTTTAAATCAGTTGATTGTGCTTTCTTTACCAAGTACAGTGTCCCATATCTTGTCAACAGCACAGTTGGTTCTATGCCATCTAAATTCTGACCTTGGGTGAAAACCTTTTCATAATTTTCTGGTTCATTCATCCACGTTGAAGTTTTTAGAACTCTATATTGTCTACAAGTGTGTAAAGGAAAGAGTCCAAGTTAAGATGTAAAAACAACAGCGTAGTAAAGTACAACTACAAGGTCTGCTATGGGAAGAACAGAAAGTGTTAAATACATCTCAATGGCTGTTTTCCATGTTGGCGGATTGCATAGAAGGGATAAAACAGAACACAAGTAAAGTTGAGCAACTGGGTTACTCAAAGGCTTGCCTTACAACACAAGATCATCCCCAATGTGCAAAGAAACAAAATTAGTTTAATTAAACCATATTATATTTAATTATTCTGATAAGTGGTAGAAAATGAGTGAGTAATTATGAATGACAAACGCCCTGTCGTCATGGCCACTCCAATCAGTCATGGTTAGACCACGATTTGTTTCTTTGGGTTTTTTTTTTCTTCAAGCAAAAATATACAAAGGTAAGCCATGACACATATCACTGAAAAACAAAAACCTTACATGGCTTACTAAAAAAAAAAAAATAAAAACTTAACCCTGGATAATAAAAGGAGTCAAACCAGGATGCAAACAAATCAACAAAATCCCAAACTATACACTAGCCTTAGGCAAAAGAACAAATAAAATGAAGGCAAAATTTTAGAGCCATTTACCATTATCACAACACAAACTGGTACGTCTGGTCTTTCCGGCTTCCCAATTTTACCGTAAAGAACAAAAAGATGATTTGGTTTCAGGGCTGCATGTGATGTACAGTACAGGCGAAATGGAGTGATGAGAATGAGGCATGACCGTGACCAGCAAGAACAGGGAGGAGGTGGAGATGGGGACAGCCATCAAAAATTCACAAATGATCAAGAAAAATGTTTAATGTTTTTAATAATTGTCTTTATGTGGTATAAGGGACAACAATATCTCATTATCTTCACATTTCTGGGCAGAGAGGCTAAATGGAACAAAAATCATAATATGGTCTGCAAAAACAAAAGAGCTCATCATTCAAAGAAGCACGGTGGTGGCAGTTTGTCTTCAGCAGAGACTCATGTACAGTTTTAAATACTTATCTATTCTATTTTTCTTATCTATTTACTTAACCAGATAAACAGCTTTAATATATATGAGATTACTGTAGATTGTTCCACTTAGAAACCATGAAGATGGCTTAGGACTGTTTTACATTTCTGACCAATCATTTGAAGACTTTGATGGGAAAAAATTTGTGTTGGGTCTGTAATGAACTCAGAGTTTGCGATGACCCATTTGTTCCTCAGGAGCTCTCGGTGGCACTATTGTAAACTGCTGTAGAAAGGACATTATTTACATTATTTACTGTCCAGTGTCACCCAAATGAGGATGATGATCCCTTCTGAGCCTGGTTCCTCTCAAGGTTTCTTCCTCATATTATCTCAGGGAGTTTTTTCTTGCCTATTAAGTATAAGGATAGATATATAGTATTTTAAATTTTAAATTAATATTTAAAAAAAATTAAACTTTAATTGTATGTATTCATTTATTTATTTTTATTCTTCTTTTTTCTTCTTTTTATTATTACATATATTAATTTTTTCCTACCTTCTGTTTCTATAGACAATGGGAATAGTTAAAAGAGCTGTACAAATAAATTTAATTTGAATTTATAATCACACTCTCCGGCATCACCCACATGAGTTAAAGGATTCTCCTTTCACTCTGGTTCCTCTTAAGTTTTTTTCTTCCTCTTACCGTCTCAAGGAGGTTTTCCTCACCGCTGTCACTTCTGGCTTCCTCATTAGGGATAAATCTCTGAATGAAATTCTTATCCTGAATTTCTATATTTCTGTAAACCTGCTTTGTGATCATTTCCATATGTTAAATTTTAAAAATCACAAACAAATACAAACTGAATCGGATATATTTTTTTGCCAAGAGTCTGAACTTAAGCTACAAAAGCTTAGTCTAAACTTAAATACAGAAGATTTTTTATCTATTGAAGTTATAAAAAAAAAAAATGTTTTTTCACAGTTTAATAGTTAATAGGAGGAATGCAAATCAAAGAATCAACCAAAAATATAATTTAAGCCAAATCTAACAGTGTTCTGGTCTTCATGTAAATAGCTTGTCTGCGGGGATTCTGACCTGCAAAATTCCCCTGGATGTCTGTTGATTAGGCTAAAGCTCTAATATCTCACTCTGCTAACTGTCTTCTTGTTCAGTGAAAGAATAAACCAGAAAAAGAACAAATCTCTGTGGATCTCGGAGATAAAACTGACCATCCTGGAAATCAAGAAGTCTTATAAATCATTTACAGCATTTCGTAACAAAACATTAAGATTTTAAAAAGCCTTGGCAAAGGATTGAATACCGGAGTGCATACTTACATACAGTAAACTTGCATATTTAAACATCTCGAATACTTAAAAAAAGAGAAAAAAACGAGAAAAAAGTACTACAAAATTTTTGAATCTGTACAAAAAATCTGAAGTTCAAACAACAAGCGAACTGAAACATACTTTATAAGCAGTTACACTCCTAAAAGTGCTAGGGTGGTACAAGGTAGGCACTCAAATTGTCCTAGAAGACATTTATCATATAAACATATTTAATTGAGAGAGCTTTCACACTGGTGGTATGTTCTGAAACAGATGAAAGAATGTTAATAAGAAAATGAACTAGGAGTTGGTGCGTAGGAGTTGGAGTTAGTACAGTATGTTTGTAATGTGAGCATCATTAGTTTGCATACCAGTGAAAGGGAGTAACGAGGAAATGTTGTGGCAAGCAGACAATTCAGACATCTTACTGCATGTAACAGCGGCAAAATAATAAAAAAACAAAAATATGTTGAGTCACGTTGTTTTCTTCACTTTGTACTTTTAAGATGATGTAAGATTAACACAAACACTCCGGGTTCAATAGAATTAAGAAAGTCTGAAACCAGATCTACACTTCGGGTGATGCAGGGCACAAACGCACTCAGATTTGGACCACAGCGAACATGTCCAGTGTAAAAGCCACCCGAGTTTAGATCCAAAATTTACAGTATTTCAGGCTAGAAGTAAAATTGCATACCAAGAGTTTTCAACCAAGTGATCAGACTCGTCTAATTCAGCATTCTGATGCACTGAAAAAGTGTTGAAATCAGTAGCAACGAAGGTCCAGTGAACGTAGAAGCCTTGTTAACGTCACATGTGCATTTTCCGCAACGTGGGTTGCTGACTGGTGTCGGAGACAGAGTCGGACAAAACATCCAATCAGTTGCTGTTGATTTTGTTGTTACTGTGTCCTGGTCCATTTCCCCAGCCTTTAGTACCCAGTAAGAGTTGTCCTTGAAGAAGTATGTATCTTGCGCTGTAGGAGAAAGAAGAAAACCTTTTTTTTGTATCTAATTCAAATGTATCATATTTTTAAGACCTGGAAGGTCTTAGAGCACATCATTTATCATGCAATTTCCGTGAAGCAAAAGTGTTTTTGAAAACTTTGTACATGGAATTTATTGCCAAGTTTCTTAGCACGACAGGCAGACTAAGTGTGGCTATGGAGCATCTAACTGATATGCTTACAGTATCTAATGTTCCAATCAGCCTTATAATTTACTCGAAGTAAAACAAGCTTTGCATGAAGTGAATCATAAGGTGTAATCCCAGTGCGCACCAATAGATCAAAGCCAACCCCAAACCAACACCTTGTTACAAGAACCCTGAAACAAGAACAAAAGCGTCCGCATCAAGCATCCATGATTGGAAGGTTGACCAAAAAATGATGTGATTTAGTAAATAGCAACATCCAAGACTGTTTAAATTGAACATTTTTTATAATTCCACATACTGAGTTATTAATTTACTATCAAGTCATTGAAGTAGAAGCTGTTCTCCAAGAGGAAAGTGTTAAAAGTCCATGAGCACATTGGGAAAACCGTCTCCTGCATATGGCTGCATGTGTACCCGGAGAAAGTTCTAAGCTTTCGACTGGCACTGTGAGTTAAACCTCGTATTGTTTTACTCATCAAAGTAATGTCTATGTCAGGATTAATTGACTTCATTAGTTCATGCATTATATTTAGCGTACAGAACAAGCGGCATACTGCTGATGTAGAGGAAATGAAAATCTGAAACAATGTTCTAATATAAAGACGCCAAAAGATGTTGAGTTTGGTAAACAATCTACTTAGCAGATAACTAATGAAAATGAGTAGGTAACGCAGGTCAGGTGCAGGTATTCATACCATTCAAGCAGGAGACATACCTAATTCCACCTTTTTAATCCGTTGATCTCAGCTTTCAGTAGACTCAGGTGTGGTTTCTGCTTTTGTTTGGAATGAATGCCAGCACCCACGGTGGCACATGCCATATAAAATTGGACTCCACTGTATAAAATAGTGCAACAGAAAAGCCCAAGTTCAAATTATGATGCTGCTAGAGCCATCCGAGGCCGGAAGTTCAAGAAAACAACGCTGGGGTATGTGGAAGCCTACCAATTGGAAGGTTGTAAGTTTGAATCCTAGGTCCACCAAGCTCCCACTGCTAGGCAACTGGGCAATGGAAGGCCTGGATAATGACTTGGTGCTAACCAATCTTCCAATTTGCTCTAAATATAAAGAGCTTGGGGAGCACAGTGGCTTAGTGGTTAGCACGTTTGCATCACACCTCCAGGGTTGAGGGTTCGATTCCCGCCTCCGCCTTGTGTGTGTGGAGCACACAATGCATGTTCTCCCCGTGCATCGGGGGTTTCCTCGGTGTACTCCGGTTTCCTCCCCCGGTCCAAAGACATGCATGGTAGGTTGATTGGCATCTCTGGAAAATTGTCCGTAGTGTGTGATTGCGTGAGTGAATGAGAGTGTGTGTGTGTGCCCTGCGATGGGTTGGCACTCCGTCCAGGGTGTATCCTGCCTTGATGTCCTATGACGCCTGAGGCACAGTCTCCCCGTGACCCGAGCATAGTTCGGATAAAGCGTTAGAAATTGAATGAATGAATGAATGAATGAATGACTGTAAAGAGCTTGAAATGTATTTGGTCATGTTCTCTGGGCGATAAAGATGGAATCGATATGATTGGTTGGCTGAATATGTCTTGGATGGGTGTATTATTTAGCCCTTACACTCCTCTCTTGGAAGGTGAGGAGGTTATGATAGAGGAGAGCTATTGATATTAGCACTACAAACCCAAGCATGTACAAGACTTATAGGATATATCAGCTCCTTTCATGTGCATGGTCATACAGCATTCATAACTCAGTTATTAGTTAGAGATAGAAAAAAAAGAAATAAATACATATAATAATAATAAGAAAAAATTTGATGCAGTGTGCCACGTATGGTCTGAGCACTGACAGGCTGAACCCCCACCCTTCAACCTCTGCAGCAATACTGGCAGCATTCATACGTCTATTTCCCAAACTCAACCTCTGGATATGACGCTGACCACCTGCACTCAACTTCTTTGGTGGACCATGGCGAGACCTGTTCTGAGTGGAACCTGTCCTGTTAAACCACTGTATGGTCTTAGCCACCGTGCTGCAGCTCAGTTTCAGGGTCTTGGCAATCTTCATGTAAAGCAACAATAATTTTTTTCAGATCCTCAGAGAGTTCTCTGCTATGAGGTACCATGTTGAACTTCAAGTGACCAGTATGAGAGAGTGAGAGCGATAACCCCAAATTTAAAACACCTGCTCTCCATTTACACCTGAGACCTTGTAACACTAACGAGTCACATGACACTGGGGAAAGAAAATGGCTTATTGGGCCCAATTTGGAGATTTTTACTTTTGTGTACTCACTTTTGTGATTTAGACATTAATGTCTGTGTGTTGAGTTATTTTGAGGGGACAGCAAATTTACACTGTTACACAAGCTGTACACTAACTATTTTACATTGGAGCAAAGTATAAATATATATGTATATACACACACAAACCTGCCCTGCATTTCTTTGACTTTCATTTTGAACTAAACCAAATAAACCACATATTTACTTCATTTTTTTCTCCTTTTTTTAAGTATTAAAGAGTCTTCTCTTTGGGTCTCTGTGCAGCTCTTGTCAAAGAACTGATGAAATATTTGGCCTGTTAATGAGGCATAAGAAAGACGTTTTTGGGTTTTGGAAAAGGTTTGAATAATGGCCTAAAATGCATCTCATACAAAAATGACACCCAACTTCCAACTAACCTGATGGGAGGTACGCGCTGAACCTGAGCTTATGAAGGGTGGGGTGATACAAAGTGAGTTTGTACATTCTCTGTAGATAATACAGACAAGGTAATTGACCGCTGATTGAATGGTTGTGAGTTCAAACCCCAGGTCCACCAAGCGCCCACTGCAAGGCCGTTAACCCTTAAATCCTTAGCTGAATAAAAACGTAAGTTGCTCTATATAAGGGTGTCTACTAAATGGCGTAAATGAAACGAATGAACCAGTTACCTTTTCCCCAGCTCATGATGTCATCAGGAACGCTGGGTACTCCCTTCCAGAGTGCGGTGCTTCTAGGGTAGTCCGCATCTGGATGAGGTACCGCTTGCCCCTGATTCTCGGTGAACCGCCAGAACTCTTCACCACTGAACAGGTACGTGTGGCCATTATGGGACCAAACAAATGCTGCATCGACTCGCTCTGGAACCCTCCCGTCCTTCTTTCTCATGCCCCAATCAGACAAAGGACGTGGGTACCCAGGCAATGCAATGGTGTCCTTGAAAACCCAGAATTGTGAACCTGACCGAAAAATAAGCACAACTACATCTGCAATCTGCTTGTTTTCGTACAGACAACCTAATTATTGACTTCTTTGCTCTGTTGTATGTTCAGACAGCATGGAAACAGTTCTAAACACCTTGTTGATGACAGACAGGAATCAGACAAGAATGGATAAATCAGAACAGAACCGGTTTGAGCAGACAGGAAATGTTTGTATCTCAAATAATTACTCTTTACATCCATGATGAACAGTAACAATAAATATTTATTTTTCTAAATTTTTTTAAATTTTAAATGGATGAATGTCCTGTTCTTTTGTGTTAGTCAAAAACAAGAATCTGAGGCTGTTATTGGCCCAATTAGACACAATAAGACCATGTGGTTTTTATTCTTCTAAGATTTGGCAACCTTGTTAGGCAACTGAACCCAGGTTATGAGGTTAAGCTGGACCCACAAGCAGAGAAACTCAGAGACAGAGATAGGAGATAATAAAAATATTTACTTTAGATTTTTTTATAGTGAAAAAAGATCTAAAAAAAACATAAAAAATCCAACCATAAAACAATGAATCCAATGAAAAGAGAAGATCCGATTTGTAAATTAGAGACAGGTGAATGCAATAACAAAGGTATTACCAAGTTGAAAAATCGAGAAAAAATGAAAGAATGTTTCCATTTCCAGCTTCATTTGGTGGAGGCTTCATCCAAAGTACAGTACGAAAAAAACATGAGAAGTCTCCATCTAGTGTCCAAAGTCTATACTGTGGAAAATCATGATCTATAAATCCTAATCCTGTTTATTTTGGGTGACACTTGGCTCTTGGCTGAAAGGAGTATAATCTGATGTGGACTTTTTCTTGGTTGTTGTAGCTCATCCAGCTCAAGGTTCAGTGTTTTACCCATATGATGAGATGTCTTTTCCTGCACACCATGTTTGTAAAGAGTGATTATATGAGCTACTATATAATAATCCTTCCTGGAAGCTTGAACCTGGGCAACTCTCAAATAAATGAATATGTATTGGAAAATTGACAGACAGGAAAATTTATCTTCTTTGAAGACAACACAACATTACTAACCTATAAAGAAGATGATGTGACTGTCAGTCTTCCTTTCATAAACAGCATCTATCTTTTTTGTTCCAGGAGGCAGTCCGAACCAGAAGTTTTTAACCAGAGCAGGAGACAGTGACACCAAAGAGCCAGATCGCTCAATTCGCCAGAAATATGGTCCTGACGTCAAGCAAAACCAAATATAAGACTTCAAATTTAGAGTTCGGAAATCGTTCGGATATTTTAAAAACAAATCTAATTATATTTAATCCTAAAGCACACCTTTAAAAAAGAAGACCTCTCCTCGTATGTTAGCAACCGCATCAAATCCTCCGTTACAGCGTTCTTCGGTGCTAGGATCCTTGGGACTGAAAAAAAAACCAACCAGATAATTCATGATTCATCACTGTACCTGTCGTATACAGTATATGTAGATAGCCTTGTGTACAGATGACACGAATATGAATACGTTCTCGGTCACCATTTGAACTTAGAATTCCTTCTCATAGAATTTACTTCCATATTCAGATTGTTGAATGTGTGAGATAAAACTGTCCATATAAGGAGTTTGTTTTGAACAGATAAAGTATCGAATGTGAAAGCGTCGCTGCAAGGTAAATATTTAATGATGTCCTAAGTCACGGGTGTCAAACTAATGCCCCATGGGCCAGAATTCTCTTGTAGACTGTAATCGGAGAGAAGCACACTGGGTAGCATTGATCCTGAGCTCAGGTTACCGTCCCTGTTTCCTAGCATGCTAGTAGGTGGATCGGCAAGAAAATTGTGTATTCCCGGATAGATTCCATATCCGCCACAACCCTGACTCGGGTACTGAAAGTGAGCGGGTGAAATTGATCCCTTCCACTTCAGTAACATGGATTACTTGTATAGATTCATGAGATCATTCTTATAAGGGGGGGTGTGGTGATGATTTTTTGTGAATTCAGACTGTACTTTTAAGATGAGTTGTTGATCTTCTAAACTGTATTGATTGATTGATTGATTGATTGACACCTCAGGTTAAACTGCTGCCTCATAAAGGAGGACATGTTCCTTTTATCCCTAAAATCAATGTACTTCAATGTAATAATGTTGGAGACTATGTTCATACAGTATGTCTGTTTTCATTAATACCAGAATACCTGAGCTCATGAAGATCATTAAGAGCTTTTCAGGTTCTCTAGACTTACAGTTATGAGAGACCACAAAACAATCCACAGAGAAACGGTGTAGAAACATTGTGTGGCTTTATGACAGTTAGGCATCCTACCCAGTTCAACTGTCATACACATAAGCACAGGAAATCCCCACCCAGTGTTTCAGTTGCAAGGTTTATGTAGTGTTAAACTTCTGATTCTCCACAGGACTGGTATAATGTCGGGTTTTGTAATGTGTGATTTGTCTATATCAATAAATATATTTAATATTCACTCACGGTTTAGTTCCTGTGCGTGATGGCGGAGTACTGGGAAGCTCCGGCATACGCGGTGTTGGATGGCCATTAGGACTAGTAGGTTCTTTGTTCACTTTCATTCCTACACACAAACACACACACACACACACACAAACACACACACACACATTATCAACACACACTAATGGCTTCTCTAACAGAGTCAAGATTATTTAAGAGAACTGAAACTGAAACCTGCTGACATTAATTAATTGAATAAAAACTATTAAGTACACTTATAATGCAATTTATTATTAATTTACCATCTGTTTAATGTGATATTTTACATCATGTCACCTGGTTTCAGAAATGACAAAATGGGCCAAAAGTTATACCAAAGTAAAAGTGATACGCTTATTAAAAATAACGTGTTTTAAAATGCCTTGGTGAAATGGGCCAGATTGATCTGATTTGCAAACTAAAGACTTGTTAAAAAAACAGTATGTTTAACAAATAACGCACAAGGATATGAAACACCACTACAAAAGCGGCATCCACTGTGGTTTGTCCTGTTTCTAGTCTGCGTCATGTTTCGTGTTTTCTGTTATTAAACCCTGTTTGTTTTAGCTATCCTGCGTTTGGGTCCGCTCTGTTCCGTGTTCATGACACCCATACAGCAGAGCTGCACTCACTACTGTCTTCTACACCTTTCCTTTGATTTTTCCTGACACTCTTCTGTCACACAACACTCCTGACACTTTTCTCCACCCCCTCCAACCCGCCTGTACTTGCCTCTTCACCTTTTTTCCACACTCCCCATCACACTGGAAGGGTCACCCTAAATACTTAAACTCCTGCACCTTCTTGACCTCATCCCCCCGTAACCTCAATGTTCTACTTCCCTCACTCTCATTCATACACATTCTTTCTGAAGACTTTCATTCCTCTTCTTTCCAGAGCAGACCTCCACTGTTCCATGTGTTCCTCCACCTGCTCTCTACTCTCACTACAGATCACAATGTCATCCACAATGTCATCATTGTCCACGGAGATTCCTGTCTGACTTCTTCTGTCAACCTGTCCATCACCACAGCAATCAAGAAGGGTCTCAAAGCCGATCCTTCATGTACTCCTCTAAATAATTACACATTTTAGTTTAATAATCACATGCTAACACGGACAAACTAAAATTAATTAACTGATATTCATTTAAAATATTTTTATGTGAATAAACGTTTTTATGAATAATAAAGTCACCTCAATAATATTTTAGCTCTGGAATTAGGATAAGACCATTTAAAGTACCACGTCTCAAAAGATGGCTAACAAATGCTAATGTTGAATAAAAATAAATAGGTAGGTAGGGTTTAATAGTACCTTTCAAAGTAAAGGTGCTTTCAGTTTCTTTTTGTTTTCCGATATACAAGGAAATCAGACAAGGACATGGACTTTCGTTTTCAATTCAAGCCCCAGGGTTTCAGTAGGGCTTCTGTTCAGAGACTAACTTGATTTTTGCAAAACACTGATTTGTTTTTAATTATTTCTGTGCTGATTTTGGAAATATATCTCCATGTATCACCATATTTAACACTGTGTGTTAGATGATTTCAGATTTACTTGACCGCAGTCAACATTTTGCTGTGGATGACCACAAAGTTAAAGTTTTTCCTCAACTGATGGCAAACAATGATTTTTAGTCCTTAACGGTTTGAGATAAAGTTCAGGAGCAAGATGAAGTGTTTACTGGGTCTTTAAACAAAATTAAAAAAAAAACAAAACATTTTTTTTCAATTTATGACAATTTGCTGACCAAATTAATGACTTTTTCGAACAATTGTTTTGTTTTTTTTCTTGTTTTTCTTTTTTCCAATTTAATGACATCTTCAACAGTGTACTTTTTGGCATCTGAAAATACACACAAAACACTACAATGTTTATGTATTCTGAATTGTTAAATATAACCTATAGATTATTATAATTATTTAATTGTACTACTGAAAATTGATAACGACAAAAAACAATTATTAGCAAGATAAAACATTAGGTTGTGTATACAAAAATCATAGAAATATATCAATTCCTTAGTTTGTTGCCTGGAAAACATTTTTAAAATAAAATAATGGTACAAACTCATTACATCATTTGTGCATTTCAACAGTTGTCAGGCTCTTTTGTGCATAAAACGTGTGTTTTCTTTTTTCAGGATTTTTAGTGCATCAATTTAAAGACAAAATACAATTTTTTTTAAATAAGAAAAATAATAAGAAATATAGCTGCAAGCAGCGATGACGGGCCTTCGCACGTTTGTTCATCGCTATACGGTGCCTTCCAGAAAACAATGCACGGTGGGCAAGTGCATCAAGTGGGTAAATATCAGTGGACTATTTTATGTTGTTACTGACCCATTTGGGGACTGTAGGTAAATGAAACCCCACATTTTAGACAAACGGGGGCGCTAGTGAGCCACTTAAGAGACACACCTTTGTCTGACCTTTTTGTCCACACTTAACAGCCGACAAATGTGATGTATGTGTCAAATTTCAAGTTAATCTAAGCACGCCAAAAGACTTAAATATGCCTGAAAAAGAAAGTAAAGTTTGACACGTTACCATGAGAACAGTGTTTGAGATATCAAATATCCGTTCGCAATTTCGCATCTGCAATATCTCTGCACCATGTTGGCCAAGTCTGGTCTCAATTGCATGAATCCCCTAGGAGGAGTATTTAAAAGTTTACTGCATGAAGCTGACAAAAAATCCACCTTTGTGACTGACACACTTCCTGGGGCCTGTTGGTGGCGCTATACCTGGGACTCACAATAAGCACATAGATGCGATCGGAATCCTTGGCCGAACATACACACCGCGTGTCATCACAATAAGACATTTTTTGCTTTAGATATTAGACACTTTCTGTTTCTCTGAATTCGCCATAATTTTGTCGCCTCGCCATGGCAGCACCGTTCGAGATATCGAAACTCACTTCGCAATTTAGCAAGTGCAATGTCTCGGCATCATGTTCACCACTTTTGGTGTCAATCGCATGAATCCTCTAGGAGGAGTATTTAAAAGTTCATTGCATGCAACTGTGAAAAAATCCACCTTTGTGACTGACACACTTCCTGGGGCCTGTTGGTGGCGCTATACCCGGGACTCACAATAAGCACATCGATGCGATCGGAATCCTTGGCCGAACATACACACCGCGTGTCATCACAATAAGACATTTTTTGCTTTAGATATTAGACACTTTCTGTTTCTCTGAATTCGCCATAACTTTGTCGCCTCGCCATGGCAGCACCGTTCGAGATATCAAAAATCCCTTCGCAATTTAGCAAGTGCAATGTCTTGGCATCATGTTCACCACTTTTGGTGTCAATCGCATGAATTCCCTAGGAGGAGTATTTAAAAGTTCACCACATGCAACTGTTGTGACTGACACACTTCCTGGCGCCTGTTGGTGGCGCTATGTCCGAGATTCACAATAAGCACATCGATGCGATCGGAATCCTTGGCCGAACATACACACCGCGTGTCATCCCAATAAGACATTTTTTGCTTTAGATATTAGACACTTCCTGTTTCTCTGAATTCGCCATAACTTTGTCGCCTCGCCATGGCAGCTCCGTTCGAGATATCAAAAATCCCTTCGCAATTTAGCAAGTGCAATGTCTTGGCATCATGTTCACAACGTTTGATGTCAATCGCATGAATTCCCTAGGAGGAGTATTTAAAAGTTCACCGCATGCACTTATAAAACAATCCAAAATGGCCGACTTCCTGTTGGGCGGAGCTCATAGTTTAGAGCGCGAAAGTTGTTCGGGTCGATGAGATCTATATGCGTACCAACTCTCGTACATGTGCGTACATAATTGCCCGATCTGTGCACCAATGTTTGTTTTTGCATTACAGGGGGCGCTACAGAGCCCCCCTGCCACGCCCGTATTCCAACCTTTGTCCAATCCTAGTGTCGCGCGACTCTGACGTGTGTGCCAAATTTCAAGAGTTTTCGAGCATGTTAAGGGACCCCAATTGGCCAATGTGTGGGAAAAAAAAAAAAAAAAAAAAAAAAAAAAAAATAATACTCCCGAGGAAAAACAATAGGGCTTCGCACCATTCGGTGCTCAGGCCCTAAAAATAAAAAACCTTTGCTAAGATAATATGGTTTGCATAAAAAATTGCAAAAATTGAATATTTTGAGTAAAAGTATAATCATTTATTTATGGTATCCCATTATGTTACTGTTACTAGTGAATGAAATACTTATTAGTTTGCATAATTATGCAAAGAGAAATGTGAAATTCTCTCACCGTACAGCGTCTGAATGGCTAGCAGGTCATCCATAGGCAGGGTATACCGGCTAACGTCTCCCACTGGGCCTTGGTAGTATGGGCGCATAATGGAGGGATCAGCTGACGAGTGTGAGAGACCTAGTGCATGGCCGAACTCGTGCACGGCTACGGTGAAGAGGTCAGTTCCGATACCGTCTGGCTGCCCGTATGTCCATGTCTCCTCATCATCAAAGTGCGTGTCGCCGCTGATGTCGGCCGAGCCGGGGAAGAATGCGTGAGCGAGCGTGCCTCCCTTCCCATCAAAAGGGTAGCCGTCATCATGGAGGGATCGTGCAAACGAAATTCGGATTTCAGCATGGTCAGCTTGATTTTTGTCGAGCTCATGGAATTGGAGGTTGGTGTTGTCGCTCCAGACTTTGAGGGCATAGAACATAAGTCTATTCACAAGATCCGATGAGAGTGAGGAATAAAGCTTTGGATAACTCAGAACACTAAGAAGGACAGAGACATAATGCAGAGAAGTTAGCATTGGTGAATACAATCACAGCATTGTAACGTTGTCAAGACGTGAACTTACAAACCTCCATCTCAGATTAGTTGATTCCCAGCTGGAACCAGAGAGAGCATAGCGCTTCTTTCTCCTCCTCTTCCTCAGCATGTCCTCTGATCCTACAATGTCTGGCAGCGAGCATCTCGGCACTGACATCTGTTTTAGTGTGTCCGCATCTGGAGAGAGAGAGAGAGAGAGAGAGAGAGAGAGACAGCAGAAAATGAAGAGTACGGATCAATATATAGATTGGAGTAATGGAAACTCCTAATGCACTGCTGACATAGTACACTAAAAGCATGGAGCTAGACTAACGGATTATTAACAAAGAATTTCCACTAACAGTGCAATTCTGTATAAACTGCAGTGTGTTTAAAAAAAAAACATCGTAGACAGCTCAGAGAAATAACTGGATGCCAGGAACCAATTCAATCTTAATACACATATTAGTACACCTGTCTCCCAAATAACACATGAGAAAGCTTGTGTATTATTATAAAGAGATGATTTTTCATGATTGCAGTGCACCGAAGGCCTGTTTTACCAAGTTTGCCTGTTTCCTTCAGTCCTGCGAACCTCTGCATCTGTTTAATAGCACTTTCAATCCCTTCTTTGGTCTGGAGTCTCCCCGTCCGTGGATCGGGAGGAGGAAGGTATCCGTATCGGCTCAGCCAATCCTGAGGAAGAAGAATAGGGAGATGAATTAAACCTGATTTTTAAACTCTAACATGAAAGTTTCTTAAAGGATTTCACGCTTTTGTGATTAAAAGAAAATCAAGCGAAATTCTATAAGAGCTTTATATGTTCAGAAATTCATCACAATTCATGTACCTTCATCACAATTTACATTGAACATGAGTATAACTATCACAGAAAGTTATTTATAAAGGTGTTTTTTACCGGTAGTAGTTTTAAAGAAGAATCCTGAGGTTTTACCACAAATTTTGTATCGCAAATGTTAAAAAAACATTAAATAAATTGATAGACAGCTGAAACAATCACAAAAAAGAAAATTCAAATCCACATCAATGGACTTGACCTTATTTGCAAAGTTCTAACAAGTTCAGTACATTATATGCAACATTATTGAACATTAACAGAACATTAACAGAACTACAGGCTCAGAAATACATAATGTTCCAATAACATACCAGTAATATTCCAAGTAACAGAAGCTTTGTAAAGAATCACAACACCCACAATCATACAACCAAAATAATTCGGTTAAGGAAGAACGTCATCCATTTCATAATCAATCTCCTGATTTACGGAGAATTTTAAAATTTGCTGTTTGAACAAAGCTAATTATATCACTATATATCACATATATATTACTTTACATATATATTACATTACTACATTACATTATTACATTACATATTACATATATATATATCACATATATATTACTGTAGAAATTCTGAACAGCTTTTACAACAAAGTAATAACACTGTCAATTTGTTGTGTCTAAACTGTTTATACATAGTTTTTTCCTATTAATTCATAAATGTAAAGTCAAAAGGACATTAGTGTAAATTTTAGATGCACTTCCTCTTTCGTCCATGCTTATGCTTTACAGTTGGTTCTTTTTAAGGAAAATATAAGATGCAAGACATTTTACTACCTGTAGACTGTTATTTAACACAAATTGCTATACTATATGCATTTTTTTTAAACAAATGCTCTAATAAAATTCATAATGAAATGAAATAACATTACATTTGAGTAATTTTGTTTAACGTCATTAAACATAGATGGATTTTTTAAAAACTACCTCAAATCAATTGCATCAGTCCTAATTACATACATAAATATGTCAGGAAAATTATTTCTATATTTTTTACATTGTTGGTCATCAACATTAAATACTTTTGACCTAAATGTTAATATTTTTGTTTATAATCACTTTTTTGTTTTAAACAGAGATGTAATGTTTTACAATTCCTACAAGTCTGTAGAAAAGGTCCAACGTCACATGACAGAATTTAAAGTAAAAATCCTACAGAGGAATTTTTTGCCATTAAGACTTTCTGTGAATAAAAAAAAAAAACAGTGGTAAAAACAAAAGAAAAGAAAAAAAGCAGCACATAGACCTGCAGTTGTGTGTGAAAAAAAAAAACTTATGAAAAGTGAAAAACCACATGTGAAGTTTTTGCAACCGTTTTGTAACGGAAATGAGCAGAGAGGTGTCAGAAAAAAACAAAAAAAAAACAACCAAGATAATAAAAATCAAAGTCACGGGTTATAAAAGTTTGAAATGCGACTTCGTTCATACATCCATTCATTCATTCATTAATCCATCCATCCATTCATTTCTCTCAGTGTATACGGTGATCAGGATGAACACAGGGCTGTGATGTGGAAGTCGGATCACTCACTATTCCGCGGGTGTAGAGGTCCGGCGCGGGTGCGGCACTTCCTGGAGATGTGAGCGCTATCACCGCGCTGCTCAGGTAAAGCACAACCAGGTTCTCCATCTCTGAGCTTTATTCTTATCACTAATAGTGACTGTTTTCCGCAACTGTGGAAGCAAAAACAGAGGATGTCAAAGCTGAAGCTCAAACCTCTATTACGCATATACAGTAAAGGCAACTCACATGCTGAGTTTTAACTGATTGCGGATAGGAGAAAAGATGGAATAGAAAGAAAGAACGAAAGAATGATAAAAAATAAATAAATAAGTAAATGAATAAATAAATGAATAAAAAGCGGTACAGGATTTATTTATGTGCTCCTACCCCGATACGCGCTGGTCGTTGCCTCCAGCTCTTCCTCCAGCTAAGAGACAGGGCAGATCGATAAGAAGAGCCTCTCTCTCTCTCTCTCTCTCTCTCTCTCTCACACACACACACACACACACACACACACACACACACACACACTCATAGTGTGCGCGCGTTTATATGTGTATGCGTTGAGGGTGGGTGGATGGATTGGTTGTGTGTGTGTGTGTGTGTGTGTGTGTGTGTGTGTGTGTTAGTTATTACATCTAAGTGCCCCCACAAAGCCAAAGACAGAAATATCTTACAGCTTTTGAACACAGGAACATTTTACACTTCCACATTCTTGTTTCTAGTTTCTACAGCATAAACTCCATAATTTAACACCTAATTAATTTTTAACACTTATTGGTATTTCATTATGTGTCTGTTAAACTGTAGCACAGGATGTCGATTTCCTTGTGGGTGGATGAACTTAACTGACTATGTCAAAACACACAGAGAACAGCTTTCATTGTTTCACCATTCAATTTAATCTTATTGAATAAGTTTCAAAGCAATGAAACAATCTACATAGTTTTTCTTATCTGTTCACATCAGGTGCTTGCTCACTCATAGACAGATACTAAATATGTATGTGTTTGATTATTATAGATTTGTAAGCATGCAAATGACCTCATATAAGGAATTATTGTTGCCCCCAGCATGTCTATGACGCATGCATGCTTTGTATCTTGAGGATGTTACACCACATTGTGCCAAAATGGTTGTCACTGGTTGTGGTTTCCTCAGTATTTAAACCTCAACAAGATGTACTTA
>NC_083461.1:23630992-23810992 GCF_030014155.1 Tachysurus vachellii | reverse complement strand
ATAGTTAACAAAACAAAGTTCCTACACTTTAATCTTGAATGTTATGTCATGAATGTGAACTCTGTAGTGAGTTTTCAGCATGGACGAGTTGACCTTTCTCTTCAAGCCTTTGTTCCATTATTTCATCACATCGCGTTTTCCTCATTGCAGTCGGGCCCAGTACTGGCCCAAGTTCTGGCCCATGTTCTGCTCATTTCCTGGGACTTGGACAGGTACTGAAATGCCAGGAGAGATCAAGCCTATAATACACAGAGCAACGAATTACCGCTAATCAGTTTTTATCGAAATGCCCGGGCTACTTCTCGTATTGCCCAAACAAATACAGGTATATATAATTGCATTTACTTTAATACTGCAAATTGGGTTGAACCATATAATATGATTTACTGTATAAGCGTGCTGTTTGGTATTTTGGTATATCACCATAGTCTCATACAAATTCACCATGGCATTAAAAACCATAAAGTGATGTGAGAGGATCATTTTCATTAAAGGTGGGGTGCACGATGTATGAGAAATGCTTCAGAAAACTGAGTCGGGCTGACAAACAAAACACACGTGTAGCCAATTAGCACAAAGGGGCGTGTCTTGTCAATATGCGGTGGAGAGTGTGTTCAGTGCGCATGTCTGACATTAGCAGAAAGCGATTGAAACATTGACATGGCGGATAAAAACGAAAAGTGAAAAAAAGCTTACGATAAGGCAAGAAGCTTAACCCGTGTTAATATAGGATCAGCTTTCCAGCAGAGAACTGAACGTCTTCCACGTGAAACGGAGCTAAATCTTTCACGGTACAACACACAGTACTACAAAAACACATTTGACCTGTATTACCATAGTATTACTTACTGAGTTCATTTACTGATAAAAATATCCTCTCGGCCAGCTGCCGAGAAATGAAAAGTTTACATTTTCGTCACTTGGCAGAAACATTTATCCAGAGCAATTAAGGGTTACGGGCCTTGCTCAGGGGCCCAGGAGTAGCTGCCCAGTTGGTGGCCCTAGCATCCGACCTTCTGATCAGTAGTTCAACACCTTAACCACTGAGTGACCACTTCAGATTAACCTAATGCAAATATGGGGAGACTCGGTGCAGCGACGGCCAGACAGAGCTAGGAGGAAGCACACAACACTTCTCCTTCTTCTCGTATGCTATTATGCAGATACACACTGCTGAATTTTAGATACAAACACTAAATCTCTGTCCAAAAACTTTCATTTTTGAGGCAAGAAAACTAATTTGTTGTCAAGTGAAATGTTATTTGCTCCAGTCACTATGCCATGCTATATTACTATGGCAACCAGGATTAAGAAAACGTACTGGAGACACAGAACGATGACTGAAAACTCGCAGCAAGAAAATGCACAGCTTAAAGAAACTGTTAAAATAGTAAGGAGCACTCTTAGCTTCAGTAATATATCAAAACGATATCTATGGGAGAAAAGAGAGCCATTTTGAAGCTGAGACAAGAGGGAGGCATTGAGCCATTAAACAAGCACTGGACATAGCAAGCAGAAGAATTTGGAGAAAAAGAAACCACTGGTGTACTGAACACACACTGACACTGAACAGGACAAGAAAGAAACTGAGACATCACCAACAATCTCCACATGGCAGGAGTATCATAGTTCATTGTTCCAAGAAGAATTTCTTAGCAGAAATATAGAGAATAACACAAGATGCAAAGCTCTCATCAGCAGTATGAAAGAGAAAACGAGAATGGAATTCACAAAGAAGTACAGTTTTGAGCCACATAAAATCTGGACCAAGATGAACCTTTGCAAAACAAGATGAAAAGGCCAAAAATGATTTGAGCCTGATCCCAAACATACAAGCTCATCAGTGAAGCATGGTGGTGGTAGTGTCATGGCTTGGGCTTACATGGCTGCTTCTGGAACAGACTCACTAATCGTAGGATTGAACTCATAAGATGTTCATTCTGTCTGTGGACTTATTGAGAAATGAATCCAGTCTACTTTAGAGAAACTTTATTATTTTCAGCTAGACAATGATTCAAAAATACTGCCGATACAACCAAGGACTGCAAATGCTTGAATGTTTGAGACTGGTCAAGTCAATCACCAGACCTTAACTAAGATGAGAAGCACTCATCACAGAAGCTCCCTAAAACTAAGAAAAATGATCTGTGCTAATACTTTTGAGCAATAAAAAAAACAGGTGATCTTTCACCAAGGGTGCAATGTTCCAAGTTGTTTAACAAAGCTAAATGTAAATATCGAGAAATGAAAGCTGGAATTTGGATCTATGTCATATTTAGATGTGAAACCCAAATGTCTAGCAAAACGTAATGGCCTTCATATTCCAATACTTTTGAAAGGGGCATTATGTATGACATAATATGGTTTGCCACGTTAATTACAGTAATCAAATCAAATAATTTTGGAATTGGTTTGAATGTTGTTCCACTTTTAAAAGAAATGTTCAGAATTTTAATTTTTAACATTGAAACAAAGGAAACAATTTAATATTGTTATTGACAGCCATATTTAAAAGTGGGCGGGTCTTACCTGTGCTGGTGTTTCCGGGTGGCGGGCCTGGGAGGTGGGGGGAGGGGTAAGAAGAAGGCTCAAAGGATTGTGGGGCAGAAGGGGAAGGGGGCAGCATGCAAGGGTACGAGGGGGCCGACTGACCAAACCATTCAAATTCATGCCATAAAACAGAAATTCACGGTAAAACATAACCGGAGTGAATATTAAGGAAAGGAAAGTGGGGTAGAGAAAAAAATGTTTTTATGAACAAGATTAATTTCGAAAAAGGAACTTATTATTTGTTTATCATTTATCGTTTGGTGTCTGGAGTCTTTTGGGTCCACAAGAAAGCAGCATTAGCTATTTTTCTCAACAAAAAAAAGATTGAACAAACATACAGTATATCCAATATTTGTAGAATATGTTGAATATTCAGTGACAGTGTAAACACACATCCTTCCTTACGTTTCCTTTTGACTAATTATTGGCATTTGATATGTTTGAATGTGTTATGAATAATATAATAGGTGAAAAAATCTGTACACTAAGAAAACATTATAGAAATAAAACGAAAGTTACCTGTACTCCAGAATAGACAGATAGGGAACTGTAACTAGGGAGAGTTGTCTCACTTTGATTGATCATGGTGCCTAACCATAACACACATACACACACAACATTTTTAAACATTAGACCAAGCATAATTTTGCATCTGTAAAGGTGGACATCATAAACAGTGCTAAACTACTTATTAAAACGTACTGATTTAGTGTTTCATTGAAAATATTTGTGCACTCATCCTTCCTACTACATGCCTACATGCACCATGGAGTAATTAATTATGGTTGTAAGAATACACACCTGCACTGTTGCTGTGCTGCTGATACAAGGCTGCGTTAAAGGAAGTGCTAAGAGGAGTGTGTGTTTGGGTGCATGAAGTTCCTCCTCCAGATTTCCTCTGGTTGCGCAGCTTCTCTTCTCGTCTCCATTTGGCTCTTCGATTGGAGAACCACACCTGTCAGTCAATCACACAGTATAAGATGAGACTTACGAGCTATCGTGTCTTCTAAATGTGGTACATCAAGTCAAGTCAAGTCATATCAAGAAGCTTTTATTGTCATTACAACCATATATAGCTGTTGCAGCCAGGATTGTGGTGCTACATAAAACAAAGACAGAGCTAAGGACTTGTAAGTAGTCTTAGCCACATAAAGTGCAGCTGTGCAACCTGGTGCAAACAGTGCAGGACAAGACAAACAAGACAGACAAGACAGTCCAGGACAAAAGACAGTGCAGACAAAAATTTACAAGACAATACAAAAAGTACAAAAAATACAATACACAAAAGACAATAAACAGTAAACAGAAACAGCACCGACCAACCAGTGTAAATACTGTATGTGAATACTGAGTGTCCAAACAATATTTTGTGCAGTAATACTTGAATGAACACAGTTTCTTAGCAGCAGGTCCTTGAGATAATATATAGAATTGTGCAAAAACAGCAAATGACTGAAATATTGTATAATATGTGCAAAATGACTGAGATATTGTTCATTATGTGCAAAACAGCTGAAATGTTGGACAGTTTGTGCAAAAGAGCAAAAAAGTGTTCAAAACAGCATGTAAACAGTTTGATGGATGTAAGCAGCATGTAAACAGTTTGATGTGTCAGTGTGTGTGTTTTGTGTAGGTCTGTGCAGTCCATACAGATGATGTGCATGTGTATGTTGTGCTCAGTACAGTTCAGTTCAGTTATTGAGAAGTCTGAGGGCTTGTGGGAAGAAACTGTTACACAGACTGGTTGTGAGGGCCCGAATGGTTCGGTACCTTTTTCCAGACAAAAGGAAGGTGAAGAGTGTGTGTGAGGGGTGTGTGGGGTCATCCACAATGCTGCTGGCTTTGCGGATGCAGAGTGTGATGTAAGTGTCCATGATTGAGGGAAGAGAGACCCCAATGATCTCAATACATACTACATGCACGGAATTGAATTATCCTACATAAAGCCTGAAATAAAAGTCGTTCTAGTTTTAAGCCTGATTTCATTACCATGCCAAAAAAAAAACACCAGAATTAACGCAAGGATGGAAGTTCATACTTGGATCCGTGCTTCTGGGAGGTCTATTTTATTTGCTAGACGTTCCCGTGCAAAGACATCAGGGTAGTGTGTCCTCTCAAATTCTGTAGAAGAAAAAAATAACAGAATAACACACAATATACAGCCTAATCCCAAATATCGTGTTTATCTATTGGCATTAATGCATAGACATTTTTTTATTATCTCTTACACACATTATTTACGCATAATGCATCTTTTACACTGTGATGCTGATCTGATTTTCCAAATAATATTCACCTATTATAAGATTTCATTGTAAGCTCTGATGAAAACAGATACAGAAAGATACAGAAATCACATTAACTTGATTTTATCTTAAAATTAATAAATCATGTATCCATTAACAATTAATAAATAGAAACGGACACGTCATATTTCTAAACCTAAGTGAGAAATCAAACTGTCAGAAGGACATATTCCCAAATTTGTGAGATACACATGTCAGGTATCTGTGAAAACGTTTCATGTTTCCCTACAAGGTTGCTGAGGACACTTCTGGACAAAACTGATGAAAAAGCTGTACAAGAAAGCTGAAGATCCTTAGCTCCATGTCCAAAAGCTAGTTTTATAATGTTATGCTGGATTATAATTACATATCAACCATCTTCCTTCTGATGACTTTCCAACAAGTGAGTATTACATGAGCTTTTCCAGTTACTACATGCTAATATCCTGATCAATATCTTAAGCATGGGGGCACGGTGGCTTAGTGGTTAGCACGTTCGCCTCACACCTCCAAGGTTGGGGTTCGATTCCCGCCTCCACCTTGTGTGTGTGGAGTTTGCATGTTCTCCCCGTGCCCCGGGTGTTTCCTCCGGGTACTCCGGTTTCCTCCCCCGGTCCAAAGACATGCATGGTAGGTTGATTGGCATCATTGGAAAATTGTCCGTAGTGTGTGATTGCGTGAGTGAATGAGTGTGTGTGTGTGTGCCCTGCGATGGGTTGGCACTCCGTCCAGGGTGTATCCTGTCTTGATGCCCAATGACGCCTGACGCCTGAGGCTCCCCGTGACCCGAGGTAGTTCGGATAAGCGGTAGAAGATGAATGAATGAATGAATGATGAATAAATATCTTAAGCATGTTTGAGGATAAGCAAGGAACCAAACTTCTTAGAACCAGTAAGAACTTTATTACAACTTTATTCAACCTAAGAAGGGCTGAAGATTGTAGAGGATGCACATGAGAAGGTCATATTTGCCTCCTCCAATTGGCTAATTCTAATTGATCTTACTCGCATTAACTCTCTTTACCGTCACTAGATGTCGCCCTATCCATTTAGAAAGGCGCTTAAAACACACCAGATCAGACCGCCCCTTACAGACTTCTCGGATTCCCTCATCGTTTATTGCTATTTGATGTGCTTTGGGTTCTGCCTGTTAATCTATCAAGGATTTTACCTTTACCTTTTATCTGGAGCAAGCGTAGGAAAGTTTTCTTCCATTATGCATATGAACTTATATGCAGGTTAAAAAGGTCACAGGACACCCTAACTACATCTCATATAATAGACAAATGTGATTTGGCTGGATATTACCTCAGGGATGTGAAACACCTGGTACACCTGTGAAACACCTCCTTGTGCACATGTGCAAACATGCCATGATCTTCCAACAAAGTCAAAGAGACTTCTTGTCTGTACACATTAGACTACATGAACACATTATAGAGCTATACATATAGCTGCTGTGCCTTGGTGCCCTGCCCATACAAAGCTGCATGTAATCTCCTCCCAGTGATGTAATCTACTCTGCTGAGGTTCTTATATATTATGACAATGTTTCTTCTAAAAACAGTCAGGCATTTATTTGTAATTTTTTTCAAGAACAAGTTATTAGAACAAGTGATTCTTGCCAAATTAAAGAAGCAGTCTAAAGTAAGTTTCAGTCTAAAGTAAATTGGGTAGATTCGATGAGAAAAACATTCCTGGGGTCTGAGATGTTATAGTTTCTAGTTTGTATTTAAATTCAAATTCAATTTATTTGTATAGCGCTTTTAACAATTCACATTGTCTCAAAGCAGCTTTACAGAAGTATAGAAACAGAAGAGAAAAAAAAAAAAAATATATATATATATATATATATATATATATATATATATATATATATATATATACACACACATTTAGAGTTTAATATTAATTTATAAATACTATGTATATATATATATATATATATATATATATATATATATATATATATATATATATATATATATATATATATATCCCTATCTCTAATGCGCAAGCCGGAGGTGACGGCGACAAGGAAAAACTCCCTGAGATTCCTGCTGTACCAAGAAACACAAACACTTCATATGGACAGTGTGATTGTACTCAGTCCCTAGTTCCTTGTTGTTTTATGTAGCACCAGGTTCCTGGAGGATCATTGTTTAGTTTTGCAGTGTAATGACAATTGAAATGACAATAAAACTCTTCTCTATCCAAGCTTGTTAACATAGGCTTTTAAAATGAATGTTTTTACATGACAGTGACACCCAGTGTTTAAACTCAGAACTGCATTTTGCCAGAATTTGATGAAACTTTGCTAAAATCAAACATTAGTTGATACTGGATCATATAGTTCTAAACAGTTCTAAACAGTATGTCCTCTAGATTGTGGCCTGAGTGCAATGAAAATCAAAAATCAAATTCATTTTTATGCATAGCACCTGTACCACAGCACTATGGCACAACAAGACCCTTGTTTCCACTGCTGAAAACATCACTCATTGGCCGTCTTCCAAAGACACCACTGTTGCATCATTGCTGCTCCAAGTGTTAATCCAATCAAATTCCTGCTCTTCAGCCTCTTCCTAACACCACAGATGTTCTCATGAATCATGGTAGTTACTCGTGATGGTGACTGGTATTAGAATATTGTTATATTTGGATCCAGAATATTACACTGTTTGGCTTGGTTTCTCTGTACTCTCACTAGGAAGCAGCTATTTTTTGTTCATGTGACATAACTGGGTCTGACAGTGAACACCATGTGGCTAGATTCACTTAAAATGGTAGCCAATTCTTTACCCCATAAAGTGTGGTGTATATTAGTTATGCTTCTGATTAATATTCATCCAGATTGCCATGTGCATTGGTAGGATCTTTTGAGGATGCTAGGATTGGTAAATGCTCTATACATCCTGGAGTTTCAAATGTATTTGAAAAGTGGATTAAAAGACAAGGGTTGGACCCCAAACACCATGGACTTGAGCATGCCCTTACCCCAGTGACAGGAACCCAAACATTGCAGGTAATGTAGACAGGCCTAACAGAAGAAGTTTGATTTGCAGCGGTGATATTAATGCTTGATCATGCTAATCTGTCCAGCCAAGAGAATGACAGTGAGCTATTTCAGCCATATTGTGGAATATGGAAAAGCAGTACCACCCTTGACCAAATTTCCTCAAATGAGCCCATTCATATCTGGCCTGCACCGGATACTGGAGATGTTTTGAGAGGCACAAGTAGAGCTTGTCACTAGTGCCAAGTCAACTCAATGCCAATTGTGGCTCTCAGTCTGTTGTTTCTCCTCTATTATTTAGCAACATGGCTATAGAACCCTGTTTTTGATCACAAAACAGCCAACAAGAGCCTGGTTTTCACTGCTGTTTTCAATAGTAATTAGTGAAACACTTCGGGATGACAACATCTGGCACCCTCAGTCAGGACATCTACGGTTGAAACCAGATATTTACATACACTTCAGAAAAAAACACAAAAACTTTTATTTCTTTACTGTCATACATTAAATCAGAGTAAACTTTTTCTGTTTTAAATCAATGAATATTAACATATTTTTTGCATTTGTTAAATGTCAGAATCAAGCGAGGGAGAACTTTTATGTATTTTTATTATCACTTTCATCAAAGTCAGAAGTATACAGTACATACACTTCCTTAGTATTTGGTGGAATTGCCCCGAAACTGTTTCACTTGGGCCAAACGTTTTGGGTATCCTTCCACAAGCTTTCTACAATAGTTTGCTGGAATTTTGGCCCACTCCGCTTGACAGAACTGGTGTAACTGGGTCAGGTGTGTAGGCCTTCTTTACTCTGATTTAATGTATGACAGTAAAGAAATAAAGGTTTTTGTGGTTTTTTCTGAAGTGTATGTAAATATCTGGTTTCAACTGTGTGCCTGTGTGTCTGATCCTTTAGCCTTAATTGCCAACTGGAATCTAGCAGTTTAGGAAACTGCAAAATCCCTAAGCACATGGGCCTTGTATGCCCTTAAGCAGAAGTCTGGATCATATTGCCTAATTCCCAGTAACCTGACCTTTCATTGCAGTACACCACACCAATGTGGAAGCCATCTCTTTAGGATAACCTCTCTCTTATTACTCCTATTATAAAGGCAGAAACACACCTCCAAATATCAATAAAATACTTCTATAGATCCGGGTTTTGTCTATACTAATCATTTAGATGAGAATAATATATGTGTATTAAAATAAGTAAAACTACACTTACTCAGGATCCACAGGATGCACAGTCCTCAGGATCCACAGTATATCTACAGCAAAATCCACATTGATAGCCCGAAATCATAGACTGGTACCTTTCTCCAGGGCCTCAATCTGCTCCTGAGTAAAGCTGGTCCTGTTCCTCTGCAGTTTCCTCTTCAGCTGCAGCCGCAGCTGTGATTCTTCACCATCGTCCCTCTCCATCTGCACTCTTCCTCCTCCCGTCCCCATCCTGGGGTCTGTGTCCAGCATGCAGCCATCAGACACTACAATCAAGAGCTTTGGTTTTTAAACTGATAGCCCAGTGAATCAAATAAAATGATGCAGAATAATTAATATGCACAAATTAGTAGGACAATCTCAAATTAGTATTATATAATTTAAGGTGATAAATGCCTTAAATATAATAAAACATACCTTTCAGGTTCAATTCAGATCATTTAAGAAGCTTCATAGATACTATACACTGGACGCTGTATTTGTACAGTACCTGTATGTACTTCTGCTACTATTAAGAAGAACTGAACCAAAACATAATAGATACCCAGATGATAAAATATGTTCAGACTCAAATATGGTAAATAAATTTACCTGTGCTATGATGGCTGGCAGCGGTGTTGGTACCAGTCTGATGGTACCAGTCATTAGGCATGTTCCAGTTAGAACTACTTTGTAAATTCAGCATTGTTAACTTCTCATACATCATCCGCTAGGCTTTTCAATCGAGAAAGGAACAGAGATAAACATGGAAGCAACTCTAGGGGGAGAGAGAGAGAGAGAGTATACACAGGTATAAATCTACGCAATTTGGCATTAAAAAGAATTAGCATCATCCTGACAGCAAAAACTGGAGTGTGTTACATGAACAGAAAGAATCCTCTAGTGTTTTACAGTTATACACAGTGCAAACACGAACACGTTAGAAAGACAAAGTGCCAATGTAGGGCACAAATGTAGTGCTCTGCAACATACAAGAGCATAAATATAAGTATAATGCGAAAATGCATTCACAGATCAAATACTATCAAAAAAACAAAAAGGTTAGAGTTGGCTCATTATTTAAGGAGATTTTAGAACTCTGAAAAAATTTTTGTAATGTATTAATCTATCTGATTGAAATGCATGTTTTAAAATACACAGAATATAATGCATTTTTAACAGTGTAAATAATATTTATGAGAATAAACACAAACTGTAAATAAGGGTGTGCATGATATTGTAGAATTATGGTCAGTAACCCAGGTTCAAGGTCTTCTTTAAATTCTTTCTGCTTTTGTGTCTCCACTTTTAGTTTTCTCTGATGATATGATACAAAATTCTACACACTCCTTTGATGACAGCGATAAAATAAAAATGAAGTTAAAACCAACTCACCAAATATCGATTTATGCACATCAACACATCATGGAATGTGATGCTAAAGTCATTGCTCTTCACAGAACACAGGAGTTTTATCTTGCTTTTTCTGTTTGCTGACAATGGATGGTATGTTTGTAAGATAGAGGGTGGATAGCTGGGTAAAGAAGGGTAGAGACAGAGAGAGAGAGAGAGAGAGAGAGAGAGAGAGAGAGAGAGAGAGAGAGATGGAGAGAGTTAGATGGAGTGGAAGGGAGCGAGATGGAGGGGGGCTCCAGAGAGAATTGCGTCTGCGGGCACTTATGTCCTCACAGCAAGAGTAGGGTAGAGAGAGAGAGAGAGAGAGAGAGAGAGAGAGAGAGAGAGAGAGAGAGAGAGTAGGTGACACAGTAAGTCAACATCAGTGTCAAGTTTAAACTTAATGTCACAGAGTGGAGGAAGGGAAGAGAAAGAGCAATGGAAAGACAAGAGATAATGGAGAAAAAATAAAATGGGCAGGGTGAAGAATATTTCTAAATTAATATTTAACAGTTTAACGATTTAATAATTAACATCCTACTAATCCATTAGTTACAGTGCTATAGCATAGGGTTTAGAGTGTGTACATATATTCCTGTGGGGTGTGTAATAAATTGAAGGTTCCACCATAATAATAATAATAATAATAATAATAATAATAATAATAATAATAATAATAATAATAATAATAATAATGAGTATTATGAAATTTGTGTAAACAGTTGTCTAATCACATGACCTTGGGGGAGAATATATGTAACTTTCTTGTTTACAAGGCATCATGTGTACAATTTACAATATTCCGTATTGACCCAATTTTGAACTTGGATTCTTGTAAAAATTCTAAACATTGATTTGGCTGCTCTTTGCTGGTTCCTTCATGTATCTTCCACATACAATAGAAGGCTAAACAAAGAACTATAGGTTAAGCAGCCTGTAAAGATGACCCGCATCCCGTGATGCAGTTAATTAATCTGGGCAATACTTTTAAGAGGCCATACTGAGGACATAGGAGGTGTCCTAGAGAGGATCTACATCTCCAAACCCTCCAGAATAAGTGAAACCTATATTAGATATGTTTCTCATCGAGTCATCATGTGTTTCTCATTGTCAGTGGTTCTCCAGCTCATGTTGTGAGATCTCTGCTGAACTGGAGGAGTTGTGGAATGAGTAGATTACATTTACATTTACAGCATTTAGCAGACTCCCTTATCCAGAGCAACTTACATTTTGATCTCATTTTTTATACTGAGCAATTGAGGGTTAAGGGCCTTGCTCAGGGGCCCAGCAGTGGCAGCTTGGTGGACGTAGGAATCAAACTCACAACCTTCCGATTGGTAGACCAACACCTTAACCACTATGCTACCACATCCCTGTATGGTCCAGATGAGTACTTAATGCTGAATGCCACTGGTCTTTTAGACCCACTTCCCAGAATTCCATTTGCACTTCCAAGATACACTACCTCGCCATTGGGCATAGCTGACCAACTGGTTCAGTTGCCTCAGGAGTGGCAAGGATGGGAGATTCTCCAACCACATCTCAGCCTGGTTTTACATCATATTTGCCAGTAACAGTGTGCACTCTGCACTCCATCTCTTCAGAGCATCAACATTTGGTATTCATTTGCCAGATCAATGTTTCATTGAAAAGCATTCACATTTGCTCAGTTGGTCACTGCATGTCATTCAGCCATTTCCTTGCCATAAATCCAAATATAATGATGAATCTGTTTGTTTTTGATGTTCATTCTCTGTGTTCCTGCTCCTTCCAGTTACTGTTCTTGTACTAATACAGGCACAGTGTAAGGAATTTTATTGATTAGTTCTTTTATTAAGTAAAGATGCAGACCTGGTGGTTTATTGGCATAACCCAGGGTTCTTAAGTCTTATTCCAAAGGACTCATATGGGTGCAGGTTTTTATTCCAACCAGGCAGAAGCCACATCTGAGTCTTCTGAAAACTGATAAAAACCTGCACTCACATGAGCCCTTTGGAATAAGACTGGAGGACCTTGAATTACACCAATAAACCCCCAGGACTGCAGCTTTACTTTACACCTGATGCTACCACACCCCCTCCTCTCTCACATGACTGTAGATTATTGGGTTTTCCTGTTTCCTGTCCCAATATACTCCTTATTATCTTCTGATTCTCAGAAGTCCCTGTATCAGCTAGGGGTGCGGGTTACTGTGGGTCAGCAGTGAAATGGTATTTGAGCACAAGCTAACGAGCTAGAGAGTCATTTTATCCCATATATATTTACTCTGTTTTCTTTTTCTTTGTTTTAGCTGTGAAGTGAGTATGTTTGTAGATACAAGCATAGCAAAGTCAAACCCGATCAAAAAGTGAGTGAGCTGGACTTTATAGGACGTACTATAAAGGAAATCTCACTCACTCACTCATTTTCTACCGCTTATCCGAACTACCTCGGGTCACGGGGAGCCTGTGCCTATCTCAGGCGTCATCAAGCATCAAGGCAGGATACACCCTGGACGGAGTGCCAACCCATCGCAGGGCAATAAAGAAAATCTATGCAATATAATAAAAAAGCTATGTGCTTGAGGGATGTGGACATTTTTTATGAGTGAATAAATTAGCTGTTGCTAAAAATGAAAAGCGAATACAATTAAAGGGGATGTCGTCTTCTTTTATATCCAGTCCACTTGTTTCCTGTCTCTGTCTATCGCTCATGCTGCTACACACATACAAGAACACACAGATGTCTGGCATTTATTGTTTTTTGCCTAGAATTAATGCTAACAAAAATATTCATTATAGTTAAAGAAAAGGACAGAAACTAACAAATATTTGTTTTTTATAATAATAATAATAATAATAATAATAGGGATTCATTTTAGTTTTATTTTGTCCATTGTGGTGTGGGTTTGTAATACTGCTGCATGTGTCTTTGTGTAAATGTGCGTATGTCTGTGTATTTCCTCACAAAGCTTCATATAGCTTTAGGGCATGCAATTTTTTTGGATCTCGTTAGTTCATTCCTGTCACCATCTTTTTCTCGTGCTTCATCTCTCTCTCTCTCTCTCTCTCTCTCTCTCTCCCTCTCTCTCTCTCGCTCACACACACACACACACACACACACTATCTTTCTCTCTTGGTCACTTGCTCAGTTCCTATTATTTTTCATGCTCTCTCTCTATCTGATTTTTTTGTGCTGTTATTAGTGACATCACAACCACCTTATTTTTATTTATTTATCACACATTCCATTCCTTGGCTTCTACTGATTGTTTAAATTATGTTGTCTATTTTGTTTATCATGCTTTCTCTCATTCCATAACTTTTGCATGTGAGCGTTTTAATGTTGTGAGCGGTAGTGAAGGGGAGTGGATTATGAGAGGAAGAGCGCAATCACCATAGTAACAATGCCATGACAAATATTCATCAAGTCTTTAAAATGAAAATGTATCTCGTAATATATCTCGTAACGTGAATATTCAGATAAAGTGAATAAGACCCACTTTGTGTATCCACAACATGCCAGGTCATGTTCTGTATATACTGTATGTGTCTACAAGCGTTTGTTCTTCAGCAAATCAGCTCACGTTATAAAAAAGAAGATCCCTTTCATGGAAGGGTTTACAACTTTGTTCATCTTCCTTTCCAGAACTCATTCTTCTTGCTGTTGTTTCTCTATCCCTCTCCCTTTCGCTTCCTCTTCCATGATTGTGTTGCCGCAGGCGACACCGTTGTGCATCGTCCCTCGCCTTCCCCTTCACCCCCCTAATCCCCCCTGTCCCTGTCACCTTCAATTGGGTTGTGAAAGAAGATGTAGAGCCTGGGGCTGACAGAGAGAGAAAAGAGAGAGAGAGAGAGAGAGAGAGAGAGAGAGAGAGAGAGAGAGAGAGAGAGAGAGGGAAAGGCAAGCAGAGCCAGACAGATACACAGACCAAAGGATACATAATAAAAAGACAAATAACCACCAATAATGGCCTTTTCCAATTCTTTTTTTTCCTCATTTTGTCAACCCTTCTATCTACATCTTTTACCTGATATAAAGGCAAGTAAAATAAGTTTGGTATGCCTAATTAACTGGCCACTGAGAACCCAGAAAGACAGAGATTGAGAAAGACACAAAGTAGCTTAGAGAGAAAGACATGTGATGCCATGCTGTAGTGATCTGCACTGAACTACCACAATTTTTGTGTGGCAAAAATGAAGAAAGCTGAAAAGCGTTAAATCAACATGACTAGCAAAGTAAATATTCTAGAGCAATTTAATTTTCAGTCTTATTCTGAATAAACATTTACGAATACATCTGAATAAAGAGATTTGCCCCGGGATGTACTTCTGATGCAGATTTTCTTTGGTGTAGTACATTTAAGCAGCTCCTAGGCATTGCTTGATCATATAAATATCATAAACAAAAAAATGATGACTTTAAGACTGTATTTTCTTATGATCATCTACAATGTACCAAAAGTTGTATATGGGCACCTGAGCATGTCATTCCGGATTCAGATTTTAATAAGCTTTACACTACGGTGACGGTTTTCACATTAGTTTTAGAGCGTGACTGTAAGGATTTGTGATCTTTTGTGAGGTCAGGCTATGATGTTGTGGGAGGAGGTCTGGGGTTCAGTCAGTGTTCAGTACCAAAGGTGTTCAGTGGGGTTGATTTAAAGCTCTGGAGGCAGGACACTTGAGTTGTTCCTTTCCAACGTTGTCAAACCATGTCTTCATGAAGCTTGCTTTGTGCACAGGGGCACTGTCATGTTGGAAGAACAGGTTTGAGACTCTTAGTTCCAGTGAAGTGAAATTTTTCTCTTTCTATTTATCTTGGATTTTTCAACATAATATAATATTGACCGTTTTCCATGTCCATGTAATTGCTGACCACGCCCATTTCAAATAATATTTTTATTCCTTTGATGGATTAAAAGGAGTATTTATTCATGTTTTTCTGTTGATTGCTTATAGTCAATTCAAGAATAAACTACACACTCGATAATTGATAAAGGACTCTTGAAATATGCAGGATGAATGTGATCGTAATCTTAAAAACTATCTTTCTGTTTAATATGTTTATACAGTTTTTATCATTTTGTACTATTCTCTTCTCAGGGAGAAATGCAAATCTAAGCTCCAGGGCCTGCAGTTTGGCCTGCTGCCCCAGCTCATGTGCACACTTAATAAAAATAATAAGTATAAGATAATAGCTAAGGCTCCTTTCTTGCTCAGCACACTGGGCTCTACAGCTAAGGCATCCTCCAGCTTCCAGTTTTGTAGTTGCGTATAAATGCACCAAAGTTCTTTCGCAACTGGGAGGACGTGGACACTGGGAGAGGCAACCCAGAACTCAAAGATGGCTCTCCAGCACAAAGACTCATTCTTGTAGCCAACAAGCTCAGCGGAGCACCAAACCCTTGTGATCAAAGAACCATATCCAAAAGAACAGGCTACAATGTGCATACAGTAAGAGAAGGATGTGTTTGAGAACGAAGGGAGTAGATTCCAGATGACTCTTGGAAAGACATATAGAACATGTATGTATTTCAGCTTCATCAAAAATCCACATATGATGTCCTGCTAACTTACAAAACTTCAATGATAAGGTGAAGATCCAAAGTGCCCTCTATGTCCATCCTGAGCAACAATGAAACACATTATAGTCGACTGCAAAACAAGCCTGACACAAAGCGAATACACCTGACAGCACAACATTGCACTCATATGCCCAACAGCATTGATGGAAACACAGCAGATTTCACAATGGATTTGCTACCCCTACCTTCTGAACTACATCTGTTTACATTTGTCAGGGAAGACCAGAATGATTCCAAGCTCCAAACAATTACAGTGGAGACTGGAAAGCTGAATAATGCATGGCACTGGAGGAAGTAGGGCTAGAAGCTCAAATTGCCTCAACAACCTCAGGCCAGACCTTAATGTAGGACTACTCTTTGTGCCTGTATATCACAGAGCCATAGGAAGCTGCAGTGGATGAGGCCTACAAGCACAAGATGCTATGAGAAGATGCTAATGAATTCAAAGCAGTGGATTAGCAAGCAGTGTTTACAGACAATTGTGGCATTAGAGGTTAGAGGGCTTTGCTGGTGTGTCCCACAGGTAAGCGTCATTTCTAAATTAATGTTTGGTTTGCTTTCTGTTGCTGAAAGCCACTGACTGTCCAAGGTATGATTAAGTAACTTCACTGAGTATGGTATATAATAGAGGCATCACTTTCGAATTCGGTCTGTTGCTTTTAGAGTTTTTGCTGTCTGCATTCCCAGCTTTGTTTTTGGGTAGGGGGATAGCACTATAGCTGATTCAGCTTTCTTTGTATCTCTTGGTGCTACACACTCTTTTTTCATGTGTGGTGTTTAATTTGTGCAACTATGGTACAGGCTGTTGTAGAAGTTCAATTCAATAATTTGTGTTTTCGTTAGCTTAATGCTATCAGGTGTGTGGTTGCTGTTGTTGGAAATAGGAAGTACTTAACCATCTGGTTATAATCTAGTATCTTGCAGCCAGTTTACATTTGGTTGCGACTGCTAGATTATGTTGGTATAGTTCCATATTTTAACTGAATACGTTTAGCTTGTGTGTGTTGCTGTGTGAAGTGCTGTTTGTGCAGTGAGATTCGCTACTTTGTGTTCCTGTGTTTCTAGTGAACGTTCGTTCTGGAGATTTCATCAGGTTTGTGTGGCTGTGCCAAGTGGTCGTTTGGCTGTCTGGTTAACGTATTTTTGATTTATGCATTATTATTTGTCAGTTTAATTTATTTTTGTTCTTATTTGGTTTCTTTTCTGAAAGCAATGATTGACTTTTTGATTTTTTTTGTTTTATTTTATTTTACATTTGTCTGACATTCTGTGGAGTATTTAAGTTTTAAGATTTAACATCTTAACAATTAAGTTTGTTTATAGGAAATGTGATTTTTTAAATTGCGTTTAATGTATTGTCGTGTTTGTTAGTTGTATTGGAGTCATGCAGATTGTATCTTCCTTATATTGTGCTTTATACAGAAAGCATATATAGACTATACACTATACTGTAGAATATGCTGATGATACCACTATACCACTGCTATGCTGATGATACACAACTTATCTTCTCTTTCCCACCCACAGATACCACAGCTTCTGTTCGGATCTCAGCATGTCTAGCAGAAATTTCATCATGGATGACTGCTCATCAGTTAAAGCTCAATCCTAGCAAAACTGAACTGCTGTTCATCCCAGGTGATTCATCCCCAGGTCATGATCTTGCTATATCCTTGCACAATGATCTGATCTCCCCTTCAGCCACAGCTCGCAACCTTGGGGTAACCTAGACTGGATTACTGCAACGCACTGCTGGCAGGTCTACCTATGAACGCAATCCGTCCTCTGCAAATGATCCAAAATGCAGCTGCCCAGCTTGTTTTCAACCTGCCAAAGGGGCTGCCCGCACCCTCCGATCTACCAGCACTGCTCGACTGGTTCCACCATCTCTCAGGGTAAGAGGCAAGTATACTACAAGACTCTTCTCTGTTCTGGCACCAAGGTGGTGGAATGAACTTCCCCTTGAGGTCCGGACAGCTGAGTCACTGGCTATTTTCAAGCGGCGGTTGAAGACCTACTTATTCAGGAAACACTTCAACTAGCACTTCTTTCCCTATCTTTTGCATTTAAAATAAATAAATAAATAAACAAACAAACAAATAAATAAATAAAAACTTTGACACTTTTCCATTGTAACTTTGAACAAATGTTTTAAACTCATGGTATCTTAAGTATGTAACCTAGTGAGCCAGCATTAATGTATTCAATGCTAGAGATTTAAGCACTTATGTACGTCGCTCTGGATAAGGGCGTCTGCCAAATGCTGTAAATGTAAATGTAGAATATACTGAACATAATCATGTCCGGTACGCATAAATGGAAACTGGAGTACAAGAGAATAGGAGTACATAGTGAGTAGTGTTAATGGTATATGGATTCATATATCACATCACATGATTCTAGAGCTCTCGTATGGTGGTTTAACCTACCTTCTCAATCCGCATATGACGCTTGACCATGCCCTTGCTGCCACATGCCACCACCCATCTGGCCAAGCAGAGGTAATCTCCAAACACCGTCTGTTCCCTCAGCCTGTGGACCACTATTAACTTGCCACCTCTGATTTGCAGTGCCAGATACCAATGAGTTCTCCATGCGTTGGCATACTTCTTGAGATAGAACCATTGGAGCAGGGTGTAATCCAAAGAGACATTAAAGATGTGCACCAGTAGGTGAGGGTGAGAACTGCCCACTTGATGGCCAGACACGTCTTCTCTATTGTGCTGTCTTTATTCTACCTGGGTTCAGGTAAATGATGATGAGGTGGCTGTGTACATCCATGCCTAAAGCAGTCTCAATGTTTTGCTTAAGTTTGTGGGACTCCCCTCGCAACCTGTATTTAATGGAATGGCAAGATCTTGATGGAATGAGCTGAGGTTTTAAAGCTCCTTGTCTTTGTTGTTCTGGGGTCAATCTATTCTCATTTTTGTTGAATAAGCAGGTTTTTGGTTTTGAAGGCAAGCATCATTGTCATATAATCAAACCATATAATGAATTACTTTCAGAGGTCAAATGGAACTCAGAGGTAGACCAGGAGCAAATGAAATGACATGTAATTGAACAAGCACCTGAGTGGACTGTGTGGAAAGAAATGGACAAACTGAAGTTCTTAGCAATGAGCATGGAAAAGGACAGTTGAGAATCAATGCTGACCAGGGGATGAATCACCTTGGATGAACAGCAGTTAGTTTATTAGCTGATTAGTTAAGAGCTACAAATGCTGTTCAGGTACAGTATGCCTAAAATAGAAACTTTGTGTAATGTAATATGTTCCCTAAGAGTCCCTGCTGTAATCAATACATACCAGCTGCTATATTTATAATGGGACTTTACAAGGAAGAAGAATACAAAAGGGAGTGGCAAATAAATTAGGTGTACTCATATGACTTACAAGAATGAAGATGACCGCACTTACAGAAACCTTGCAGCAAAACAGAAACTAACTACTAGACATGAATAGTGACTCAAATGTACAGCCTACTCTTAAGAAGAACGTGTAGTGAACACATCCACTCATAATGATCATATAAAAACAAGATACAACAAGCCCTCCTGACTCATCGATGTCAAGGGGAAACATGTTATGTAACATTAAAGTTACATGCAAACTCAGATGTAGGTTACACACCAAGACAGATTCCTACTCCAGGACTTGTCAAATTTACCCGGTATTTGCATAAATCAGTTAATTTTTCTGTGTATTGTCTTATAACAATTGACATTTCAAGTAGCTTTACAGAAACCGAGATAGATTTATATTTAGATCGTAAGGATACAAGGTAGAGTTGATGGCATCAAAGAAAACAACCTATGACGACATGAGGGGAAAAACCCATATGAGGAACCATAATCCAAAAGGAACTAATCCACTACTGTGTACACCTCATAATGCTTGTATACGTCATTTCTCTTTTCCAACTGTGCAGTATCACATCAACCAATACTACATGTCTTGAAGGCATGTTCAGTATGTGCATCATAGTCTTTAAGATAACAGCATTAGGTATTATACAAATCTACAGTATCTAGTGAGATCTCTGACGTTTTGGCTTATATACTGTTTCTCTGAAGTTTTAACACACAAGTGTTGCTTAACAAGCATGACCATGAATTGCAAATCACCAGGTCCAAACATGCAAATTAAGATTTTAGAGTGAATCAGAAAAAAAAAAAAACTTTGTTGATGCATATTATTTCATGTTTCTCATGTATTTCTCATCAAGTGAGAAAGAGACAGAGTTTTGCATTCCTAACCTTTATTGCTGCCTACTGAACTGGTTTTTCCAGCTTTGAAGAGACATTTTTTTCCTCTCCATTATGTCTGTAGATTTCTGTAGAGTATATATATCTATATATCTATATATATACAACCACTTACACCAGCAGCTTGTAATATTCCCCTAACAAATTGATGCAAACTATTCAAACAGTTAGATGGTATATATGTTGTTCTGCGTTGCAAACCAACCTGCTTACCTAAATTAGTTCTCTACAGTCACGTGTGGATAAAAAAAAAGTGAGTGCTGTGGGCGGGGTTTCACTTGTAACTGTGTCACTACGATTGGTATTGGCTCTAGGCTCAATCTCAAACCCCTTTCTCGTGAACATTTAGTGCACTGCTATAAGCCCGAACCACACCGTGTGTAGTAAACCTAAACAGGAACCTATTAGATGTTTGTAATTGGTCCTTGAGCCGAAACTTGCTTCGTTTTCCTCGACTATTTTCCTCTTGAACGAAACTTGGGGTAATCAGAGTTTCAGTGAACTTTACATTTGGCGCTTGTGTTGAGTCTTTGTGCATTTGTTTCCTTGTAATCGCTCAACAAACGACTTGGAGAGGATGCAACGTTTCTGCTTTGGTTGGTCTTTGGTTCGCTCTTGCTTGGTTTTGCTCGGTGAGTAATAATGACTTAAACAAACGTTATCGACATGAGAGAGAAAAGGCGAACATTTCTAATGATTGACGTAGTTTAATAACACAAACGGTGCTCGAATATAGGCGCTGAACCTGTACTCTACCTCCTACCTGTTATTTACCTGAGGCGGTACCACAAGCTCCTGGTGACTTCATGAGTTATTTAATAATGATGCCTTATTATCATTAGAAATAATATAACTTGGTCTATTAACGTTTCCTGGAGAAAGAGGCAGAGACCTGGACAAAGAATCTACAGGTTTTTTTTGTTTATTTTGTTTTGTTTTCTGTGTGTGTATTAATCCAAATGTGGGGATGTGGTAGCTTAGTGGCTAAGGTGTTGGGCTTCTGATCGGAACGTCATGGGTTCGAATCCCAGGTCCACCAAACTGTCACTTGTTATCTTGAACAAGGCCCTCAGTTGCCCAGTATCTCTGGAAAAAGTTTGTCTGCTAAATGCCGGAAATGGATCAAATAATTTCACAGAAAGTAGTGGTTTGAAGCATAAATGGAGTCATTGTTTATGTGTATGATCATATAAATACATCTAGATAATTATAATATATATACAGAATTCATATGTGTATGTAATGTAAGCATAAAATACACTAACAAATGACCGAACACATTTGAAGTTCAGGTTAGAAACCTGGTTTTCCATTAATAAGAGCTTCGTGTTAATGTTTTCTTAAGGCTGTATCTCTTGTGTTCTATTTTATACACGAGAATGTGTGTTTATGTCGCAGGTTTTTGGTATGAGTTGTTTTAGCTTGTGAGAATTGACAAGTTTTTCTTTTTTTTTCCCCTTTTCTTGCAAAGGACTTTGGACAAGTCATGCACAAGGTAAGTTTTTGTGTGTGTGTGTGTGTGTGTGTGAGCGAACACTGGTCTGCCTTGGAATGCTGTAGAGTCCCCTCAAACACGAAAGCATATCTCTTCACTAAATTCTTTTTCGAATTCTTCTTAGTTTAGAAAATATATTTGTTAGTAATGCTGTTCATTTGCATTTGGGTCCAGACATTCACCTTCTATTTACATGTGCATAATGAGCACAGGTGTCCAAAAAACATCTACTGTACCAGACCTGCTGTGTTCCTAAGAAAATTGTAGTTGATCTATTAAAAAGAAAAACAAAAAGTTTTGTTAAAATTTAACTTGAACTTGAGATAATGTTCAAACATGTACTGTGATTTTCTCTTAGCAGACACAGTCATGCTCACGCTAGATTAGGTTTAAGTTACAGGTCATGTTATCAGCGTCATTCTGTAGCCTGATGGCCGTTTTTCATACACAATTTTTCATACACAACAAAATTAATAGGTATCTAAATAGTTGCTTTTATGTCACTGTTTATTGATAGAAATGCTATACAACTCAGTCGACAAGGAATTGAGCAGTGAGTCTGATTTATACTAGAATCATATCCGCTACTTAAATGTCATTTGCATGCTTATGTTTCACTACCTCAACATTTAAAATGAGGTCAAATATAGATATGTGATATGCATGCATCAATTGTGAGGTCACAAAGCTTGTGAAGCCGCAGACCCCCATTAAAGAGCTTCACCACGCAGACTAGCCTAGAGGAAAACCTGTCTGCATTTTCAACTTATTTTTTATTCTGTTCTTTAGCTAATCATGTGACCATGAACTATAGGAACTACAGATATATTAGGTGTAGGATTATATATATCATACACCTAATATATCAAGATTGCAAGAAAAATCAGTGCAGCTTTAGTCTGCATTTGCATGTGCGTGCAGGTTTGTGTCCCCACAGGGCAGTGATGTAACCTGAATTACCAGTATATGGATTATGACCTCATATGTGAAGAATATACAGTGGATTCCGAAAGTATTCACACCACGTAGATTTGACTCTGCATGGATATAATATAGTTAATATAATTAAACTCATTAATCTACAAGGGAGGGGGGCACGGTGGCTTAGTGGTTAGCACGTTCGCCTCACACCTCCAGGGTCAGGGTTCGATTCCCGCCTCCACCTTGTGTGTGTGGAGTTTGCATGTTCTCCCCGTGCCTCGGGGGTTTCCTCCGGGTACTCCGGTTTCCTCCCCCGGTCCAAAGACATGGATGGTAGGTTGATTGGCATCTCTGGAAAATTGTCCCTAGTGTGTGATTGCGTGAGTGAATGAGTGTGTGTGTGTGCCCTGTGATGGGTTGGCACTCCGTCCAGGGTGTATCCTGCCTTGATGCCCAATGACACCTGAGATAGGCACAGGCTCCCCGTGACCCGAGGTAGTTCGGATAAGCGGTAGAAAATGAATGAATGAATAATCTACAAGGAAGGTGGATGATTTTCTTGGATATTATTTTTCTAGCTCTCCAAGCGTGTATTTGGGCAGTTTATCCCAATTTTTATGCCAGAGCTCTCCAGCTCGATCAAATTGGATGGCAAGCATCTGTGAACTGCCATCTTTAGGTCTCTCCAAAGATGCTTGATTGGGTTTAAGTCTTCTGGAAGGCTTCTGTCTTGTCAAGGTTTGATTTATAGAGTGCTGCAGAGTAGGTTGTACACCAACAAGTTCTTGGATTTTGGACTTTTAGACTGAACTTGAGTTATTTTTTTGCCTTCCTGACCAAGCCTCTTCTTTCCAATAGATCTAATTTGGTCAGATGGCCAGCTTTAGGAAAATTGTTCCAACCTTCTTCTATTTCAAAATGACAGGAGCCACTGTGGTCCCAAGGACACTCTAAGCCCTCGGTGCTTTGCCTCAGTTTGGTCTTTGGCTCGATTTTTGTCCTGACAGCGCAGTTAAAGACCCTGATAAAACCTGGAGCATGCCTTTCCAAACTATCTAATCTAATCACATGCACCAGGTGGATCCCGGTTGTGTTTTAGACACCACTCAGGGCTAATTAGAGCAAATGGGAGGCACCGGATTACTATTGGTGTGGAGTCTTTTTTATTTGCTTAGAGTTTTTATTTGCTTTTACTTAGCCATTTATTTGCATATAAATTGCTAAGATTGGCTGTGATGTCCAATCAAAAACAAATCAACAGTACAATAAATGTGTGTCAATGTGTGTTCTGTATGTAACGTGTCTTATTAACGTAGACCATGGATGTTATACTACAGGTTACAGAATACTGACATAATGTGATATACTGTAATGTTGATATTGTGCCGGTTTGACTTTTCTGAAATATTACGGGTGTTAAAAGTAGACTGACTTATTTTTCAAATGCGTGTTGCAGAATGCGGCCAGCCGCCTCTACAGAGCAGGATAGTTGGAGGATTTGACGCTGGTGAAGGTCACTGGCCGTGGCAAGTCGATATACAGGTACAGTAAATAATGCAATGTTCTGGTTAGATGTGTTTAATTTAAATCTTTGTTTTATGATGCATCACATATCACAGTTTACAGTTATTATTATGTTGTTCTACATTGCATAGGCTACATTAGGCTTCCTTCGGATCGGACCTATATTCGTCAGGAGTATAAACAAATCTCAGGCTTAAACCATTAGCATCATGTGCGTGACCCGCATACAGTGATCATAAAGTGCAGTAATCCATACAAATTATATGATTTGAAGTTTATCAATAAGAGCTAATCTCCTGTCTACATTTTAACACACTTATGAGTAGGGTTGGGAACCGAGAACCGGTTCTTATCTAAAAAGTCTAAAGTTTGGATTCATTTCCAAAGCTACAACAAATCTACCCCGTCTGAGAGGGTTTTCTCCACAGCTGGAGATACAATAAGCCAGGAAAGGTCTCGTCTTCTCCCAGAGAAAGCAGACATGTTAATTTTTCTATTATTATTCTATTTAATTGCTAACTGTTTTGCTAAGTTGTAATTCTGGATGTTAAATTTGATGTTGGATTTATTTAAATTTAAATTGATATGAATTGAAATGCTCTGTTTAAAATATTTAAAGAGTGATTAATAAACACAAATGGAATTGTTTAAGTATTGTGCATTATTTTTCACATTTCTTTTATTATGTAATCGGAATCAGAACCGGGAATTGTAAGGCAGAACCGAAATCGGAACCGGAAAATTTCTTTTGATACCCAACCCTACTTATGAGTATGAGTAGAATACAAACTCTGGTATTTTTTGGATTTTCCGGATTTTCATAAACATGAACACACCTCAAATTTCTTGTGTAAAAGCTCTTTCTTTGTCCTTGTGTCAAATGTAGAAGACTGCTGAGTCTTGATAGGTTAAACCGTGATGGGTTGGTGCTACTTTTATTTACTTTGGTCATCCATGCACACTAAGGAATTCACAAAAAAAACAAGTTTAGAGTGACAAATGAGTGTTATTGTTTATTGAAAAAGATCACGCTTTTGTCGACTTTTGTAGATCAGCTACAGTGAGATGTACAATGTGGAGTGTACGCTGTAGTTACAGGATTAAGGGGTGTTGTATGTACCGCCTTGACCCCTTAACTTGGTAAGGGCCGAAGTATCCATATTATTTTTTTTTTTTTTTTTTTTTTTTTTTTTTTTTATTATCTATTTTTTAAAACCGTCTTTTGAACCGTCTTTAGCATACGATCATGAACACTTTCTGCTAAGGCCTCCCTGTTTTACAAATTTAACACTACTTCATGCTAATAACAATGGGTGTAATTAATAGCACAGTATTTCCTATAACTGAATGCTTTTAGATAATTGACCTGTAATTAAATACAAACTGGGAACATTATGGGATGTTATTCGAGAGTAGATGTTATATTTTTGCTTTGTTTTGCACATGGTTTAAGAACTAGTTTTTCTGCTTAAAGTGACCACATCCATTTTCTGTACATACGCACATATATACACACAGTCACATCCGAAATTTTTGGAACAGCAAGACTCACCCTCATGATTTATACCCTCTATGCACTGAAGACACTGGTTTTTGAGATCAACAGATGAATATGGGCATTGGATCATAATTTCTACACCTTGGTACCCTTTGTTTGAACCCACCCAATTTTCAAGTGTTCAGAAATACGGTAACATGTGACTCACTGGTGTTTCTTGTTACCCAGTTGTACATCGGTTGTTTAAATGGCTAATAGGTCTGAACACCTAGTCCTGAGATATGCCTAAGAACACTGCATTTGTTGTTTTTATCAATATTATGGCAAGAGAATGGTTTAGTCTGAAGCTGAGAATACATAATACAACAATATTGAATGTAGTGGGAAAAGTAAGACACTGGTGTAACCAGACATCGAGCAGATACAAACCTCTCATCAGCAGTAAGAAACAGAAGGCCATATTGGAATTTACCAATTGGAATTTTTCTTTACTTAAGAAATAATGATGAGCTTTTAACAAAGTGATGGAAAGGTGAAGTGTGGTGGAAAACGCATAGGACTTGGTAGCCTAGTGGTTATGTCTACTTTTGGAATACTGGTGTTGGACTACTGATCGGAAGGTCGTGAGTTTGAATCCCAGGTCCACCAAGTTGTCTCTGTTGGGCCCCTGAGCAAGGGGACTTGGTAGCCCTCAATTGCTCAGTTGTATAAATTGTAAGTCACTATGGATAATGGTGTCTGCTAAATGTAAATCATTCAAGATGATTTACATTTGAAAATGATTTATTTGAAAGCATTAGAAGTGCAGTTTCTTGTCTCTCCTTATTGTTGAGGTTGATGTTGATTTGGGATTTAGAAAGTAATTAATAAGTAAGTAGACCAAATTAATAAGTAGACAATACTTTCTAGAGATAGTAATTATTACATTAATCTAATTAGACTTGTTGAAGATGTAATTTGTAGTTAGTAATTAAGAACTATTTTAGAGTAAATTCTCAACTGTTATAATATCAGAGGTGAAACCTACAAAACTACAATTTGCAAAGAAACGTAAGGCAACGCAAAGCATCTGCTCGGATGTAAGAGCACGGCCGCGATGGCTCATGTAAGGATGGATGAGATTATGGATCTTATTGACTGTAAAGAAAAACGGTACCGCTCAAATAAAAATGCATAGGGATATGATCAAAAATCCACTCTGGGCTCAAACGAATTAATACACACTCTTCAATTAATACAGACTCATCAACAGGATCGTCCATAAAAGGACACGCCATTTCATTCATTTTACATTTACGGCATTTAGCAGACCCCCTTACCCAGAGAGACTTATATTTTGTTTTAATTTGTACAACTGAGCAATTGTGTCCACAAAAGCTTGGTGGACCTGGGATTTGAACCCATGACCTTCTGCTCAACAGGCCAACACCTTAACCACTGAGCTACCACATCCCACAATCTCTTTGCTGCTCTCTGCGTAACTGAAATGTGTGCAATGAATGAGGTGTTTAAACGTCGCTGCCTCTTTAAAGAACGGGAGGAGACCGACAGAAACTCTGGGTTTACCGAAGAAAACCTGCTCCCGACCAGGTTAGGTTCACATAGTAAGTTACTATGGTAACTGACTCTGAGTATAAGTTACCTCTCTTTCAGAAACGGGCTTAACTTAACCTGCTTTCTCGGGTTTAACATACCTCCCTTTCTGAAACGGAAAAGCCAGAGTTTCCATCATTTCAGGGTTAACTTACTCAGAGTTTTAACTTAACCTGATTTCTGAAACAGGCCCCTGATCTTTTCTCATTCATCATTTGATCTCCAACCCAAATGTTTTCAGTGTCAAGTCAAGAAGCTTTTATTGTCATTTCAACCATATATACTGTTGTAGTACACAGTGAAATGAGACAATGTTTCTCCAGGACCAGGGTGCTACAAAAAAAAAAAGACAGAACTAAGGACTTAGTAAGTAGTCCTAAATACATAAGTAGTCCTAAGTGCATCTGTGCAACCTGGTGCAAACAGTGAAGGACAAGACAAAAGGACAGAGAAGGCAGTGCAGGACAAAAGACAGTGCAAACAAAAAATACAAGACAATACAAAAAAGACTATAAATAGAAACAGTGCTGACCAGCCATAAATACTGTGTTCAATCAATATTGCTTGTGCAGAAATACTGGAATGAACACTGTATTATTAATAGCAGCAGTTACATGAGATATTGTAAAGTATTGTGCAAAACATCAATCAATGGAAATGTATTGGAAGTGTGTGTGTATGGTGTAGGTCTGTCAGTCCACACAGTTGATGTGTGTGTTGTGCTTAGTACAATTCAGTTCAGTTGGTTCCGTAAAGCAAAAACAAGAGAACTTTGTATTGGAATGGTTTTGTTAGTAATATGTTTCTGGAATAATGTATCCAGACTTCAAATGTATCTTGCCTAGCTTCATTTACATGTGTAGGAACATTTATTTTTTTATTTTTTTATTTCAGGTAAATTATTTGACTAAATTCATGTTTCCAGCATTTGGTTTTTGGTTGCTTCTGTTTTCCCTCACAACAATGAACAAGGCATTTTTAAACCAAAGAAAAGTCATTGTTTTAGGTTGTAGTCAGATTGGTGTTTGATTTTGATATGAGAGGTCAGAGGGAAATTGGCCAGACTGGTTTGAGTCAGTGTAATAATCAGTGTTTACATCCATGGTGAGCTGAAAAGCATCTCAAAATGCGCAACTCAGCAAACCTCGAAGTAGACTAGCTACAACAGCAACAGACATCATGTTTCTGTCCTTTCATCAAGAACAAAAATCTGAGGCTATCCGAGACAAAGACTAACCCAAAATGGGCAGTTCAAAATTAGAAAAGAAAAATCACCTGGTCTTTTATCAGTTTTCATCTGTAGATTGTTGATTTATAATACACATTATATAACTATTGAGTTAAGGTTTTTCGGGTATTTTCCACATCCATTTTGAGCAGGTGCATAAAATCCATTACAGAGACACGTAACCTTTATAGACAAACACTGGCAATAGAAAGGGTCACAGCGGAGAACTGGGTGCCCTTAAATGTGGTCTTGCATTAAAATGCCTTAAAGGTGGGGTGCACAATGTTTGAAAGCCAATGTTGACATTTGAAATCACCAAAACAAACACGCCCCTAACCCAAATGGGTGTCACCCCTGTTTTGATAGCTCCGCCCCGCACATAAATAGGTAACCCAGGCAACTATTATGGCGGAACCTGCTGGGGCAGCTGGCCGAGGGGATATTTTTTATCAATAAATGAACGCAATGAGTAATACTATGGTGATACAAATGTGTTTTTGTAGTACTGTGTGTTGTACCGTGAAAGGTTTAGCTCTGTTTCACGCGGAAGACGTTCAGTTCTCTCCAGCGCTGGAAAGCTGATCCTATATTAACACGGGTCCTACTTCTTGCCTTATTGTAAGCATTTTTTCACTTTTTGTTTTTATCTGCCATGTCAATGTTTCGTTCGCTTTCGGCTAACGTCAGACATGCGCACTGAACACTCTCTCCGCCGCATTTTGACAAGACACGCCCCTTTCTGCCCATTGGCTACACGTTTGTTTTGTTTGTTGGCCCGACTCAGTTTTCTGAAGCATTTCTCAAACAACATGCACCCCACTTTTTAAGATGAGTCAGTTGGTCTATGACCAATCTATAGCTCACCAGCCACAGTTATACTATTATTGTGACAGAAGCATGTAGCAGAAGCAACAGCATTGCAACCACCAAAATTTTCCTTAATACCATATAATGTAGGTAAGCCTTATTGAAATGTTTCGTTCTCGTTTTCATTGACATTTTCTCAAATCTGTTGTGTTAAAGTGTTTTTAAATAAATATGTTACAGCAGCTGTAAAACTATCAATAAATCATTTGTTTACAGGGTTCGTCAGGACATTTATGTGGAGGAACACTCATTTCTGAGACCTGGGTTTTGTCTGCAGCTCACTGTTTCCCAAAGTAAGTTTCCATCCTTTTTTTTTCTTTTTACTTGAGATTTTTCCATGCAGCAGAATTCTGTCAAATCTATCGGTTCTTTACATTGTTTAGTTCTGAATGAACAGAAAGCTTACATCTTTGCAGGAACCTTTTCCTTTTACTAATATACAAATGCAATCATGCTGAATAAATGACTGTTCTGGATTTTAGGTGTATTCAGCACATCTGTCTTTGTCTCTCACTGTGTTTTTAGTCCTTCGGACACGTCCCAGTATGTGATCTATGCAGGGCGTCTGCAGCTGAATGGCTGGAACCCGTACGAGTCTACGCATCGGGTTAATCGTGTGGTGGTGCCATATGGCTACACGGACCCACAGCTGGGCCAGGACATAGCTTTAGTGGAGTTGACTACCCCAGTCAGCTGGTCTAATCATGTCCAGCCTGTGTGCCTTCCTAATGCAGATGTCTCATTTCCTGGAGGAACCATGTGCACCATCACTGGCTGGGGAGACATTAGAGATGGAGGTGAGTGCGGTTGGGGATGCTAGGCATAGAGGTCAGTGTGAAGAAGGAAAACATCAATTAAAAACATGCCGAGTGAGTTTGAGTGCATGTTTGTATTATTAGTTGTATTATTTAGTAGAGTAGCGATTTGTAGCGAGGAACAGATAACAGAATTTCATGCAGAAAAGAGAGGAAAATAAGAAAAAGCAATTTAAGGCAGGTTTTTGGGCAACGAACTACACATTACTAAGGTTTTATTATGTTAAATCAGGAAGTAAATAGAGGCCTGAAGGCTCTTGCTCTGTTGTTGTTTCTCCCTGTTTGGGGTTAGCACAGCAGATCATCCTAATCCATCCTGACCCTTACTTCCCATGTTATCTAGGCTTAGGCCTGGTACTGAGAGTTAACCCCTCAGTGGCTGGGTTGGTTCCCTGTCCAGAAATCAGTCCACAGGCTATAGCAGTAAGAGTGCAAGAACCTGTTGCTGGACTACCAGGGACCTAATGCACTGCTCTGTAATAAGTCTAATTTTGTTGGAAGTTGTAGGAGATGGTTAGAGAACACAAAATAGGAATGAGGTGAGAAGATATGGCTTTGTGTAACATTTTCCCATCTTCTGTCTCTGGGTCTAGTCTCTTTGCAAGGGGTGGGAACACTGCAGCAGGTGCAGGTGCCAATCATCGATCAAGCCGCCTGCCAAGACATGTTCCAGATCCAAGCCACAGAGCAGGTTAATATTCGCTTTGACATGCTGTGTGCTGGCTTTCAACAGGGGGGAAAAGATTCCTGCCAGGTAAGTGTGTGTGTTTGACATTTATGCCTGGAAATACATGCTTGAATCTGTAGACATAGTTTAATGTGGGTATTATACATGGTTACTTTCGTTATAGAATTTTCTGAAAAAAATTAAAATTTCTCCTTAGGGGGATTCTGGAGGACCGCTGGTGTGCCAAACATCTAGTGGCATTTGGATGCAGGTTGGCATTGTGAGCTTCGGCCTGGGATGTGCCCAGCCTAACCGGCCGGGAGTCTACGCTAGAGTGTCAGCCTTTTCCAACTTTATTCAGAGCAATGTCCAAGGAATACAACTGCGTAGCACAGCAGATCACAACTGGACTGGCTGGCTCATCATACTCACCAGGACTGTAATCGCACTAACTATGGCACAGCTTCTGAGATAATTAACTGTTCTGAAACTTATCAAATACCAAGGGAAGGATAAATTCACAAACCTCAGGGGACATTAATAAGAGGCAATGCATAGACTGTGATTCTGTTTTTATACTGTATATTGAATAAAGTTTTTTACTTGCCTTTGCCTTCTGTGTCCACTCTGTGGAATGTGCATAGCTAGTTTGATTATAGAAACGTAACAGTTTAGTCATAAGTGATATGCAGTTTGCACCATTAAGCTCCTGGTCAGACTATTTTAGGAAATCTGTAAGCTGCAAGATATGACAACAAAAAGTGAGAAAAATAGGTTTTAATTGTGGGTAGAGAGATCAAGTATTTATTGATTTTTTTTTTTTAACTATATCTTACCTTTTTAACTTGTAACTTGTGATTGTTAAATAAAGAATTGTGTACAGTGATTGGTTTGTGTGTGTGTGTGTATATATATATATATATATATATATATATATATATATATATATAAATAATATATACAATCACACACAGCAGGTAAAATAAGTATTGAACACCACCATTTTTCTCAGTAAATTTATTTCTAAAGGTGCTATTGACATGAAATTTTCACCAGATGTTGGTAACAACCCATTCAATACATGCAAAGAAATCAAACCATAGATGTCCGTAAATTAAGTTATGTTTAATAAATGTTAAATGACCCAGGGAAAAAGTATTGAACATGCTTACTGAAACTTATTTAATACTTTGTACAAAAGGCCTTTGTTGGTAATGACAGCTTCAAGATGCCTCCTGTACGGAGAACGAGTTGCATGCATTGCTAAGGTGTGATTTTGGCCCATTCTTCCACACAAACAGTCTTCAAATCTTGAAGGTTCAGTGGGCCTCTTCGACGAACTCTGATCTTTAGTTCTTTCCATAGATTTTCAATTGGATTCAAGTCAGGTGATTGGCTGGGCCATTCTAGCAGCTTTATTTTCTTTCTCTGAAACCAATTTAGAGTTTCCTTGGCTGTGTGTTTGGGATCATTGTCTTGCTGAAATGTCCACCCTCGTTTCATCGTCATCATCCTGGTAGATGGCAGCAGATTTTTATCAAGAATGTCTCTGTACATTTTCCCGTTCATCCTTTCTTCAATTACAGTTGAGGCCAAAATTATTAGCCCCCTTATGAAATTAGACAAAACTCTTGATTTCTCCATGGAAATGACCATTAACAACAAGTGTTTTATAGTGTATTTGTTTCCAAAATAACAAAGACAAAATCTCCACTAAGTTTGATTAGGATATTTAATTGAAATAGTGAGTTGAAACAAGAAAGGGAAAAAATGAAATGTCCAAAATTATTAGCCCCCGGTCATTAATAGTCAATAGTGAACCCTTTCTGAGCCACAACTGACAACAACCTCTTAGAGTAGTTCTTTACTAGGTTGGCACAGGTTTCCTGAGGGATTTTAGCCCATTCTTCCATTGCAAATTGCTCCAGCTGGTCCAAATTACATGGCTTCCGAGCATGGACATTGACTTTGAGCACTCACCACAAACTCTCAATAGGATTGAGGTCTGGGCTCTGTGCGGGCCACTCCATGACCTTGGTTTTGGTATCCTTCAGGAACTGTTGGACCAATTTCGATGTATGCTTTGGGTCATTGTCTTGTTGGAAGACCCAGCGTTGACCTAAGGCTAGACTACGAGCAGATTTCTGCATATTATCCCTCAAAATGTCAACATAATTTTCTTTTTTCATGATGCCATGCACCCGAACAAGGCTCCCTGTGCCTGAAGCTGCAAAACAGCCCCACAGCATGATGCTGCCACCACCATGTTTAACAGTGGGAACTGTGTTCTTAGAGTTGAAGGCCTCACCCTTTCTTCACCAAACATAAGCAACATCCATGTGCCCAAACAGTTCCAGTTTAGTCTCATCAGACCAAAGCACAGACTCCCAAAACTCATCTTTACCTTTCAAATGTTCACGGGCAAACCTCAGTCTAGCTGTGATGTGCCGCTGTTTGAGTAAAGGGGTTCTTCTGGGACGATGGCCCTGAAGCCCACCACGATGAAGAGCCCTCACAACTGTGTTCCTTGAAACATCAACTCCAGAAGAGGCCAGGTCAGCAACAATCATCTTGGCAGATGTCTGGGGCATCTTGCTGATATCTCTGACTATTTTCCTCTCCAGGGTTCTTGAAATCTTGCGCTTACGACCACGCCCAGGTTTGTTTCTTACAGAATTTGTCTCCTTGTACTTGGCAATGATGCAACGTACGGCGGTTCTAGACACTGTGAAACGCTTGGAAATGGCAGTATAACCTTCCCCCTTATCATGAGCCTCCACTATCTTCTTTCTGAGCTCAAGACTGATTTCCTTTGTCTTTGGCATGGTGAGTAAAAATAGTCTCTCCCAATAATGTGTTCAAGTGCCCTGTTCCTTGGAGTCCTTTAATGCTGATTGAATGCCCAGGTATTGTTAGGAAGCCAATTGACTGCACAGGTGTGGTTTGAAAACTGATTGATTAATTTGGTGTGTTTTGAAAGCTGATTGATTAATTGGGTGTGTTTTGAAAGCAAATATTCACAAGGGGCTAATATTTTTGACCACCCCATTTTCACTATATTTGATTATAAAGCAAGCCTATAAATGTATTTTATATTTCAAAATGTACCAAAAGCTACTAAATAGCACTGGTGAATGTTTGATTATATCAAGTTTTATCAATGCTACAAAAATTGGAAAGATCTTTAGGAAAATGTTCCAAAATTCCTGGGGGGCTAATAATTTTGGCCTCAACTGTATATGAAGTTTGCCAGTACCGTATGCTGAAAAACAGCCCCACACCATGATGTTCCCACCTCCAAACTTTACTGTTGGTATGGTGTTTTTGGGGTGATGTGCAGTGCCATTTCTCCTCCAAACATGGTGTGTATTATGACATCCAAAGAGTTCAATTTTGGTCTCATCTGACCAGACTATATTCTCTCACTATTTCACAGGCTTGTCCAAATGTTGTGCAGCAAACTTTAAACAAGCTTCAACATGTCTTTTCTTCAGCAGTGGAGTCTTGCATGGTGAGCGTGCATACAGGCCATGGCGGTTGAGTGCATTACTTATTGTTTTCTTTGAAACAACTGTACCTGCTGATTCCAGGTCTTTCTGAAGCTGTCCACAAGTGATCCTTGGCTCTAGGACAACACTTCTGATAATTCCTTTCACTCCTCTGTCAGAAATCTTGCGAGGAGCACCTGGTCGTGGCCTGTTTATGGTGAAATGATGTTCTTTCCACTTACGGATTATGGCTCCAACAGTGCTCAGTGGAACATTCAGAAGTTTTGAAATTCTTCTGTAACCAATGCCATCAGAATGTTTTGCAACAATAAGGTTGTGAAGGTCTTTAGAGAGTTCTTTGCTTTTACCCATCATGAATGTTTCTTGTGTAATACCTTGGTATCAGTTTGGACAGAACCAGCTGATATTAATTTGCATTGATAAGGGGCGGGATTAGTTTCTAATTACTGATTGTCTTGGCTTTCCATGCCTTTTTGCACCTCCCTTTCTTCATGTATTCACTACTTTTTCCCTGTGTCACTTAACGTTATTAAACATAACTTAATTTACGGACATCTAGGGTTTGATTTCTTTGCATGTGTGGATTGAATGGGTTGTTACCAACATCTGGTGAAAATTTCATGTCAATAGCACCTTTAGAAATAAATTTACTGAGAAAAATGGTGATGTGTTCAATACTTATTTTACTAGCTGTATACACACACAAAGATCTGTGATACCGTTAATGATGAATATGATAGAAATGTCTCAGGACACATAGTATAGCAACTTTCTGGTCAGATTGCCAATGCTGACCCCTGTCTGCTGCTGAACATGCCTACAGTAGACATGTGTGCAGCAGAAATGGACCATGGAGCAATGGAAAAATGCAGTATAGCCTGAGGAGTCACATTGTCTTTTACATCATGTGGATGTGCATGTGTGCTGTTTATCTGGGAAGGACATGACACCAGGATGTACTATGGGAAGAAAGCAAGCTGACTGGGGCGATGTTCTGCTGGAAAATTTGGTCCTTGCATTCATGAAATGAAACGGTGAAACCAACTCGAACATTGATCATTTTTGTTCCTTTATTGCAAACAAACATGTTACTTGTCATGCTGGTGAAAAATCTGAACACTAATATTGAATCTATTTACTAACATCTACTAGTTTGAAATGTGCTTGGTGATGTTCATGTTTGCATGGATCCAAGGCAGTGGTTGATCTTTTTTAGTCGATCTTCCTTGTTCACTTCAGGAACACAATTACAAACCTTTCATAGCGCTTCAACACTTTACTGCAATCTGTCGTAGCTGCCAATGGGCAAGTCTTAAGTCTCAAACCATTTCCGATTTCTGTTTCAAAGCACCAGACTTTTAGTTTCAAGATCAAGATTGTGGCACAACAGAAAATTGAGGTCAACCTACTGCCCTGTGACCCAGTTTATATCTTTAATTAACATATAAAGATCATATTCTTCAACTGTAATGCTTTGTTTTAGCACCAAATTAGCACCACAATGCTAACTAGGCCTCCAGTTTTGGTCATGAAAGGTAACAATTTAGCCATGTAATGTGTTAGAGGTTAAAATTCTTAGCAGTAAAACTTGACAATGTATACACCTATAGGAAATAAGTCTTTGAAATACATACACTATGAACAGGTGTATTACAGAACCTATAGCATGCCAAACTTGTGAAGTCTTTTAAAAAAAATCGACTATAAACATAAACTTATCTTCACAGACAAAATCAGGTTTTTAGTGAACTTGGCACTTGTTTGGAGGTAAAGCATATGATCATGGGTAGAATAAATTAATTAGCCATATTGCCATGACAGAGATTGGGGAGGCATGAAGGCCAAAATCTAGTCTAAGGGAGGTTGGAATTGTCAGAAAGAATCATGGGAGATCCAAGCTGAAGCTCCTGCTGAAGTGATTCCAAGTCGGCTGGGGTCATGCGGTGTACTTCCAGCCAATCTGACAGCAAGGATGCAGAAAGAGGTGCAGAATCGTTGTGGCTGTCACAAAAGTAAAGAACCCATTTAAATCACTTGGTAAGCTTACAGAAACCATTTAAATAAACAGAACAACTAAATACATTATATTTTAAATGAGTCATAACTGACCTTTCCCTGAGGTCTGAGTGCTGGAGGTCAGACAGCGACTGAGTGAGGAGATCGTCAAGATCAAAGCCGACGCCATATCCAGCCCCACTGCCTTTGGGAGTCACAGAAAAAACAGGGGGCAAAATATCTTCAACCTGGATAAACCATGAACAAAGGGAGATTGAACAATTCATAAGTCCTTCAGAATTCAGTAGATGCTATTTTTCAGGAAAAGAAAATATCCTCGCAGTAGTACGAATCAGTAGAACAAAATCTAAAAATACCATTATTCTAAAGCTCCAAGCTAAAACTTTCATAATCCTTCCATGTGATTTGTTTATTCACAACCGACCTGTGACTTGGACAGCTGTAGTGTGACTGTATGAATGTCTGGTGCTCTGCAGCTTCCTGGTAGCCCTGTGTCTGTGAGGCTGGTCTGGGCTGATGGTCCAGGTACCTCATGAGAAGCTTCATGTGAAGGAGTACCATTTTGCTGCCTGCCAAGTTCAGAACACAACTTCTCCATGGGCTCAGAAGCAACTACTGTGTTCTGGTTAGAGAGAGATGTACTGGTGCCCTGAATATCACCCAGAGGTTTTTTGATGAATGAGTCTAATGAGAAGAGTTTGACAGGTGGGTTAGTGATGGTCATTTCAATGCTGGGAAGAGGTTGAGTTTGTTGGGGGTGTGTAAGAGACTGGGTTTGAGTGAGCAGAAGTGACTGCTGGGGTAAGCTCCCATGACTTAGCTGTAGAGGAGACAGCTGGACTTGCTGTGACTGGTGCTGGATTTGTGCTTGCTGCTGCTGTGCCATTCCTCCACCTGACGGGTTCCCTGTCCAGTTTCCTACTGAGGTTAATACTGTCCCACACCCCTGGAATTGGGTTGTGGGTTGGGGTTTTAATGCATCACTCTTGGCAAGGGTACATGGGGCTGCAACAAGTGTTCCACCTCCAACTATGGCTAAAGCCCCACCCCCTACACCTCCATCTCCACTAACTGCCACCATCCCAATGTCCCCATTTTGAGCAGAGTCTAAGGGGATTGGCAAGGAATTGAAGGTGGCATGAGGATCGAATATTCCAGATGCCACACACTGATTAATCTGAGGCATTTGTTGGGGTGGTTTGAATGCCTGCAACTCACTTGGTTGTTTGTCTGCCACTGACTCTACAGTGTCTGAAGACAACGGGCCTTTTCCCACAGTTGCTTGCATCTGGCAAGAACCTGGCATATTATTGGAGGTTTTATTGTCAATGACCTGTGATTTGTCCATCATTCTTCCCCACCGCTCCAGCAACTTCTTGTCATTGTCACTCAGCATGACACCACCCAAGGACTCGCCTGATTTCCCTTCCTTTTTCTCCTTTTCTCTTAGCTTTTTCTTTCTCTCAATTGCTCGTTCCTGTCTTTTCCTTCTTTTCTCTTCTCTTTCCCGCTGTCTCTCTTGTGCTGTAACAGGTCTCCTGTGTTCTGTACCAGAGGATGAAATCAAGCAAGAAGAGCTCCCAGTCCCGCTGCCCAGGTCTATACCCAGGGCTGCAGAACTTCCATCTGGATATCAAAGAAAAACAAAAATTAATGAATTGCTTTTAAACCATTCAATAATTACAAAGCTGTTTTTATGTAAAGCACATTTAACAATAAACATGGTCACAATATAGATTTAGATCCAAAATGATCAAGCCAGTGGTAAAACAAGCAAGGAAAATCTTTCTGACAAAATAAAAATTTGTACCCTCAAAAATTTGTATTGCCGTCCCACCCAATATGCCCACCTCACGCACAACGTGTCCGGGATAGTCTCTGAATCCACCATGATCTTGACCAAGATAACTGAGCTTAATATTTAGACCTAGTCATGATTATTGCGTAATTATTGCCATCTCCTCAAATGTCCAATTTAACAACGTGTGATCTACTCAAACAAATTGACTACCAGGTTACAAACAGCACCTTAAAAGGCACACTAGTATAGAAATAATGGAGAAGACAAAAGCATAATGATGATTACAAAATTTTATAACGATAAAAATTTGGTTATGGAATTTGAAATGTCATCAATTTCTTCAAGTTCCACATAAGAAACACAGGTACAATGGTTTATGTACTGTATGGTTACACGTACCTCGTGCCTTTTGCCTTAGTGCCGACTTGAGTAAAGCTGCTTTGAGTGCTGCTTTGGTATCATCAGAAATTGCTCCTTCCTTTCTAGTGGTTTCTCCAGAAGTTCCTTTCCCTCCTTTTCCAAGTGAATGAGAAAGTGACTGAGAGAGAGAATACGCTTGCATCTGAGATAGTGAGAGAGAGACACTGGATTTTGTGATACTGGATTGAGGTGCTGTAGAGGCTGGTGGCTGGTGAAGTGCCTGGCTCTGAACTGACTGTATAGCAGAAACTTGATTTGCAGGAGCACAGTTCTCCCTCTTGGTGCAATCTCCAGTTGGTTCACAAGGTGGTGTGCCTTGGCTGGATGTGGGAGTGGTAAGGTCTATGGTCTCTGGCTGTCCATCTGAATTTGCACTGGGCATGTCCACATCCTGACAATTTCTTGTGAATGGTGTCATATAATTGGTAAGATGGGCAAAAACTGGTGGAAGAGCTTGCTTATTTAATGAAGGAACAAAAGTGACAGAACTCTGTGCTATGGCCAAATTGTGACTTACTTTTTGCTGCTGAGGGTGAGTCACATTTGACTGGTTTTGAGTACTGGGCACCATTGGATAGATATGATTACCTGTGCTCCCAGAAACTTGTCCTAGTCTCTGAAGCGGTTTGAAATGGATCTTCCTGCTGCCTTGTTTCTTCTGGTGGAAGTCCTGTATTTCAGCAAGTATGGCCTCCTTGATCTGCTCTCGCCCCATTGGCTGTCGGTCAAACTCAAAATCAAAGGCAGGCACACACACAGGTTCATCATCTGGGTCATGATATTTGGCAAGGTAGGGGTGCTCTAGTGCCTGGCACACACTAATCCGTTCACGAGGGTCAAAGCGCAGCATAGCGTTCAGAAGATCCAATGCAACAGGTTCAGCCTGTGGGTACAGTTTGCTGAGAGGCACAGGTGCCCTAAAAGGCAAGCTCTGGATGTAAGAGCGCACTCTTTCAGCTCCAATAGTACCCACCACACTCTCAGGTGGTGTACCCAAGACAGAGAGAATCAGCTGCAGCTGGTGTACATAGTGCTTGCCTGGGAAGAGCTGCTTACGACCCAGCATCTCAGCAAAAATGCAGCCTACTGACCAGAGGTCAATGGCAAGGCTGTAGTGATGAAGTGAGAGCAGAAGCTCTGGTGCGCGGTACCAACGTGTGGCCACATACTCTGTCATGAAGGAACGTGACTCCTCAGCATGGGCAGCACTTAGACCGCGGGCCATGCCAAAGTCCCCTATCTTCAGCTCACAGTTCTCGTTTACCAGCAGGTTTGAAGGCTTCAGGTCGCGGTGGATTACATTGGCTGAGTGGATGTATTTCAGACCACGCAACAGCTGGTACAGAAAGTAGCGTGTGTGCTCAGGGGTCAAAGGCTGTCTTGAGTGGATGATCTGGTGTAGGTCACTCTCCATTAGGTCAAGGACTACATACCTACAAAAAGGAAACAAAGATAATCAAACAAAAGGCTGAAACATTTAAAGAAAAAGAAAATTTATCCATTCATCCATTTCCTTACACAGGGTTACACAATCCGCATGGTTTCAAGCTACAAGGTAGTGGACACCATGAATGGAGTGGAAACCAATCATCAAACATAATTTCACACACGCACACCATTCACACACAGATGATGAGCAATTTAGGTATACCATGCATTTGGACATGGTCCCAGAAAAAAACCCCTGAAGCACGAGAAAAACAGGCAAACTCTGCGCATGCAGGTTGGAGGCAGAATTTGATCCCTGTAATCCTGGAGGTGCTAGGCAAATGTGCTAACCACAAAGTTTCTTTGTTTCCTTGCACACTTTATATACAAATGACACAATGCTCACACTTACACCGATTTGAAGGCTGAAGTAGGCACCACCGGCTGAAGGATGTCCTTGATTGCAATAATGTTGTCATGTTTAAAGTGTTTGAGGATCTTGAGCTCTCGAAGTGTGCGTTTAGCATTCGTCACAACTTCAAACGCATTCGGGATCTTCTTTATAGCCACCTGTTGCCCTGCATAAAAAGTATTATCGAAAATGAATGGAAAACATTCCATTAAAAATAGGTGTCAGCGTAATATTTTAGAGTTAAGTTAAATATGTAAAATCTGTATTTAATTATTGTGTTTAACATTACAAGTTTAGTCAAACAACATTTTGTGGTCGCTACCATTGTCCCGCCTCCTGGCAGATGACACCACGCCATAGGCACCTGTGCCGATGGTCTCGATAATGTCATACTCTTCACCGACCTCAAACTTCACATCTAAAGAAAAGGCTTTAAGAAGTGCAAGGTTCTTCGCAGCCACAGTGTTTTCATCTGCACTGGCGGACACATCGTTGACGTTCTGGGAGTGCTGTTCCACCTCAGGTACCTGTTGATTCTCATCACTGCTACACTCCCTCTTAATTTTGGCAACGGTGTCTTTTGATTTCGCAACTTCACTGGATGACATCCTGGACCTTTGGAATGCAGGAAACACTAAAGATATAACATTTGTAAACACGACCTGCCTTTTACAAAAAAGTATTGTGTATAGCTACGGTTACTGTTATTGTTTAACACCTGTGTGTTATCGGATAACCATTTTATTGTTCAGCTGTTGTTTATTGTTACACAATCAACTTATGGCTAAGCTGTTGTTGATGTAAACTACTTCAGTGACTTATGAATGAAGTGAAAAGCACAAGCAAGATCTTTTTTACAAGAGGATTATCTAATGCATAGATGTAAATAAAGATATGTATAATATATTACATTTACTCATAGTCAGAAAACTGAAAAGAAAGCATTTTCCATTTCATTTCAAGGCACTATAAATGATCTGATTAAACAGATGAGATGAGGTCATTATTTAATGAGTTTACAATAACAACATTAGAATAAAACAGCAGTCAGGCGACAGAACTGATATGGTATGAACTGGTATGATGTCACTGCAAAAGAAAATAATAATAATTGTGTCAAATAGACTCATGATTTAAAAAACAACATATTTTACCTTATCATTATCAGGATAGCGATGATCCTGTAAACATTTCTGTCAAAGCATGGCTGCTTGTTTCTGTGATGTCTACAGCAAGCCTTTTTTTACTTCCTTCTACGCTTCCGTATTGTGTGCGAGTGACAACGCGACTGTCCAATGGAATGGAAGATATACATGTCATAGCCAATAGGCTCTGGAATATGTCTAAGAGGCGGGATCATTTCTCAATTCAATAGAACCTTTGTTTGGGTGTCGACCTGAAATGAGTCGCGGGTAAACACTTACATTATTCATTTTATTTTATTTACAGAAACACGTCAGAGAAGCCGTTAATAAGATGTGGCTAATAATATACGCACCACACTGAAAAATCTGATCTGTTCCACTGTTTATTTTGCCTACGACTCATATACAGTGAGACTGGGCGCCTCCCACTCGTCTGCTGATAGTGGACTGTAAACACCCCCCGCCCCCCGCCCCCCATATATATATATATATATATATGTATATATATATATATATATATATATATATATATATATATATATATATATATACACACACACACACACACATACGCGCGCGCGCACGCACACAAACACACATACTGTACACAAACACACACACACACACTCACATACACTCATATTCTCTCTCTCACACTCACACACATACAAACACGCGCACTCACACAAACACACACGCACACACAATCACACACGCACTCACACAGACACACAAAAACACACGACCACAAACACAAGCGCACTCACAAACACACACAGACACACACGCACACATACACAGACATACACAAACCCACAGACACACATGCACACATTCTCTCTCTCACACACACTCACACCACACAGACACACACGCACACTCACACAGACATACACAAGCACACACTGCAGCACTACATGGTATATTAAAACAGTATGGCAGCAACATTAATTGTAGTAAATACAATAAGATACAGTTATTTTATGTGCTATAACATTTACATCTACTGATTTTATGCCGGTGAACTGTCACAGGTCTTACCAGTGATGGTAAATGAGCTCATGAATATTTATTTACTTTCTCATAATGTGTTAATGTCTGTTGGTCCTAGCATTTCTGTACCCTTGATAAACAGACTGATTTTAAGGTTTAATGATTGTTTTGTAGACAGTATGTGTATTAGCACCACTTACATCCTACATTACATTAAGGTCTGATCAGCTAGAATCAAGTTCTATCCTAATTAAGGGTAAACGTCCCTTTCCAGTTGCAGCCCCAAAACCGTGGAATAGTTTCTCCCCGTCAGACCTTCCCCATATCTCAGGACAAAATACCTAACCCAACTGTTTGCTTTTGTTAATATTTAGCTGTAAGAGGTGTAGTTAGTGAATGCATGGTGATGCAATGGAGTTTATTTAATATTTTACCTTGTGCACTTTTCTATTTTATCTGTCTTAGTATTAGTATTTTCCTTTTTTGAAAAAAAAAAAAAAGCTTAGGTTATAAACTTGATTGTATTTTCGGGTCATAGTCAGTTCATAGTCACAAAGTAAACTGTACTTCCACACGTGGCGTTTGGATGTCACACGTCATAACGGTTTGGATGATTAACAGGAGTTTTCTGTTTGTGATCTGCTTTGATCTTAAACAGGATTTAACCCTCAGCAACTAAACAAAATAGGTTATACACATGTGTATATGGACACACCAAAGGATACGATGTGGGGAATTTATTAGACTAAAAATCTAAACAACGGAAATTATTAATGATTATTATATCGATGCATATCGACTGTCCAATCAGAACTCGTGGCTGCACAGACATCCATCCAATCACAGAGCGAGACCCGGATTTTTCCACGTAGCAGAGAAGTTGACTTTTCAGGACTCACAGAAGTAAACAAGAGCTCAGAAAAAGTGGTCTTGTAATAGTAAATATAGATTTTATTTAGATAAATCTGCATCCCAGCATGTCTTCTAGTAAACCACAAGACAGTGTACCGAGGTGGGAAAGATGGGTTCGGGTCGTGTTTTGTGTTTTAGGATTAATCCTGTCGGTTTATGCTCTTCACGTGGAGCTGTCACGAGAAAACGACCCAAATTACACGGCTATGTGCGACCTCGCTGATTCTGTCAGCTGCTCCAAGGTTTTCACCTCCAGGTAAAATATCTTATATCTTTAAAATTATATGCATATATATATATATATATATATATATATATATATATATATATATATATATATATATATATATATATATATATAATGTATATCTGTCAATATGCCTGTACTGCACTACAACTTTGCACTTTTGGTTAGATTCTAACTGCATTTCATTGCCTTCTTCCCACGTGCAATGACAATAAAGTCGAATCTAATCTAAATAATTCTAAAGAGTTTTGAGGCACAACATTAGTATTTGTTTAACTACGCTAATTTGGCATGTCAGGATAGTGAAACAGACTATATAATAAGACATCCACTGTTAGTTTATATGTTACCTGTCTGCATGTGACTCCCAGTAATGTCCATATTTGATATTTCTAATAATAAATTATAAACACAAAAAACGCGGAGATTTTCTGACTTATTATAGATTATACTTCATGTTGAGCTTCCAAGATCCCAGAAGATCCGCACGCACACACCACTAAAGCACTCATGCCACGTCTAACAGTGCGAACGCTAGCACGTGTCAGCTCGACAAGTCAACCAACTGACGTCACGGGCTCATTTGCATATTCATTTATTTCATCTTCACAATCATTTGCATATCAAAACCGTGTTTCATGAAGATTTTCTTCATGACGATAGAACGATTTAGACGATAGAATAGAAGAGTTTTATTAGAATAGAAAATTATATTTATTTAATCTATTTTAAATAAATGTCATTGTAGCCGCAAACAAACGGTTTATACATTATATACATATACAAAAAAACAGTTAGGAATAGAATTATTCTTATTACTCTTATTTTATTGACAATAAGAGTGTTTAAAACCACCAAGAGGATATGTGCAGTACTGTATGTGATTGGTTGTTAGGAACAGTGATGAGTCAGTGATTGGGCAGTGTAAACTATGGTGATTAGTAATAGGACTTTGGGATGAATGGTGGTTATTGATTCAGCTTTGGGAAACAACTGGTGGTCATTGACTGGGCATTGGAAATTATTGTAATTAGTGATTGGTCACTGGGAACAATGGGGATTAGTGATTAAACTTTAAAGGGAAAATTGTGGTTAGTGATTTGGGCATTGGAAAAAGTTAATTGTTGATTGGGCATTGGGTATTATGGTGATTAGTGATTTGGCAATGAGAACATTGATACTCAGTGATTGGTCATTGGGAACAATGGTGATTAGTGATTGGGCATTGGGTACAATATTGTTTAGTCTTTGGCCATTGGGAACAATTGTGATTAGTGATTGTGCTTTGGGTAAAAATGGTGGTCAGTGATTAGGCATTGGTGAAAATGGTGATTAGTGACTGGGTTTTGGAAATCCAGCAGTCACTAATATCTGCTCTAAAAGTCACTAAATTTGTTGCTAGCCTTTTTTATCTAATAAAATAAGTTCACTAAAGTCGCTTAAGACTAAACAGATCTAGCAAGAATGCTTCTAAGAATCACAATGACAGGCTTGGTAAATGTCACAAACATGAAATACTAAACAGAAATAAAGCTTAAATAAAGCTCAGCTACTGTAGCACTGTTCAGCCCTGATATCCTCTGCATGTTTTTTGTAAGGTGGGGACGTGGATTTGGTCTCGTTCAGCTGTTTGCTGAAAAGGACAGCATTCTGAACCAACCAAACAGTTTACTGGGCATCATCTTTTACACTCTGCAGCTAGGCCTAGGTGAGTTTATACAGCCAAGCTTTCGATAAGACCATCTGTGTAGCTTTAAGATTACAAAGTAATCCAAATTACAATTTGGATCCAAAACTAATTACAATGTTATGCTATGTTAATTACAAAGGATCCAAAACTACCATTAGCTTTTAGCATTCTGTAAACCTTATACAACTTATTATTGAATGCTCTAACAAACAACGGGACATGGTCAGTAAATTGAACATTTCTTTTTACTTTTGCAGGCCAAATGGTGTCAAATACAGCAGCACATTTCTTGGTCATGGCATCCTGGGTGTCAGTAGCTGGTTCGATCTATCTAGCTTCTATTTTAGTATTTGTTCTGGAAGATTTCTGCATGGTGTGTGTGTCGACATACATCATCAACTTTTCTCTCCTCTACACCAACCTGCAGAGAAGGACATGCCTTAGAGGAAAGCAGAAAAAAGACAAGACAAAATGAGACCTTGTGTGTGTGCTTGTGTGTGTTTGTGTCTGTCTGTCTGTCTGTCTGCTGAAACAATTCCACCATACAAGAATATAGTGTTCTTTGCTTATAGAGCAGACATTTTTGTTACACAAACACCAGCAAATGATTAATTCTGTTTACTTAAAAACTATTTGCCTTTTTGAATAAAAGCTTATAAAAAAGTAATGATATATTTTTGTGTTTCTTCTGAATAAAGACATGTGTATGCCTCAGATTCTTCAACTAGGGGTCACAGTCCCACATGATTTACAAATGGGATCATGGCAGAAAATCTCCTCGTTTTTTGTGTTCAAATATCAAATATGGACATTACTGGGAGTCACATGCAGACAGGTAACATTTAAACTAACAGTGGATGTCTTATTATATAGTCTGTTTCACTATCCTGACATGCCAAATTAGCGTAGTTAAATAAATACTAATGTTGTACCTCAAAACTCTTTAGAATTATTTAGATTAGATTAGACTTTATCCGGCATCATGGCAGGATACACCCTGGATGGAGTGCCAACCCATCGCAGGGCACACACACTCTCATTCACTCACGCAATCACACACTAGGGACAATTTTCCAGAGATGCCAATCAACCTACCATGCATGTCTTTGGACCGGGGGAGGAAACCGGAGTACCCGGAGGAAACCCCCGAGGCACGGGGAGAACATGCAAACTCCACACACACAAGGTGGAGGCGGGAATCGAACCCCAAACCCTGGAGGTGTGAGGCGAACGTGCTAACCGCTAAGCCACCGTGCCCCCTACCCCTCTGTATATTACTGTAAAAATAACAATTCAAACGTTCTATATTATAAATCTGGAATTGAAAAAAAAAGCTAAAATGCCATTTTATTAATAAGAATAATTCAAATGCATAATGATATTATGCAGGAAAGTTGGATTTCATAAAAAATGAGATAAATCTTAATGAATAATACCAAATGATTGTGAATGTGTTAGGGTTATACAATTATTTGATATATGTAGCAGCATAAATGGCTGCCCACTGCTCCGGGTGTGTGTTCACGGTGTGTGTGTGTTCACTGCTGTGTGTGTGCACTTTGGATGGGTTAAATGCAGAGAACAAATTCTGAGTATGGGTCACCGTACTTAGCCATATGTTAAGTCACTTTCACTTTATTCTATATTTTATTATTATACATAATTAAAATAAACAATATGCTAAAGGTTTTGCCTGAAAATGCAGAAACTGTGGCGTCTCAAATCTGAATAGACTTCAAATGGAATTTACAGTCAGCTCAATTTAGTAGTTTAGTAAACACTGGAAAACTCTGCTCTATTTCTATTCATCAGATGCTAATGATTAAAAAAAACATTAAAGATTTAATACTTTATATTTTCGCACTCACACTGTATAATTATTGAAATTTGTTGCTGGAGTAAACATGATTAATTATTGATAATAACGAACTGAATACATTCTGAAATAAATGGATTTTATTTAAGGAATGTGTTTGCAATTATGGCCACAAGGAGGCATGGTATCAACAGGTAATATTGTATCCCATAGCAATAGAGCATAATGGAGCATATTTAAAGAAAAACGTATATATTTCATAATGTGTGTGTTGTTGTTGTTGTTGATTGAACATTAATCTAAAAACTTTGCCCTTTGGGATTCTCTTCAGTTTCCCAGAGACTATGATAAAAATATTTTTTAAAATCTGTGACAAGAAAACTAAAAGGTTTGGACAACTGATTAAATAAATTGCATTAAGCTGTATAAAAATTTAGGCTACACATTAGGCTAAATGTTAAACACATATGAAGAATGAACAAAAAAATTATATAGAGTAGGTCAATATATAAAATAGATTTCATTAGTTATCATAAGAAATAATCTAGTATTATAACCAAGACATCAAAACGTGCGCAAATAGGTTTTACTCTTTGAGCAAATAAGAGTTTCAGTTATTAAAATGTGATCTCAAAGCACCAGTTCAAGTCTGAACACATGGTGAATATAGCATGCCAACCATAATACTGTGTATTGTAAGTTTGCCTAAAATCACTACAAGCTGCAACAGCCATAAAAGAAACTTTAAGCAGATTTTCTTGTAAATTTGATTGTAAATTGTTAGATTTTTTTAGCATATGAGGTCTTTCTGAATAGCATTGTGCACTCTCCTGAAAGATTTCATGAGATATACGGTTAGCAACACCTGACTGACATCTTATACTATGTGTAATAAGATTAAACACAATTTTGCAGTTAATGTGATGAATGTGAAGCAGAGTGATCTCTTTTCACTCTGCCACGAGGCCGTCTCCGGTTCCTCCGTCTCCAGCTGCTGCTCCTGCTTCCTCCAACATCTTCTTATAATTGCTTTTGAAAAACCCAGTCTAGGAGTGATAGAAAAGTTCAAGCAACATATAGCAGAGTGCAGAAGGTTGTTGTGTTCCAATGTAAAAATGAGAAAAAACTGAAGAATAATGATCATCTCTGCACTGACCTTATAGAGAACAGCAGTGATAACAGCCAAAAGCACAATTCCTCCTACAACACCACCAATTACCTCCTTAAGTGGGAATCTCTCCTCATACAGCTCCACCTGGGTATTAACCTGCACACAGTTGCAATAACAAGCCAATCTGGTAAGTAAATTCAGAATCTATCAAAGTTTTAATTTGAAAAACTGCACCTAATAGGATCTAGTACTGTGTTGGATAATAATATTCTAAGAAACATGTCATTTTAAGAAGCCACTTGAAGCTGAGGTTGGCATGGTGGTGTTGTGGATAGTCTAAGAACTGATCCATCAGGAATAACTTCCATACAGTATAGAAATATTTACAATTAACCTGCAATCTTTAATGGTTACAACCATGCCTGCTAATCCCTCTCCTACTCGCCAGATGGAGCCTTCGCCCAACTATTGACATCGAATCCTATAGCTGCACTGCACCCTGTTACTTTGAGTCCATTGACCACCACACTAGGTCCATGAAAGTCATATGAATTTATAGTTATTTATTTCAATGATTTAATTAAAGTCTCAGCCCACTGACGTACCTTGCCAATAGGTGCAGTGTTTATAGAACCAGAGGGGGAGTAGATATATGTTGTTTTGTTGTAGTCCAGGGTTGCTGTACTGACCAGCTCAAAAATGGTTGATTTCAGTCCGATCTAAAACGTAGTGTACATGAATGATTAATGCAGAGATGTAGGACTTTTGGTGGAAATCGGTGAAAATACCAGTAATGTAATAGTGCATCATTGATATACCTGTTCAAGCCATCCAGAGCTGACATTACCAGAGATGTTGTAGTATTTTGCTTGATTTTTAAGGAGACTTGCAGCACATTTAAACACTCTGCACACAGCTACAGAGCAATTCTAAAACCCAGACACCACAAATAAATAAATAAATTCATTAATTATATGTATTTATTTATAAGAAGAGTCTTGAGAAAACAATGATTCTCTGCTAAATGTTTAAAATAATAGGTAATTATAGAAAGACATAACAGTTACTCACCACCTCTGGCTGTTTTTTCAGTGCTGCTACAAAATCTTGGATTGTGGGTTGCTCCTCTTTGTCTGCACTGCAGCCTTGAATCTAAGAAACACAGCTGTTTGCTTAACTCCAACATTTTTTAGCCTAACATGGAGAATAGTGTGATCGGTGCAACACCAAAGAGGTTTGACCCCGATCAAAGCCAAGTAGTTGGTCATTTACGACTTTAACCAGCATTGTCTGTGTGCTATAATGAGGCCTAAATCCTGAGTGATATTCCACAAATGTTACTGAAATGTAGATCAGAAAAACGTCTTTGCTACAAACCTTTCTAGGATCAGTTTGATACTGACTTTTAGTTGGACAGCTGACATCAGTCAAAATGCAATCCCCCACCTCCACTAACAGGTCAGGATGAATCATAATTGACTTAGTTAACCACCCTGAATAATTCACCACAAAGCGACCCAAGGGTACCCTCCCACATAATAATTTCCTTTGTTTGTTAACACTTATTCAGTTTCCCCCTTCATCAGTTTCCTACGCCTTTCATCCTCACACACAACCTCACACCCAGCCCCCACTTTAGGTTTAGTGTCTGCAGTTTGTGATTGTTGTTATGAGTATCAGTTGTGAGTAGTCAGTTCTGAAGGTTGTCTGGTTTATGCTTATTTCCATTTTTTTGTTTTGCCAGCACTTGTTTCAATCTCCTATATTAGAAATGAAGAGGAAGTTCAAAAGACGTACTGTATATGTGGGAGGATGTCTTGTGCTGGCTCGGCAGTGAATTCATCATGGTGGACATGAAAATACTAATAAACAGTCGGTCAAAGATATATATCTGCAGTAACGTTAATGTCAATTTACAGTACCTCCAAGTTGTTATTAGTCCAGATGTCCTTAACTCCTAATTTTATGGGTACTCTGATGAAAATGTTGAAGCTCAAATCCCTGAGGAAATTTTCCACCTGAGAGGAAGTGAAGATTTTATAATATCCAAATAAAAATGGCACATCAACTGGTTTATTCATTTATTTCTTTTTTTTTAATTTATTTATACCTTGAATATTTGGTGAACTGGTTTCTCAAGGTTATTTTTTCCTGCAGTAAAGTTGATGTGAATAGTGGAATTCTCATGCCTTGACATAAAATCATATAAAGTGAGATATTGCTCACAGACAATTAAACAAACATCAGAAATTGCACACAGTTAAAGCCCATTAATATATGTATATATGTGTGTTCTCCTGGCAGATTACATTATTTGACCATTTATTGATAGATGTAACCAAGAGTATAGCAAACTTATATACATATTTATTTAAACTATAAATCAGCAAAACAAATGGTCAACTGACCTGATCATCGCAACGTAGATGGCATATTTAACATCAATGGTTTTTTCTCTGAAGAGTTCATTGTCAGGTGAATGTTTGTCATTGTCACTGTAAATATCAGAATATTTTTATCAGTTCAGTAAAAAAATATGTTGTGATACTTTCTCTATGGTTTTAATTTATCTGCTAATTCATGTGTAAAAGAAATTAGTGAATCAGTGATTTTCAAAACCATGGACAAAAAAATTGCAGATTTTATCTGATAAAGTGAAACAATAAACAAAAACATGAAAAACCCGAAAAAATATATATACTAGTACATGTTCTGTTAATTAAAATAATACCTGGAAGCAGATGCAGTAAATTTCATCATCCTGTCAAAGTTACTTTCTCTGTTTATGCGATATGTAACATCAAAGATAGCCTATAGGGGTAACACAGGAATTCAGATATTGCGTCATCATTTCCCTTATTTCTATTTAACCAGCCAATATTTAAAAATCTACACTACTTTCATCTTTGTCCTAGACATAACTCGAAATATAATACCTAGTCATTTTTCTTAATGCATTAAATATCTATAAAAGGAAAAAATAAAGTATAAACTTATTTGCGCTCACCAAACCAGTAGTCTTGAAAATTGGTTTACTGATGAAACAAGTCGTCTCCCCCAGTGTAGCTTTTTCATCACTATCCACAGATTCACACTCCACTCTACCCTGCTCAGACAGTCATTTAGAATGAAAGTAAATAGCATTTCTAGGAACCAAATTCTTCGCCATTGTTTAAGTCATCTGCGATGGATTGGCACTCCGTCCAGGGTGTATCCTGCCTTGATGCCCGATGACCCCTGAGATAGGCACAGGCTCCCCGTGACCCGAGGTAGTTCGGATAAGCGGTAGAAGATGAATGAATGAATGAATGAATGAATGAATGAATGTTTAAGTCATTGTATTGTAACAATTCCCATTGATAAAGGTTACAAATAATTAGCACAGTTTTTGCAGGGCATATACACTGAACCCTCTGAGCACATTCATGATAACTGCATATATAGTTTATAAAGCATAATGTTTAAATATTTTTGAGAAAATGATCAAATGCTTGTCTTTTTTAATGTTAGTTACTTATGTAACTGTGGTTCTATGAACCCCAATATAGGCCAAGAATAGCGACGCTACCAAAGTTCATGTTTGTTTGCAAGAGCATGCATGCGGAAACTACAAAATGACAGATGAACAGTTGCTGTCAGCTGCAATACAATGCAGGCAGCAGCTACGGTCCAGTCTAAATAGAGCATGAACCAGGCACTGAATTGAACTTGTTGCACAGTTGCTCACCTTCACTAAAATATGAGCAGTAAGTTGACTTACAATGTTGGGTGATATAACGTTTGGAGAGAAATTACAGACTGAAAAACAAGCTCACCTTACTGTCATCTGGCCAAGAATGCATGCTATTTATGCCTAAAACCAGAGTATGTAAATACCCAAATCTTTACCAATTTTCATAAAACCCCCCACTCAAAAAACAGTTTTCATACCCATTTCCTTTTAGCATTCTGAATAGGCTCATAATGGGGCCCTTAAGGGACTTCAGTAAAAGAAGGAGGCCCAGCCCCTGAGTCCTAGGGGATTATGGTGAATGAAGGCACCTCACCCTTCAAAAAGGTAATAAAAAATGTAATACCATCCACTCTGCATAGGTGGGATGTGTTCTGACATACACATTCAGTGTAGATAATAACTTGCCGCTCTAAACCATGAGAAAAGGGTAGCATTTTGGGAATTGGACAATAAGCTCAGTTCAAAGAGCAGAGCACCATTCACAACCCCCTTCTATCTTAGTCTGATTCCTTATTTGACCACAAGCAGGAATCTGAAATTGAACCTGTGGCTCATCAAACTTTTACCAGGTATGACTACTAGGTGCAGACCGGTGGGAAGAGCTGCATAACCTTGTAATGACCTGATATCTCTGTTTGGTGCAAACAGATATCTCTGTTTGGTGCAACACTCCCAGTCAGAATCCTTTCATTAACAGTTTTCTATATCTCCAGAAAGCCTGTGCTTGAACACATTTCCACATGTGAAGTTTGTTATCAATGTGCATTGCACTGCAAATCTAGGGCCCAGTGGTGAAATAGCAGTTTGTATCCCTGAAACTATCATCAGGAAAACTGATCTATCCACTAAGTAATACTTTCACATCCCCTCACCTACCAGCAATCTGTGGACAAGGATTGTATGAAGAACCCTTTTGAGAAATGGTTCTCTTTGTCAGTGGCATGGGGACAGGTTGAGTAGGACACAGTCTAGACAACAGATGACATGACATAGGATTCCGTGCTGCTCAAGGCAACGTGGCTTGACTAAATACTAACAATTAAGACATGAGGAACAAGTGTGCAGAGCCGGGGAGGAAGGGCAGGACAAGGGCAGGGCAGACACATGACACAAAACATAAACAAAAGCATGTGGCCAAAGTCCAGGCTGAGTCCTGACACTCTTGTGGGAGTTGGAATATGGATGCAGGATGTGTTGACCTACAGGGTTGTGATAAAAAATCTACTAATCACACAGGATGGATTGTAATAACAACATAATATTTTGGCCTAATATTTTGGCCACTGAGAGAAGCGATGTGTCAATCAATTCTCTTACAGAGGATCCAATTCTGCAGATTGGAGGGATTGTCCCAATCATCCAATCATCAGTGCACATGCATTTAGGACTTCTGCACATTTTGGACTATTGAAAGTTACATTCAATGACCAGATATGATACAAACATTTAGCCTTATCCAGAGCAGCTTACAATGAACTCATTTAGTCAAATAAGGGCCTTGGTCAAGGGCCCAGCAGAGGCAGCTTAGTGGTCCTAGGATTCAAACACATAACCTTCTGAGTTCATATGCTGCCTTCTTGTGTTGACACAAAACACTAAATCAATTTCAGGAAATAATACAAACAGACAGTAACCTGAGTAGTCAGAGAATCTGAATCTATAAAGTGGCAACACTATTGCTGTGCCATTATGCTGCCATAGATTTTAAGGGAAACTGGTGGCTCACTGGTTAAGGCTATGGGCCACTAATTAGAAGGTTTTGAGTAAATCACAGCACTGCCACTATCCAGTCAATGGAACATTAAGAAAACCCATGTGTACACATGTAAACCTCCACACAGATGGTACCTCAGTTCCGGGCCAAACTGTGGACCCAGGACCTGTGAAGTAGGAATGATATCTGCTGCACCACTGTGTGTCAAATCTTAATAATACCTCATTATTCAACTATGGTATAACTCAACACTTCATGTGGCAAAATTGTTATGTTATAAACTTGCCTCTTTAGTGCCAGATCTCCTGAAAGACAGTCCAAAAGGGTACTTAAGAATTACTCGACTGTTGTAAGAATTTTCCTCTCTGTTCACTATGGAAACAGTTACATTCAGGTCTTGCATTATTCCAACTTGTATGACTGAGTATCTGAAAATGGAAAGAAAAAGAAAACACAAGGTCAAATCCTCGTTCTTAGATCTCTGAGTGGACTCTGAGTGTTTTCTTTGAGTGTTACTGTTTCCCCTTACCCAGAAAAATTAAAATCCACTTTGAGATTATCAATGCAGATGTTATCAGTTCCACAGTTTATTTCAAAATCCAGCTGTAAAAAAAGTTTACACAGTAAGGTGTCACATGCATTGTCTAACATTTACACACTTATATGATTTATATAATAGGTTGAGAAAATTAGATAATAGAACTGATGTGTAAAATGGCATTTTATTGTAGAAATAAACATTATGGAAATTATCAATAATACTTTAGACAAGCTTATTAGCAAGAAAAAAGCTATGAAAGAGAGCTGCTGCTGGTATTAATTCTAATATGAAATGCTGAAGTCTCTCAGCACTTACGCTATAATCTGAGGTATTCTTTGTATTAGGTCGCAGTATCGGTCGCAAATTATCCTGTTGATTAATAGGAAGACCTTCAAATGTATACTTTAACTCATTAATTATTGGGTTTAGTGCATCATTAGGGCAGGCCTGTAAGGCAAGAGAAAATAATTAGTTACAGGAAAAGAAACTTTCAATACAATCATATTTATTATTTTAAAAACCAAAGTAAGGGTCAAAATGATGTCAATTATGGACATGTGCTAGCTGACATGTGTTCGCATCCTCTCTTGTATTTACGGTACCTCCACCTCATATACACACCGTTAGACATCCTACACAAGATGTCTGTCAGAACTCTTAGCTAATAAAATTTTTCACTGCCGAATTTAATCCACTACAACACATGAAATATTGGAGTTAAATCGTTGTTTAATATTTCAAAAACGCCTATGAAGATACGCCAAAATGAATGCATGTTAATTATTATTGTTTAATAGTAGTTAGTAGTGATATAGCTAAGTTTGAATAACCACCACAAATTAGAGGAAATTTCTATTAATAGTCCTATTCTATTAATATGACTGTTAGATGCAGGCCATTTTATTTACCACTGGAATTTACTACTGTTTACCTTGTCTGAGTTTACATTCCTCCTGGCGTTAATGCTAAAAAGGGGCTAAGTGAGCTATACGGCGCTATTAGTGACCTGCAGAATGTTCACCCTGATGGACTGTTTATCGTCACCAGAGATTTCAACCATGCAAATCTCAAGTCAGTGCTCCCTAAATTCCATGAACATGTGAACTTTGCTACAAAACGCTGGATCTTGTTTACACAAACATTCCCGGTGCGTATCGTGCGAAGGCCAAACTGTCCCGAGCCATTAGAGAGGCAAAGAGCGCACACGCCCAGACAATCCGCAGCCACTTCCAGGACAACGGAGAAACCCGGCGCATGTGGCAAGGCATACAGGCGATCACCTGCTTGTGATAGGGATGCCTCCCTCCCAGATGCGATGAATGACTTCTACACTTGGTTTGAGGTGCAGAACAATGTAACGGCAAGGAAGACCATCCCTCCCCCTATGACCAGGTACTCTGTCTATCCACGGCCGACGTGAGGAGAACTCTATGCAGAGTTAACCCACAGAAGGCTGCTTTACCGGACAACATTCCTGACAGGGTGCTCAGAGAATGTGCAGAACAGCTAGCAGATGTCTTTACTGACATCTTCAACATTTCCCTGAGCAGCGCCGTTGTTCCTACATGCCTCAAGACTACCACCATTGTCCCCGTCCCAAAGAAGTCTACAGTGTCCTGCCTCAATGACTCGTCCCGTCCCACTTACACCCATCATTATGAAGTTCTTCGAGAAGCTCTTCATGAGGCACATCAAGACCATGCTACCACCCTCACTGGATCCCTGCAGTTCACGTATCAGCCAAACCGCTCCACAGACGATGCCATTGCCACAGGCCTCCATTTAGTCCTCGCCCACCTGGACAATAAAGACACTTATGTACGAATTCTGTTCATAGACTTTATGATCATCCCTCATCATCCCTCAGCACCTGATTGGGAAGCTGAGCATGCTGGGACTAAACAGCTCCCTCTGCAACTGGATCCTGGACTTCCTGACTGGGAGACCTCAGATCGGGAACAGCATCTCCAGCACCACCACACTGAACACTCAACTGCTGTTCACCTTGCTGACTCACGACTGTGCAGCAATGCACAGATCGAACTATATCATCAAGTTCGCTGATGACACGACTGTGGTGGATCTCATCAGCAAGAATGATGAGTCAGCATACAGGGAGGAGGTGCAACATCTAACTACCTGGTGTAGAGCCAACAACCTGTCTCTGAATGTTGACAAAACTAAAGAGATGGTTGTTGACTTCAGAAGAGCACAGAGCGACCACTCTCCGCTGAACATTGACGGATAATCGGTAGAGCTCGTCAAGAGGACCAAATTTCTTGGTGTTCATCTAGCGAAGAACCTCACCTGGTTACTCAACACCAGCTCCATAACCAAGAAAGCCCAGCAGCGTCTCTACTTCCAACGAAGTCTGAGAAAGGCACACCTCCCTCGCCCCATCCAGACCATGTTCTACAGAGGGACCATTGAGAGCATCCTGAGCAGCTGCATCACTGTCTGGTTTGGGAACTGTACCATCTCGGATCGCAAGACCCTGCAGCGGATAGTGAGGACAGCTGAGAAGATCATTGGAGTTCCCAATATCATGGACACTTACACCAAACGCTGCATCCGCAAAGCCAACAGCATTGTGGATGACCCCACACACCCCTCACACACACTCTTCACCCTCCTGCCATCTGGAAAAAGGTACCGAAGCATTCGGGCCCTCAAAACCAGACTGTGTAACAGTTTCTTCCCACAAGCCATCAGACTTCTCAATAACTGAACTGAACTGTACTGAGCACACCATACACATGCACATCATCTGTATGGACTGCACAGACCTACACCAAATACACACACTTCCAATATACATCCATCAACCTGTTTACATGCTGTTTACATCCATCAAACTGTTTACATGCTGTTTTACACACTTTTTTGCTCTTTGCACACACTGTCTAATCTTTTCCGTCGTTTTGCACATACTGTACAATATTTCAGTCGTTTGCTGCACAAATCCTATACATTATCTCAGGGACCTGCTGCTAAGAAACTGTGTTCATTCTAGTATTACTGCACGCAATATTGTCTGAACATACAGTATTTACAATGGTCGGTGCTGTTTCTGTTTATTGTCTTTTGTGTATTGTCTTTTTTGTCTTTTTTGTATTGTCTTGTAACTTTTTGACTGCACTGTCTTTTGTTCTGCACTGTCTTGTCTGTCTTGTTTGTCTTGTCCTGCACTGTTTGCACCAGGTTAAACAGTTACACTTTATGTGGCTAGGACTTACTGAATCCTTAGCCCTGTCTTTGTTTTAAGTAGCACCACAATCCTGGAAAAACGTTGTCTCATTTCACTGTGTACAGCTATATATGGTTGAAATGACAATAAAAGCTTCTTGACTTGACTAGGAAATTTAATGCAAAATAGTGTGAAAACTCAGTCTTTTCTTGTAGAGCAGGGGTGGCCAACCTGCGGCTCTTTGCCCAGTTTCATGCAGCTCTTACGTTCATATCGAAGTTTGAATTTGTGTCTTTTTAATGTGCGTGTTCGCTTCGCTTGAGTCCAATACGGTATTTTCGTCAAAGGCGCATGTGATTGAGATGAAAATACCCCAAAGTTTCCCAGTAGGAGCAAGATCATTTGAGTAAACAATTTGTGTCAAGTTCGCTCTCAAAATGGCATCGAAAAAAAGGTGATGTTAATGTGTGCCCATGTGTATGATGCGGCTCTTTGTGGTAACACAATAAAAAATGTGGCTCTTGGTCTCTGACTGGTTGGACACCCCTTTTGTAGAGCATTGCTTATAGAGAAAATTGCTTACAATCTTTCTTAAAGAAGACATTTATAAAAGTCATATTACACTAGAGCAGTGTTCCAAGGGTTGATAAGGATTAATTGATTAAATATATAGATAAATAAAAAAATAAATACATTTAAACGAAGACATTTCTTAGGCTGAAATAATGCTAACTGAAAATGTCAGATTTTATTAAGATTGTCTGGTTAAATAAGTATATTATAGATTTTTTTAACATTTATTCAGGGGCTTGAGCAATTAGTAAAGATGCAATTTACTGTCTCTCTGGATCCTGTCTATTACTAATTATGTTGGCTTTGTAGAAGCTTAGCCAAAAATTTATAAATAGTAACTCCTCCTAGGGCTTTCGAGCCACATGCACCAAATTCGGATATGTTGTAGACCCTGGTCTGAAGTTTGTTGCTATTACTTTTCTAAGCGATCTGAGTACCGGTACCTCTGGTACCTGGTCTCAAAATGGCCTTTTTTCCCATAGACTCCCATTATAAACTTTGGATATTTATGACTCGGCAAGCTTTCGAACGATCTACACCAAACTCGGCCAGCTCCTTTATGGTGATACTCTGAATAAAGTTTTAAATTGGTGTACCGACTGGCCTTTCGGTTGTGCCGCAGCCCCACCCCAAAATATGCAAAATCAAAAAACATTTTCCAACATTGACATGTCATACAGTATATCAAAACACTCAGAACAATGAGGGGAACTTCCTCACGGGTATTCTGATGACATCATGTGACGTCACGTGATGTCATGTGAAAATCAAAAATTAGCACAACATGGGCATGTCATATATCAAAACACTCAGCCCAATGAAGGGAATTACCTCACGTGTATTCTGGTGATGTCACAACATCGTCAAAGCCAACATCAAAGTTTGTCGCAACGAACTTTACAAATCTAATTAACCCTTTGTAATTTGTGTTTTAACACAAAATATATAAAATATTTATAAATAAAGTTAAATTATAATAATAATTATCTTGAAATCTAATGTGTCATTAGATTAACAATTCTATACCATTGTTGATTTTTATAGTGTTGGTCTTTGTTGTTCTCTCAGCTGATTAATCAGGAGTAGTTTCAGTCTACCTTAAGGTGTGAATTGGGGGCAGGGCTTACCTATTTAAATTGAAGGTGAACCAGCCTACTCTTCAGTGTGCTTTAACTCTCTTCATTTGAATATATTGTCTTCTGGTAAAGTAGGTTCCTAACTTTTGTATACTATCTGCTTAACTCACTTTGTTCTAGAGTAGTGTGATTTGAATTGTTATATTCTATACCATTGTTGATTTTTATAGTGTTGGTCTTTGTTGTTCTCTCAGCTGATTAATCAGGAGTAGTTTCAGTCTACCTTAAGGTGTGAATTGGGGGCAGGGCTTACCTATTTAAATTGAAGGTTCTCCGCTACAGACTTACAGTTTGTAAGTATCTCTCTCTCTCATTGTAAACTTAGTGTCTAATACTGTTTTGCTATATTCTACCATACCTTAATTCTCACTCTTGTTTGACTGCAAATATGTGCCTTAAACCCATCTCTGTACTCAATTCCTACTCTCGCAGACGCTCTCATCCACAGAGCAGAGGTCACAATCCCAGTAACCTCATCTACCCTCCTCTGTTGTGTAAGTCTCAAACAGTGGTGGTAGGTGGGCTCTGGAATTGCCAGTCTGCTGTGAAAAAGCTGATTTTATCTCTGCTTTAACTTCCCATTACTCCTTTGATTTTCTTGCACTAACAGAGACCTGGATATCCCCACAGAACACTGCTACACCAGCTGCTTTATCCTCTGCCTATGCTTTCTCTCACTCACCACGAGAAACAGGCAGGGGTGGTGGTACAGGTTTATTGCTGTCAAAGAAATGGTGCTTTACACCACTCCTCTTTTCTCATTTAACCATCTCCTATTTTGAATTCCATGCCATTTCAGTTACTTCTCCAATTAACCTTGTTATCATTGTTGTTTACCGCCCTCCTGGTCCCCTAGGTGACTTCCTGGAAGAAATGGACACACTGCTTAGTGCTTTCCCTTCTGATAGCTCCCCCCTGACAGTGCTTGGTGACTTCAACCTCCCCTCTGACAAGCTACATTCTTCTTCCCTCCTGTCTCTTCTCGACTCATTCACACTCACACTCAACAGCTACATCCCCACACACAAAGGAGGCAATGTGCTGGACCTGGTTTTCACCCGTCCTTCTCCAGCTACAGACGTGACTGCTACCCCACTACACGTCTCTGATCATCATCTGGTATCCTTCACCATCACTCTCCCTACCCTACCTAAAACTAACTCTCACCCCCTCGCTCTTACCCGCCGCAACCTTTACTCTGTCTCCCCTTCTTCTGTAGCTTCTGGCACTCTTTCTTCCCTTCCTGATCCTGAGTCTTTTTCCTCACTACCCTTGGACTCGGCCACAGATACTTTCCTCTCATCTCTTTCCTCAACTATGGACTTCCTCTGCCCTATGTCCACTAAACCCAAGAAAACTTCTTGTTTTGCTCCTTGGCTTTCAGATGTGCTGCGCAACAATCGAAGAGAGCTAAGATCATCAGAGAGAAAGTGGAAGAAATCACAACTTGATGCAGATCTTGATGCTTACCGAACACTCATGGCCAAGTTCTCCTCAGATGTGACTTCTGCCAAGACTTCCTTCTACAAGGAAAAGCTGGAAGCTTCCTCACATGACCCTCGGAAATTCCACAACATCATCTCTTCTCTGCTCAACCCCCCGGCTCCACCTTCTTCATCCTCCCTGACTGCAGAAGACTTTGCTTCTTTCTACCAGGAGAAGATTGAGGAAATCTGCCGGAACTTCACTTCAGCTCCGACTGCACTTACATCTCAGAGTATGGATTCCCCTACACCTTTGTTGTCGCATTTCTCAACTGTAACAGCAGAAGAGATTCTAAAACTGATCCAGTCTTGCAATCCTACCACCTGCCCATTGGATCCACTCCCTTCCACTATGCTCCAGACCATCTCGCAAGACCTTCTGCCCTTCATTACCACTATCGCCAATATATCCATAGCATCTGGTCAGGTACCAACTACTTTCAAGAGAGCAAGGGTTATTCCCATCCTGAAGAAACCTGCTCTGGATCCATCAGACATCAGTAACTACAGACCGGTATCACTTCTCTCGTTTCTTTCAAAAATTCTTGAACGCATTGTCTTTAATCAACTGTCTGTCTATCTCTCACAGAATAACCTCCAAGACCCCAACCAGTCTGGCTTTAAAGCAGCTCATTCCACAGAGACAGCCCTTTTAGATGTCTCTGAGAAACTACATGCTGCTAGATCAGCCAAACTCTCATCCGTCCTGATCCTCCTTGACCTTTCAGCAGCGTTTGATACGGTCAACCATAAGACTCTCTTAGCCACCCTCAGGAGTCTTGGGATTTACCGATCAGCTTGGGAATGGTTCGCTTCCTACCTGGAAGGACGCTCATATCAGGTAACATGGAGGGGAGTGACATCTGCTCCACGCAGACTCTCCACTGGCGTCCCACAAGGCTCAGTACTTGGTCCTCTTCTTTTCTCCCTGTATACTCACTCTCTTGGTGAAGTTATTTCCTCACATGGGTTCTCTTACCACTGCTATGCTGATGATACACAACTTATCTTCTCTTTCCCACCCGCAGATGCCACAGCTTCTGACCGGATCTCAGCATGTCTGGCAGAAATTTCATCATGGATGACTGCTCATCAGTTAAAGCTTAATCCTAGCAAAACTGAGCTGCCCTTCATCCCAGGTGATTCATCCCCAGGTCATGATCTTGCTATATCCTTGCACAACGATCTGATCTCCCCTTCAGCCACAGCTCGCAACCTTGTGGTAACCATGGACAATCAGCTGTCCTTTTCCTCTCATGTTGCTAATGTGACTCGCTCATGACGGTTTCTTCTCTACAACATTAGAAGGATTCGGCCATTTCTGTCCACACAGGCTGCTCAGGTACTTGTTCAGTCTCTTGTCATTTCTAGACTGGATTACTGCAATACACTGCTGGCAGGTCTACCTATGAACGCAATCCGTCCTCTGCAAATGATCCAAAATGCAGCTGCCCGGCTTGTTTTCAACCTGCCAAAGTTCTCGCATACCACCCCGCTGCTGCGATCCCTCCACTGGCTTCCGGTAGCTGCACGCATCAGATTCAAAACACTGATGCTGGCCTACAAAGCCAAAAATGGACCAGCTCCCTCTTACCTCAAAGCCCTCATCACTCCGCGCACTGTACCCCGCACCCTCCGATCTACCAGCACTGCTCGACTGGTTCCACCATCTCTCAGGGTAAGAGGCAAGTATACTACAAGACTCTTCTCTGTACTGGCACCAAGGTGGTGGAATGAACTTCCCCTAGAGGTCCGGACAGCTGAGTCACTGGATATTTTCAAGCGGCGGTTGAAGACCTACTTATTCAGGAAACACTTCAACTAGCACTTCTTTCCTTATCTTTCGCATTTTAAAAAAAGAAAAAACAAACAAAAAAAAACCCTTTGACACTTTTTCATTGTAACTTTGAACAAATGTTTTAAACTCATGGTATCTTAAGTATGTAACTTAGTGAGCCAGCATTAATGTATTCAATGTTAGAGATTTAAGCACTTATGTACGTCGCTCTGGATAAGGGCATCTGCCAAATGCTGTAAATGTAAATGTAAATGTGTCATCCCCCATTTCACATATTTAAAAGATTTAAAAGGAGCATTTCAAATACCTCTAGACTGAATACATGTTCCTTGCATTTCTCTTGTAGCAACACATCTATCGTGTCAGTTAGAATACGTTTTTTTTCTGAAAAGTAGGCCCGGTAGCTCTTTCGTTTGGCATCAAGTGTTAATGTATAGCTTATCTTTGCAGACAAATCTAAACAAACACAATAAAAGAAAAAGAAATAACCACAATGATAAGCTTCTTGAAGTCAAACATTCCCTTGTAATTTTATGAGAAAGGCAAAGGTTATGTGTTTAAATAATGTAGAAAAATATTGGAACCTTGTTTGGCAGTATTCGGCCTCGTCATTTTGAAACACAATTTTACTGTGTTTGTTAAAGGTTTGTTGCAGTCAACGTCTCTGGTGGGGATTTTGGATGGGCTGAAAGTTACTGTGTTCTGTAAATCCACAGTGGGTCTGGATCTGTACATTTACACAAAACACAACACCATATGTAAATATGCATATGGAACATCAAACTACGCAACAGCATTTCCACATGTCCTGCGATGGGTTGGCACTCCGTCCAGGGTGTATCCTGCCTTGATGCCCGATGACGCCTGAGATAGGCTCAGGCTCCCCGTGACCCGAGGTAGAAAATGAGTAAGTGAGAGAGTGAGCATTTCCACATTAATTTGGATTTGAGCAGATAGAAAAAAAGCTTAAAGCTTAAATTAGTTCTGGTGCTGTTATTTGCTATCAGAAGCAACATAATTAGCTGATCTGTCTTCAATTATCCTCAGTGAGTCCCACATTATCTTTGTTCCACATTAGCAGTGACAAAGAAAAGTGCTGAAATTGATAACGTCATCCCTTCATAACCCAGATGAACATATCAGAACTGAAATGCCAGACCTTAAAAGCAAGACAGCTCCTTTGGAACCGACAGCAAGATCTGGCAGTTGGTCTTTACTAAGGTCCAGAGCAGCTGTACTCAGAGAAATACCAAAAAACTGCAGTCCATTGCGCACAGACGAGCCTGTGATTCTCTGTCAAAAAAAAAATAAAAAACAGAAAAAGAAAATTATTTACAGGACTATTATTTACAAAATTACAAATCATGATCATTCTAATGAGTCTGTAGAGGATAGATGTGAGTGTTAGCTGAACATCCAGCCAAAATACACACAGTGATGTAGACAGGGGGTTGTGGATGGAATGGGGTTCTGCTCCTCATGCCTAATTTACTGGTCCAGAAAGGACAGTCATTTCCTGGACCAGACAAAATACCCCCTTTTTTCTTCGATGTATTGAAGAGAGCTCTTACAACTGAATTCTTGTTTGTTAAGTATGTATAGTGTATTTGTTTTGTTGGACATAAGTGAAATTACAGTATTGAAAATTAAAGTAATTAAGAACATCCTGCTTAACGTAATGGAAAATAAATTGTGAGTTTTACTAATTCAAACATAATTCCCTGTGAATAAGATCTATGGCTGCTTTATAATTATGTTTTGGGTCAATTTCTAGTGTTATGTTGTATGATGGAGTCAAAAATGACTCACATTAGGTTATATTTAACCCAAAACTGTTTTATATTTTTATATTTTTATATATATATATATATATATAATCTCATCTGATCATAATCTCATCAATGATTTACAAAAAAGCAAAAATTTTCCAAAATTAAAATGTTAATGCAAAATTAAACATTATGTGAATCATCAGGTCTTTCACAACCCTATGTATTATAATACATTTTAAATAAACCATAATCATAATAGGATGCTGTACACTTGTTCCTGTCTGACCTGGGAGAAAGTGGGGGCAATGTCTCCATTTCTCCCATTAAAGATGTAGATGCTGCCCTGGTTATTCTCTTCTAGAGGTGCTCCTACCACTACATCCACCAGGCTGTCTTCATTTAGATCTGCAGGGCTCGCCAGCGTCAGGCCAAACCTCCCCCTTTGTCCTGGGATTCCCTTCACTGCCCCAATGTATTGTAGCTGTAAACCGTGTACAGAAAATGTCTGCAGGTTGCTAAAGAATTCTTCATGTTAAGTAACAAGCCACTTTTTGGATAAAATCACTGGAAGATGTCTGGTATACAGTCATATTTAATAGAAAATGTACCGGCCAGTTTTCTTATAAAACAAAAGGTATTTTTTTAACCAATATATTTTAGGAAGTCCTGTTTTTGCATAAGCATTTTAATAAGATTTTGGTGGCTCAAGATCACATAACATCTAAACAGTTGAATATTGACCCATATATAGCAATATAGCAATTTTACACAATTTATGTGATACTTGTTTCTAGACTAAAGAAGCCACTTGGCCATGGGTATACTATATAATATTATTGACCAAGCTGGGGAAAAATATTATAGGAAAATAAGCAATTAATGCTCAACAATGTGATGGTTTAAGGGTTAATTTTGGGCCAGTATGGGATGAATATGGAGTTTTTAGTACCCAAGCTAATTGTATTAAAATTAATTGTGAAAAGCTTCTATACAGATTACATTAAAAACAGGAAGCAACTTTAATTTATTGATCAAATTTAAGTTTTATTTTACAAAGTAATAAAAGTGGAGACTTCCGAGACTGCAAACAGGATTGTTGAAGATGTTGAGAATAAGACAACACTTCAGCTTTGATACTTTATCACTGTTGTGTTTACTTTTTACCTGGGACACAAAAGATCTTTGAAAGGTGTAGATGAAGACTTTTCCTTCTTGATCCTCCTCATTATACAGTGGAGCAGAAACAAGTAGGAGGTCTGCGAAGTTGTCCAAATTCAAGTCCACAACACATAACTCAGCACCATAATAGGCACCAATTTGAGGCTGAAAAAATGGTGACAGGGTCTCAATTTCATCTGAGACTGGGAAATACACAGTTCACTTTACTAGGCCTAGGACTGAACAGTGTGTGCTGGAGCTGTGAGATGCATCTCAATGCAGCATTTTTTACTGCTATTACTAGATGAATAAAATTACCTCGGGAGGATCCAGTGCCTGAAAGACATTGTCTCCATTGTATATGATCACTGCCCCCATGTGCTTATCTCTTGGAGCTCCCTGAATGATGTAGAATTGGCCAAAGGATGTTTGTGCTACTGCCATGGAATAACCTGTGAACACAGAACAAGCAGGTAGGAGTTTTGCTTGGTCATGTTACATGTTTGCTCACAGTCTGATCCCTACCTTATATCCTAGCATTATGCAGTATTCATAGATTCAATACAAACATATTATTTGATATACAGAAAATATAGTTGGAACAGCTATCCAAACTCCTGTAATTTCTTTCTTTTTATTCTAAAAAAGAAAAAAGGTAGCAAGTAATTCACCAAGAAGTGCTAAAAGTTATAAAAAAAATCCGGTTATTGACTCCTGGTTAACATCTCGGCTGGGTTTCATTAAAACATACAGACTTCTTTTCTCATTGAAAATTCTCTAATTAACTAATAAGTGTTTCCAGAAGCCCTTCGTACTGAACATAGTACATAAAGGCGTTGAGTTAATTGATTTATTGACCTTCGACTTAGCAGATTCAACAGTGAACTACCTTCAACTCGTTTGTCAAATCTCTTATATTGAAGACTTTAAAATCCTTGATCCTTGATGTTTAAAGCACATATTATGTATATTGACAGTACTGTATATAAACATCATAATGCAGACCCACACTATATGGATAACAGTATATTGACACCTAAGTGCTGAATATCTAATACACATTGGAATCGTCATTAGTTCCTGTGAAGAAATCTTAATGTTACAGCCTACAAAGACATTCTAACTTTAGCGTGACTCTAACTTTACGGCAACAGTTTTGGAGAAGATCTACATGGGGGTCAGGTGCCTGCCAACTTTTGTCCATATAGTGTTTATGGATACCTGAACAAAACATTGTTCATGTAATATCCCAATTTAAATTTACATTACTTAGATTAGTTTAGAAGGGCATCTCACCTAGATAACTTTCATTACCGTTGCCCTTTTGAAAGGAGTTTAGTGGTGTTCCTTTTGTACTGCTGTACTTCTGATAACCACCTTTCCACTGAAATGCTCCAACTGCACTCATTATCACGTCACTCTAAAGACACATAAAAATATCAGCTTACACCAAGGACTCAGTATCGATGTAATACTAGACTAGATAATATTGGTATTATTTAATTAAAAGTAAAAAAAAAAAAAGAAAAAAGAAAATTAATGTCAATCAATGCTGTTTAAAAAAATGAAAGGTTTTACCTACATTTTCATCAAAGTCTGCAGTGAAGCCATCCTGTGCAAATTCCATCCTGGTGGAGTCTCCTGAAGTCTGGGTTCCTAATAAAGTAATAATACCACGAATGACACTTATTGTAAATGCCACCAGAAAATCAAATCTTTTCTTTTTTCAGTAGCTACAATATATTCTGAAGATAGGTTTACTTGCATACCCTCAATTGCAATGATATTCGCTTCCAGTGTTTTTTGAATTTCCTTCAATACAGAAAAGTCATTCACTTTAAATACATGTTTATTGTCTGGATCCGACGCAATAGTATTCAACTCTTGTTCTGCTGCATACTTTTGAAAGGCATCGCCGACCTAGTGAAGAAAAAAATAACAGCATAAATAGAGACACATTGAACACAGCATAGTTCCGAAATTCACATCTCTCCTATACACTAATACTTAGTAGTACTAAGTGCTAACTAGTTATAAATATTATATCATAGTATGTTAGTAGACTTTACAGATCTATGAGTTTATATAGCTTTATGAATGGGTAATGTAGGGAAATCTCTTACCCCTATAGCATAGCGAATAATGTTCTTTCTCTCTGCATTCTGAACAGCATCTGACAGTGGAATTTTGTCATTTGATTGGCCATCAGTGATGACCACCAACACTCTGTTAACATTTTCTCTGGCCCCTGCCCTACTGGTAAATACTTCATCCCTGCACAAAACAAATGAACTGATTGTAAACATTGCATCCATTTATCTTTTTTAATAAGAAAGATCAATGTTAAACATTTTGGCTTTTAGATGCATTCAGGATACTCACACAACTTTGTTGATAGCAGAGGCTGTGTAGGTCACACTACCCATTTGTCTGATTTTACGTATTTGTTCAGTGCTTGAAAATGTGTTGAATTGTACGTGTATTTCACAATTAAAAGAATATTGTGCAACTGCAAACTGAAATGGAAAATAGCATTCACAATAAATTGTATTTTCTTTTTACAGCAAGTTTCTATCAATCTAATTTGCAAAACCAGCATGAAAGTTTAAATCTTTATTAAATGGCTGTTTGTTATAAACTAAACTTTAATAATGAGCCCCATAAGTCCAGAAGGACATTTTGCTTCAGTATGCCATTTTATTTATTTATTTATTTGTTTGTTTGTTTATTTATTTATTTATTTATACCAAAAAAAATAATGATTTTAAGGCCAGTGTGTTATCCAGATATCTCTAACAATTGGTTCCTATAGTTTTGTTAACCTAAAAATATCTGGTCCACTACAAAAGGTTTTGTGTTTTATGTTGTTTAACACTTCTAGATTTAAATACCAGAAATCCCAAACTCTCATCTCATATCCATCTTTTGTTTCAAACTCAATGTCTTTGGTGTCAAGCACAAACAAATGAATTGGCCTTACTATTCCAATCGTTTCATGGAGGACTGTCAAATGAATTTCAGAAACTTGGTTCTTTGTTCTGCTCTCTGTTCTTTTCATGTAGCACTAATGATGGTCAGCAGCTCTGCCACCTTAATTAGGACCCATATTGTTTTTAATTATTTCTTCTTAACAATTTTATCTTGGTACTTGGAGTTGTGTTTGGAATGTATTTAAAGATGCATAATCATGTAGCTGTAGTATCTGGCAACAGGGTGTTCAGTCCCATAACTATAAAATCATTCAAATATATTAGATAGACAAAGAGGTTTCTGCACATGCCTGAAAATCTCTGTCTTTGAACTCGTTAATCATGTTTATAACAAAGTTCTTCATTAGAGTAAAATCACTCTGGATAACACTTCCAGAGCCATCCAGCAAGAAAGCAATATCTGTTCCTGATGGACAATCTAAAGAAAGCATGAAAACAAAATTATAAGAATAGAGAACAAAAGTTTTGGATTTTTATTGCTGCTAGCTCTTCATATGAAATACCTCTCAAAGTGTGTGGTATAGGACTATTGGAAACCAGGTTAAAACACATGCCATTGTATGAAGTAAACTGCTCACAGTCCTTGGGAATGGTTGGGCCACAGACCTGAAAAATAATGTTTTTTCTTTTACTTAATGGGAAATGGTTAAACTAAAATGAACATTTCACGGATAATTTAAATCTAGATTTTTATATAGAAACAAAACATACAATGGGATATCAGACCCACTATTTAAAGGTGGGGTGCACAATGTTTGAGAAATGCTTCAGAAAACTGAGTCGGGCCAACTAACAAAACAAACATGTTGTCACGATGCAGGACACAGGCGAGTGAGGATCCAAATGCAGATTTTAGAGTTTTTAATCATACAAAACACAAATGCAGCTAAACAGACAGGCAGACAGAACAAGGCAGCAAACAGGGCTAACAGGAAACAGGAACAGGCACACCAACATCCAACATACAAAAATGACCAACACCAGGGAAGTGAACAAACAGAGTATATATAGCTGACAGGAACCAATGACAAAGCAGAGACAATCAAAGACAAAGACAACACACATGAGGAGATGAATGAGTACAATTAATGTCCATGGAAACCAAATAGTGGGCGGAGCAAACAATTAGCCACAGGGAAAGACAGCAGACAGAAACAGGACAGAAACACAGACAGACTCATTACACATGTACAGTACCCAATTAGCAGAAAGGGGTATGTCTTGTCAATATGTGGTGGAGAGAGTGTTCAGTGCCCATGTCTGACATTAGCCAAAAGCGATTGAAACATTGACATGGAGGATACCCGCCATTACCTCTGCCTCGGGTTCTAGGTGTTGAGCATCGTCTTCTGCGTGAAACTGACCTGTATTACCATAGTAACTCATTGAGTTCATTTACTGATAAAAATATCCCCTCGGCCAGCTGCCCCAGCAGGTTCCGCCATAATAGTTACCTGGGTTACATATGTATGTGTGGGGCGGAGCTATCAAAACAGGGGTGACACCCAATTGGGTTAGGGGCATGTTTGTTTTGGTGATTTCAAATGTGAACATTGGCTTTCAAACATCGTGCACCCCACCTTTAAGATCAATCCTGACCTGAGTCATGTCAGTTTTTCTCTACCTGAGTTGAAATCACTGTGTATCTTACCAATACGTTTGAAGACTTGCGATCTTTAGTCATTGACAACCCAAGTGACATGTTGACAGCCTCAGAGGGAACTGTGACAAGATTTAGCATGTAGTTAAATGTGGGTCAAGGGAGTACCATTTCTGGGATATTCTTTTGATAAAAAAAATTCGCATAAGCTTATGATTAATAAAAATTGTGTCTGCATTAGTACCATTAATTTGCATTGGTGAACATTGTCCGTTACTAACAGCACACGTGTAGACTTTCCCTCTTTGATTCTGACTTTGGAGTAATGGATCACTCACAATCACACTGAGAAGAAAAGGAAAATGTTAGCGATATGAACATGGACCTTACCTGACTTCATAATCTGCTGTTTCCACATCGAGTTTCACTAATTAACTTTATTTACTACAACAAACCACATATTGGATATGTCACAGAGAAAAGGATGGGTTTCCTTTTGAGTCTGGTTCCTCTTAGTTTCTTCCTCATATCAGCTCAGGAAGTCTTTCCTTTACACCATAGAATCTAATCCTGTAAAGCTTCTTTGAGACAATTCCCACTGTTAAAAGTGCTATACAAATTAAATTGTATTTAATTGAATTGAATATTTGCATTATATACAATTTGCAATTGTTTTTACAAAGGCTTGTGATACCTTTCTTCCTAATGAGGAACAAGACTTCTGAGGTCTTGGTGGGGTTGCTTGGATTAAGGTATTAAGGGCAAAATGACACCGCCCTTTAAATACAGCCTCACACACATTCCTGAATCATTTCTAATTATAATACTTGGCCTATCAGAAGCTTTTAAAAGTCATTACATCACTGTTTAGAAAGAATCAACTTATTGTATGTATACATTTGACTGGAATTTGGAGTGAAATAATGCTGAAACCAACTGTTTTAAAATAAACAACGTAATTGGCTTGTCACAAGAAATGTATGTAAATGTATAGACCACAAATTACAGTAGAAGGCACGTGTCATTGTAGTATTGTGTTTCTCACCTGTCCTGATCTCGCTGTATCACTTTGTAGCCGAAGGCTATGTTTTGGGGTTGGGTAAAATCTTTCCATGGATTTGGATCAATGTTGAAAGCCAACACTGTCTGAGATACTAAAATAAAAATAATTTTAAATAATTAAAAAAAAAACAGGATACATTACCTTTAATAGTAAACAAAATTATTTATGTATTACTTAGATGACAATTAACATTGAGTATATGAATTTTATTATTATTTAAATTTGAAAGAACGTAAGTATTCAGAGTTGAGTTAAACATACATTTGATCTTTAATAGTCTGAATGCTATTGATGTGTAAAAACTGGCTAATGCATGCTCAATTCATAAATTTAGCACTGAATTTTCCTCCAGGTGGAATGGCCTCTTCTAGAATGACTCGACTCCATCCACAGGGCCTGAGGGCTTACTGAACAACTTGATGAGGATGAAATTGTATAGACCATCAGAGTCATCATCAAAACACAAAATAAGAAAATATCTTTTGGAAAACATGTCCAGTACAATAAAAGGGACATTTAGTACTGGTGCCAATACCTTAATATCATGCATCAACAGGCATGCTGTGGAAGCAGAGGCATGGCCAGGAACACTATAATCCAACGGCCGGGCATTTGCAGCAATGTTGGCTAGTGGTGTGCAGCATGTCACAAATGGCAATTGGTGAATCCATCAGCCACCCCAAAAGTGCCACTACACCCATTACCGGTAATCAAGGTCTCCTTAGAGCAGTTGACATGGGGATATCAGTTTGTGTTAATGCTCATGGATTATGCAACATAATATGAATGCCCAGTGGATTAGGCAATAATATGAATGCCCAGCTATGAGAAATCACACCAGGAGATAAAGTTCTCTTTTTACTACCCACATCAAACTTCATGCTTTCATGACCTCTAGACTGGACTATTGTAATGCGTTACTAGGTGGCTGTCCTGCATCTTTAATAAATAGGCTACAGTTAGTCCAAAATACAGCTGCCAGAGTTCTCACTAGGACAAGAAAGTATGACCATATAACCCCAATTTTATCATCTCTACACTGGCTACCTGTTAAGTTTAGAATTGATTACAAGCTACTGCTACTTACATACAAGGCTCTTAATGGTTTAGCTCCCATGTATCTAACCAGTCTTCTAACACATAGAGATAGTCCTTCGGGCTATCTCTGATCACAAAGCTCAGGACTCCTGGTAGTTCCCAGAATATCTAAGTCCACTAAAGGTGATAGAGTGTTCTGTTATTTAGCTCCCAAACTTTGGAACAGTCTTCCTGATAGTGTTCGGAGCTCAGACACACTTTCCCAGTTCAAATGCAGATTAAAAACTCATCTCTTTAGTCAGGCATACACATAATACATCCCATAATATTGTGCACTATTACATTAGACTTGCACATTTTTTATGAACAGCAGACATGTTAATCCCTCTACACTGCTTCTCTCTTTCTACCCATCCCGAGGCATCCAGACATTGTACCAGCTCCGATCGTCTTCCGTGCGATGAAGATTTTGAGATGAGGCCGACTCTGTGCGAATCCTGAGACATCTACAGATCTACCAGCTCCAGTTGGACTCTGTGATCCTAAAGAGGAGATCTGAACTCCATGTGATCCTTACACCAATACAACATTTGTTTGAATGTATATTTGTAATCACACCCTCCAGTGTCACCCATATGAGGATGGGTTCCCCTTTGAGTCTGGTTCCTCTCAAGGTTTCTTCCTTTACCAATTTAAGGGAGTTTTTCCTTGTCACTGCTGCAGACTATGAGGTTAAGCAAATGGATAGATGTGGGGCAATGGCAAATTTACCACCTCAACCTCCTAAAACCACAGAAAGAGGCGGCCCCTGTGGCATTAATGATGGTAGTTTGGGAGAGGAAGAAGCTGGGACCAGAGCTAAAATTAAAATCATCAAATTCATTCACATTCATTCTGTGTAGCCTGTGTAGACAAGTCAACTCATTGACTGGATTTAAAAAAGGGACATTGACAGATACCCATGACTCTAATATCCAGCAAAAAACAGGCTTTTAATAAAAACTCTTTGGTTTACACCAATTCTTCACAGTTCTTTTTTTGATTGGTTGCAGCCCCAGCAGCTCATGGACAGAATCCTCTGGATCATGGGCAGGAGCACCCCACATTGACAAGACCACAGATACACCCTAGACCTAAGATCAAAATGGGGTGCAACAGTTCCTGGGGCTGGCTGGCTATTATACTTCATATCATATGTTCATACCTAACTATTTGGAGGTCACAAGCCCACTGACTGATCTAGCTAAAAAGGAAGCACCAGACATGATCCAGTGGATAGAGCCATGTCAGCAGACTTTCACTAAGGTAAAAGCTGCATGATGTGTTGGACTGTTTTTGCATTCTCCTGACTTCTCTTTCCCTTTTGTTTCACAGACTGAACAGACATGGCTGCTGGCCATGTTGTCCCAGGTGGTGGAGGGGAGGAGTACCCTGTGCTGTATATTAGTCACAAACTATTGGTGAGGGAAACTAAACACAGCAACAGAGAAGGAGTGCCTGGCCATCAAGTAGGTTGTCCTTACTCTCCTTCACCCTCTGTTTGGACCACCCCTTGCTCCAGTGGCTCCAACACATGAAGGATGCCAACATGAGGATCGTTGGTATCTATCTATACAGCCTTTTAACTTCCAGTTCCACAGGCCCAGTGCACATCCCAGACCATTATGAATCCCACAGTTAGACATGAGCATAAATCCATCCAAATCCATCCAGGAAAGATCATATACCAAGAGTTTCTGAATGGTAGCTTTGACATTGATTCTAGCTTTGAAGGTTGTGTGTCTGTGACACTTTGTGTTTTTTTTCAGTAATACATAATACGTTTGTTTATATTCCTGAAGCTTTTATCCAAAGTGAGTAACATTTGAGACTTACATACATAAAGGCAGACGCCCTTATCTACAACAACAGAAGAATAATGACAATTGTATTTGGCCTTTTTAAAATCTCACTATGTTACTAATAACCTAATAATATAACTAACCAGTGCATCTGTGTTTGTATTTTAATCTAAGGCCCTTATTTTGCCTACTCACTGTATATTCACTTTCTCTCACACTAACACACAAACTCGTATATATCTTCCATTAAGAAATTTCTTTTCTGCCTCTGTTTCACATGAGACAAATATATTTACTCTAATGTACATACAAATGCCCTTTACACTTAAAAGTAAAGTTTTTTAGTTCAAGGTGCATTCATGTCACTTTCATTAATAACTTAAATCTTCACCTCAAAATCGAACTGGTATGAAAAGTACAAACAATTAAAAAGCATATCGTACATCGTCTCTTCCGGATAAGATGACCTCTAACGCTTTAAAAACGCTTTATTAATAACGCTTTATTAATAAACACTTCAAAACATTTGAGTGTAACAGTTAAGCAGGAATTTTAAAATGAAGGTTAAAGTGTACGCTTAATGGACACCTTATTAAACCCTTCTATTCCCATAGAATGGTCTGTGACAATTAGCCTGTTTGACTTCCTTATTGTCCTTAATGTGGCTGTTAATACATAAGACCTGCAATAGTGATAGTAGAGATCATAATGGACAAGAATCTGAATACATTTATTCGAAATAGAGTTGATAGAAGATAGAAGTGATGAAGACACCTAGTCTGATCTTACCAGAAATCAGGAAAATGTACAATGCAAGATTCCAGTCCATATTCTATCCTGTCATCAGATTCAGAATGACTGGGTAGGTGAAAAGAGTAAAGTTGAGGAAATAGAAACAGAAGAAGTGTTTTGAAAATGTATTGCACACTCGATGTAGTAAGCCTTGCACACCACTGTGGGAGTGGCATAAATTGCTTAGAGGAAATCAGTGCACAGATGGCTGTGAGGGACCTCCTATCCCACCAAAGGGCGAAGTCAGCTGCAGGCCAGACAGCTTGTGGGTATACGGAAAGCAGAGGCGTTTGTGAATGGAAGGCAGAGTCAACCAGAACAACTGTTAGAGTCCACACACCTGTGATTAATCACACTAATGATTTGCTCTTTCTTTCGGTGAACTCGGGCAAAAAGAGAATAACAGAAAAAAGAGGGAAGACAAAATAGAGCAAAAGAGAGAGAGGAAAAACGTGCTGCTGAGTTTTGTGTGTGATGAACGTGTGTGTGCTCCGTAAAACACTGAACCTGAAAGCAAAATAAAGCTATTTTGGTTGAATACTTGGTTGAATACTGTGGTGGTGGTGTGCTGTGGCCCAACAGGAAAAGGAGCTGCAATTATTTTCCAATAACAGCATGTCCTGGAATGTTATATTCCACATGTACTACTGCAAAACTCAAATAATTCTAAAAATAACACATCACAGTTTTTAGCCATTTGGACATTATGCTAAATGTTGTGTAATATTTTGTGAAACAAGTTAGTTCCTCAACACTTGGTAATCTGTAGTTCCCTCACAAGCTTCTCTTTTCTCTCTCTCCTTCTCAAAGCTACTGTAATAAGACCAACACTTGCTGCTTAACTTGTTGACAGTTTTCTGTTATGAAGACTCCTATAGAAACAGATTTACCTCAAAACAATGAGACCAACTGGTGCAAAGAAATCATTGGTCTAAATAAATTTCACAAGATGGCATCCCAGACCATTATGAATCCCACAATTAGAAATGAGCATAAATCCATCCAGATGCAGGAAAGATCATATACAAAGTGTTTCTGAATGGTAGCTTTGACATTGATTCTAGTTTTGAAGGTCATGACATGAAAGTATTTTTTTTTGTGTGTGTGTGACACTTTTTTGTGTTTTTTTTCAGTAATACATTATACATTTGTTTATGTTCCTGAAGCTTTTATCCAAAGTGAGTAACATTTGAGACATTTAGATGCATAAAGGCAGACATCCAATTAAACACTTATCCATTCATGTCACTTTCATCAATAACTTAAATCACCTCAAAATCTAACTGGTATGAAAAGTACAAACAATTAAAAAACATCTTGTACATGATCTCTTCTGGATAAGATGACAAAGCTAATGCTTTATTAATAAACACTTCAAAACATTTGAGTGTAACAGTTAAGCAGGAATTTTAAAATGAAGTTTAAAGTGTATACTTAATGGACACCTTACAGTATTAAACACTCCTATTCTCATAGCAGTGTGTCCTTCTGGTCAGTACTCTGACACCTTAACCACTAGGCTACCACATCCCATGTTACTTTCTACTTTACAATCTGATTTAATAAGCCACATCTGATCAGGTAACAATGAACAATGTCTACACCACACAAATAATTCAGTGCATCTGATTATCTCAAATACATGAAAAAAATTAATCTAATCTATATATAATGTTCGGCAAAGAAAGCTCAGACGTGAAAACTATTCTATATTCTTCATCTGTACTCTGTGCCTGGAATTGTGTTGTCATTGTTATTGGAGGATCTCATGCAAAGAGATAGAATATAATTGGATTTTAGAGATTTTTAAAGTCATAGAAGCGCTACACAATTCATCACCGAGAATATTAATCGTGCTAGAATCAATCAGAATGTAAACAGTTGTGTGTCCATGCAATGCTAATCTTTGTCACAAAGCTTACAGTGTGTGGTGCAATAAGAATAATAATCCATGCTGATAAAACCAGAATCAGCAAATTATTCACTCTCCTTAATGTGGCTGTTAATACCTGCAGTAGTGATAGAAGAGATCAAAATGGACATGAATTTGAATACATTTATTAGAAATAGAGTTATAGAAGTGAGGAAAACACCTAGTCTGATCTTACCAGAAATCAGGAACATGTACAATGCAAGATTCCAGTCCATATTCTATTCTGTCATCAGGTTCAGAATAACAGGGTAGGTGAAAAGAGTAAAGTTGAGAAAACAGAAGAAGAGTTTTGAAAATGTATTGCACACTCGAGGTAGTAAGCCTTGCACACCACTGTGGGAGTGGCATAAATTGTTTAGAGGAAAACAGGGAAATGCTGTAGAAATATTTTCACATCATGTAGATTAGTAGAGAGTATTTTTTACTTCCTAATTCAATTTTGGATTCATTTCCCAATTTAGGATTTTATAAAAGAGGCATAAGAAAGGTTTACAGGTTTACATATTTGCACAGTAATATCTGTAAAATCAACAAGGTACATACGGAGGCCCAGTCAAGGAATTATTATTAACTGTTACTTTAATGTATTGAGGATTTTGGAAGTAGCGGTTAGTCCCAAAGATGATCATTGGGTTTAAATCTTTGTTGGTCCAAACTCATGTTGCATATCCTCAAAGTTTGCCAGTGAAATCTAATATATGAGACTTTGATTATTCTTGATTCTATGTCTCAGGTTTGATTTGAGAGATGTAATTGCAACATACAGTACATAGGTGGCTGTCTGTTTTGGATCCTCAGCTGATAAGCAGATTCTATTAAGCTGAGCGTTCTCTAATCATGCATTTGCATGTCTGAGAACCTTTGTTTAAGACGAGAAACCGGCTGATGTTTAGAGCAAAGATCATCATTATGCAGCATCTCGATAAGCTTTAAAACAAGAGTAAAAGATCATAATCTTTAAAACTATAGTGACAGTAATGCAAGTTATGCAGCAGTCGCATATGTTCCCACTTGTCTACCAAAGAACTCACAAGGAATCAAGGCATCCAGAGACTGTACAGTACCAGCTCAAGTTGTGTTCCGCTTCATGAAGATTTCGGAACTTCAGTGAGAAGATGCCAACTCAATGTGGTCTTTGTGGACAACGACCTCCTAATTAATACACATACTGTAAGGTTACACCTCACAGACCCCTGTCAGATATTCAGACATGGCACATGACCGAGCATGTATAACCTTTGCTGCCCCACTACACGCAAAAGTCATAGAAAGGTTGAGAAAAGGGGAAGGATCATCTTTGCATTGGTTGGATTACATTTTTAATAGCAGTTTGGCCACACTGCCAAATGAAGCAACAGGAAAGCACTTTAACTGAAACTGAATAATTGTATTATATCAGCAAGTTAATGCACGTACAGAGATTGAGCATGAACAATAATAGAATGATACCCCTGCACTGCTGCTGTAGTGTGAATACACCCTATGTGTTAAAACCCACTGAATAGAAGTGTGAATTTCCTGGTGGAAAGATGGGTTCGGGTCGTGTTTTGTGTTTTAGGATTAATCCTGTCAGTTTATGCTCTTCACATGGAGCTGTCACGAGAAAACGACCCAAATTACACGGCTATGTGCGACCTCGCTGATTCTGTCAGCTGCTCCAAGGTTTTCACCTCCAGGTAAAATATATCTTTAAAATGATATGCACATATACATATTGTATATACTGTGTCTGTATATCTATACTTATATATCTCTATATCTAAATGTATATATCTACTTATATATATATACTTATATATCTATTCCATGCTGAGCTTCCAGAACTATCAGAGCAGCTGACTGGTGTAACATTTACTGAATAAATGGGAAAGACACACACACACACGCACACGCACACACACACGCACACGCACACACACACGCACGCACGCACGCACGCACACGCACACGCACACATCACTAAAGCGCTACACCGCTCATGCCACGTCTAACAGTGCGAAAGTTAGCACGTATCACCTTTACATTTGCATATCAAACCGTGTTTCATGAAGATTTTTTTAAAAACGGTTTAGACGATAGAATATAATAGTTTTGTCAGAATAGAAAATTGTATTTATATAATCTATTTTAAATAAATGTCATTGTAGCCGCAAACAAACGGTTTATGCATTATATACATATACAGGAAACAGTTACGAATAGAATTATTGTTATTACTGTTATTTTATAGACAATAAGAGTGTTTAAAACCACCAAGACAGATATGTGCGGTATGTGATTGGTTGTTAGTGTAACACTAGGCCACTCCTTCAAAATTAATTTGTAAGAGAAACACTTCAAATCACTCAAGGAACAAAGATTTATTACAAAAATAGGACAGCAAATAATATACACAAAATCAAACACACATGAAGTTATTTATGTAAATAATTCATCAAAAGTTGGTCCCAGCTCTCCAAGATGTTAACAGCCAGTTCACACTCTTACGATATTAACTAGTTTCCTGGCATGTGGCAGGCCCTTAAAGCGTAAGGAGACATCTCCCTGATAATACACACTGAAAAGAAAAAACACCACAATTCAAATAAAACTAACACAACTCAAAACATAAACCTTTACTCATAACCACTTCAAGAAAACATGGCAAACAGCTAGGCCTTTTTATCTAATAAATAAAGTTCACTAAAGTCGTTTAAGACTAACCAGATGTAGCAAGAAAGTTTCTAAGAAGCATAAAGACAGGCTTGGTAAACGTCACTAACATGACCCATCAGCTACTGTAGCTAGCCACTGTTCAGCCCTGATATCCTCTGCATGTTTTTTGTCAGGTTGGGACGTGGATTTGGTCTCGTTCAGCTGTTTGCTGAAGAGGACAGCATTCTGAACCAACCAAAAAGTTTACTGGGCATCATCTTTTACACTCTGCAGCTAGGCCTAGGTGAGTTTATACAGCCAAGCTTTCGATAAGACCATCTGTGTAGCTTTAAGATTACAGTAATTACAAAGGATCCAAAACTACCATTAGCTTTTAGCATTCTGTAAACCTTATACAACTTATTATTGAATGCTCTAACAAACAACGGGACGTGGTCAGTAAATTGAACATTTCTTTTTACTTTTGCAGGCGAAATGGTGTCAAATACAGCAGCACATTTCTTGGTCATGGCATCCTGGGTGTCAGTAGCTGGTTCAATCTATCTAGCTTTTATTTTAGTATTTGTTCTGGAAGATTTCTGCATGGTGTGTGTGTCGACATACATCATCAACTTTTCTCTCCTCTACACAAACCTGCAGAGAAGGAAAGCAGAAAAAAGACAAGACAAAATGTGACCTTGTGTGTGTTTATGTCTGTCTATCTGTCTGTCTGCTGAAACAAATCATACAAGAATATAGTGTTCTTTGCATTTTGTTACATTAATTCTGTTTACTTAAAAACTATTTGCCTCTTTGAATAAAATCTTATAAAAAAAAGTAATGATATCTTTTTTGTGTTTCTTCTGAATAAAGACTTGTGTATGCCTCAGATTCTTCAACTAGGGGTCACAGTCCCACATGATTTACAAATGGAATCATGGCAGAAAATCTCCTTGTTTTTTGTGTTTATAATTTATTATTAGAAATATCAAATATGGACATTACTGGGAGTCACATGCAGACAGGTAACATTTAAACTAACAGTGGATGGCTTATTATATAGTCTGCCAAATTAGCGTAGTTAAACAAATACTAATGTTGTGCCTCAAAACTCTTAAGAATTATTTAGATTAGATTCAACTTTATTGTCATTGCACGTGGGAAGAAGGCAACAAAATGCAATTAGAATCTAACCAAAAGTGCAAAGTTGTAGTGCAGTACAGGCATATTGACAGATATGTCAGATACATGATATATATGACAGATACATGATATATATACAGAGAGAGAGATGTACTTAAGTTGCATTATTTTTACATCACCAACTCTTCTTATGAATGAATGAATGAATGAATGAATGAATGAATGAATGAATGAATGAGAATTGTCCAATGGCTGAATACTAACAACAGTGCCACCTGCTGACCGGAATATGTAATGTTCTGTTCTGTTGAAAACAGCATATAGCGGAATGACCCCTCTGTATATATTATTTACTGTTAGTTAGTAACAAAATAATATAACAAAATAAAAAAATTAACTAACAATTCAAACGTTTTATATTATAAATCTGGAATTAAAAAAGAAAAAAGCTAAAATGGCATTTTATTACAGTATAATTCAAAGGAAAGTTGGATTTTATAAAAATAAAATGAGATAAATCTTAATAAATAATATCATATTTTCAAATAATTGTGTATGAATGGGTTAGGGTTATACAATTATTAGATATATGTATATTAAAATATATATTATATTATATTATATATTTTATTATTATACATAATTAAAATAAACAATATGCTAAAGGTTTTGCCTGAAAACGCAGAAACTTTGGCGTCTGAAATCTGAATAGACTTCAAATGGAATTTACAGTCAGCTCAATTTAGTAGTTTAGTAAACACTGGAAAACTCTGCTCTATTTCTATTCATCAGGTGCTTCTTCTTCTTTCGGCTTTTCCCTTCAAGGGTCGCCACAGCGAATCATCTCTCTCATCTCTCTCATCTATCTTCTGCATCCTCAACACTTGCACCCAACACTTTCATCAGATGCTAATGATTAAAAAAGTACATTAAAGATTTAATACTTTATGTTTTCGCACTCACACTGTATAATTGTTTAAATTTGTTGCTGGAGTAAACATGATTAATTATTGATAATAACGAACTGAATACATTCTGAAATAAATGGATTTTATTTAAGGGATGTGTTTGCAATTATGGCCACAAGGAGGCATGGTATCAACAGGTAATATTGTATCCCATAGCAATAGAGCATAATGGAGCATATTTAAAGAAAAACTTATATATTTCATAATGTGTGTGTTGTTGTTTTATTATGTTTAAGGCATAATCATAAATCACATTAATTTATAAACTTTGCCCTTCTCTTCAGTTTCCCAGAGACTACGATAAAAGCTATTTTTTAAATTCTGTGACAAGAAAACTAAACGGTTTGGACAACTGATTAAATAAATGGCAATAAGCTATATTAAAAATATATCACGTAAACTGTACACAATTTCTGACTAAATCATCTATTCAAATACATTTTTCCCACCATTACACAATAGGCTAAATGTTAAACATCTGAACAATGAACAAAAAAATTATATAGGTCAATATATAAAATAGATTTCATTAGTTATCATTAAAAATAATCTAGTATTATAATCAAGACATCAAAACGTGCGCAAATAGGTTTTACTCTTTGAGCAAATAAGAGTTTCAGTTATTAAAATGTGATCTCAAAGCACCAGTTCAAGTCTGAACACATGGTGAATATAGCATGCCAACCATAATACCGTGTATTGTAAGTTTGCCTAAAATCACTACAAGCTGCAACAGCCATAAAAGAAACTTTAAGCAGATTTTCTTATAAATTTGATTGTAAATTGTTAGATTTTTTTTAGCATATGAGGTCTTTCTGAATAGCATTGTGCACTCTCCTGAAAGATTTCATGAGATATACGGTTAGCAACACCTGACTGACACCTTATACTAGGTGTAATAAGATTAAACACAATTTTGCAGTTAATGTGATGAATGTGAAGCAGAGTGATCTCTTTTCACTCTGCCACGAGGCCGTCTCCGGTTCCTCCGTCTCCAGCTGCTGCTCCTGCTTCCTCCAACATCTTCTTATAATTGCTTTTGAAAAACCCAGTCTAGGAGTGATAGAAAAGTTCAAGCAACATATAACAGAGTGCAGAAGGTTGTTGTGTTCCAATTTAAAAATGAGAAAAAACTGAAGAATAATGATCATCTCTGCACTGACCTTATAGAGAACAGCAGTGATAACAGCCAAAAGCACAATTCCTCCTACAACACCACCAATTACCTCCTTAAGTGGGAATCTCTCCTCATACAGCTCCACCTGGGTATTAACCTGCACACAGTTGCAATAACAAGCCAATCTGGTAAGTAAATTCAGAATCTATCAAAGTTTTAATTTGAAAAACTGCACCTAATAGGATCTAGTACTGTGTTGGATAATAATATTCTAAGAAACATGTCATTTTAAGAAGCCACTTGAAGCTGAGGTTGGCATGGTGGTGTTGTGGATAGTCTAAGAACTGATCCATCAGGAATAACTTCCATACAGTATAGAAATATTTACAATTAACCTGCAATCTTTAATGGTTACAACCATGCCTGCTAATCCCTCTCCTACTCGAAAGATGGAGCCTTCACCCAACTATTGACATCGCATCCTATAGCTGCACTGCACCCTGTTACTTTGAGTCCAATGACCACCACACCAGAGGTCCGTGAAAGTCATGTGAATTTATAGTTATTTATTTCAATGCCAGCATTTCAATATTTACCATTTAATATTTGATAAACTACAATTAGCTCATGATCAATCTGATTTCATTAAAGTCTCAGCCCACTGACGTACCTTGCCAATAGGTGCAGTGTTTATAGAACCAGAGGGGGAGTAGATATATGTTGTTTTGTTGTAGTCCAGGGTTGCTGTACTGACCAGCTCAAAAATGGTTGATTTCAGTCCGATCTAAAAGGTGTACATGAATGATTAATGCAGAGATGTAGGACTTTTGGTGGAAATCGGTGAAAATACCAGTAATGTAATAGTGCATCATTGATATACCTGTTCAAGCCATCCAGAGCTGACATTACCAGAGATGTTGTAGTATTTTGCTTGATTTTTAAGGAGACTTGCAGCACATTTAAACACACTGCACACAGCTACAGAGCAATTCTAAAACCCAGACACCACAAATAAATAAATAAATTCATTAATTATATGTATTTATTTATAAGAAGAGTCTTGAGAAAACAATGATTCTCTGCTAAATGTTTAAAATTATAGGTGATTATAGAAAGACATAACAGTTACTCACCACCTCTGGCTGTTTTTTCAGTGCTGCTACAAAATCTTGGATTGTGGGTTGCTCCTCTTTGTCTGCACTGCAGCCTTGAATCTAAGAAACACAGCTGTTTGCTTAACTCCAACATTTTTTAGCCTAACATGGTGAATAGTGTGATCGGTGGTGTCAAAAGCTGCAGAAAGGTCAAGCAACACCAAATAGGTTTGACCCCGATCAAAGCCAAGTAGTTGGTCATTTACCAGTTTAACCAGCATTGTCTGTGTGCTATAATGAGGCCTAAATCCTGAGTGATATTCCACAAATGTTACTGAAATCTAGATCAGAAAAACGTCTTTGCTACAAACCTTTCTAGGATCAGTTTGATACTGACTTTTAGTTGGACAGCTGACATCAGTCAAAATGCAATCCCCCACCTCCACTAACAGGTCAGGATGAATCATAATTAACTTAGTTAACCACCATGAATAATTCACCACAAAGCGACCCAAGGGTACCCTCCCACATAATAATTTCCTTTGTTTGTTAACACTTATTCAGTTTCCCCCTTCATCAGTTTCCTACGCCTTTCATCCTCACACACAACCTCACACCCAGCCCCCACTTTAGGTTTAGTGTCTGCAGTTTGTGATTGTTGTTATGAGTATCAGTTGTGAGTAGTCAGTTGTGAAGGTTGTCTGGTTTATGCTTATTTCCATTTTTTTGTTTTGCCAGCACTTGTTTCAATCTCCTATATTAGAAATGAAGAGGAAGTTCAAAAGACGTGTATGTGGGAGGATGTCTTGTGCTGGCTCGGCAGTGAATTCATCATGGTGGACATGAAAATACTAATAAACAGTCGGTCAAAGATATATATCTGCAGTAACGTTAATGTCAATTTACAGTACCTCCAAGTTGTTATTAGTCCAGATGTCCTTAACTCCTAATTTTATGGGTACTCTGATGAAAATGTTGAAGCTCAAATCCCTGAGGAAATTTTCCACCTGAGAGGAAGTGAAGATTTTATAATATCCAAATAAAAATGGCACATCAACTGGTTTATTCATTTATTTCTTTTTTTTTAATTTATTTATACCTTGAATATTTGGTGAACTGGTTTCTCAAGGTTATTTTTTCCTGCAGTAAAGTTGATGTGAATAGTGGAATTCTCATGCCTTGACATAAAATCATATAAAGTGAGATATTGCTCACAGACAATTAAACAAACATCAGAAATTGCACACAGTTAAAGCCCATTAATATATGTATATATGTGTGTTCTCCTGGCAGATTACATTATTTGACCATTTATTGATAGATGTAACCAAGAGTATAGCAAACTTATATACATATTTATTTAAACTATAAATCAGCTAAACAAATGGTCAACTGACCTGATCATCGCAACGTAGATGGCATATTTAACATCAATGGTTTTTTCTCTGAAGAGTTCATTGCTAGGTGAATGTTTGTCATTGTCACTGTAAATATCAGAATATTTTTATTAGTTCAGTAAAAATATTTGTTGTGATACTTTCTCTATGGTTTTAATTTAATTTATTTGCAAATTCATGTGTAAAAAAAAAGTAGTGCATCGGTGATTTTCAAAACCGTGGACAAAAAAACTCTTTTCAAACCAAAAAATTAGCAGATTTTATCTGATAAAGTGAAACAATAAACAAAAACGTGAAAAACCCAAAAATACAGTTACTAGTACTTGTTCTGTTAATTAAAGTAATATAAGATCATACCTGGAAGCAGATGCAGTAAATTTCATCATCCTGTCAAAGTTACTTTCTCTGTTTATGCGATATGTAACATCAAAGATAGCCTATAGGGGTAACACAGGAATTCACATATTGCGTCATCATTTCCCTTATTTCTATTTAACCAGCCAATATTTAAAAATCTACACTACTTTCATCTTTGTCCTAGACATAACTCGAAATATAATACCTAGTCATTTTTCTTAATGCATTAAATATCTATAAAAGGAAAAAATAAAGTATAAACTTATTTGCGCTCACCAAACCAGTAGTCTTGAAAATTGGTTTACTGATGAAACAAGTCGTCTCCCCCAGTGTAGCTTTTTCATCACTATCCACAGATTCACACTCCACTCTACCCTGCTCAGACATTCATTTAGAATGAAAGTAAATAGCATTTCTAGGAACCAAATTCTTCGCCATTGTTTAAGTCATTGTATTGTAACAATTCCCATTGATAAAGGTTACAAATAATTAGCACAGTTTTTGCAGGGAATATACACTGAACCCTCTGAGCACATTCATGATAACTGCATAAATAGTTTATAAAGCATAATGTTTAAATATTTTTGAGAAAATGATCAAATGCTTGTCTTTTTTTAATGTTAGATACTTATCTATGATTCTATGAACCCCAATATAGGCCAAGAATAGTGACGCTACCAAAGTTCATGTTTGTTTGCAAGAGCATGCATGCGGAAACTACAAAATGACAGATGAACAGTTGCTGTCAGCTGCAATACAATGCAGGAAGCAGCTGCAGTCCAGTCTAAATAGAGCATGAACCAGGCACTGAATTGAACTTGTTGCACATTTGCTCACCTTCACTACAATATGAACAGTAAGTTGACTTACAATGTTGGGTGATATAAAGTTTGGAGAGAAATTACAGACTGAAAAACAAGCTCACCTCACTGTCATCTGGCCAAGAATGCATGCTATTTATGCCTAAAACCAGAGTATGTAAATCCCCAAATCTTTACCAATTTTCATTAAAAAAAAAATTAAAAAATAAACAGTTTTCATACCCATTTCCTTTTAGCATTCTGTATAGGCTCATTATGGGTTACATTCAATGACCAGACATGATACAAACATTTAGCCTTATCCAGAGCAGCTTACAATGATGTCATTTAGTCAAATAAGAGCCTTGGTCAAGGGCCCAGCAGAGACAGCTTGGTGGTCCTAGGATTCAAATGCAAAACCTTCTGAGTATATGCTGCCATCTTGTGTTGACACAAAATACTAAATCAATTTCAGGAAAAAATACAAACAGACAGTAACCCAAGGAGTCAGGGAATATGAAGCTATGAAGTGGTAACACTATCACTGTGCCACCATGGATTTTATGGTAAACTGGTGGCTCACTGGTTAAGGCTATGGGTAACTAATTAGAAGGATTTGAATAAATCACAGCACTGCCACTATCCAGTCAATGGAACCCAAAGAAAACCCATTTGTACACATGTAAACCTCCACACAGATGGTACCTCAGTTCAGGGCCAAACTGTGGACCCAGGACCTGTAAAGTAGGAACACTATCTGCTGCATCTCTGTGTGTTAAATCTTAATAATACCTCATTGTTCAACTATGGTATAACTCAACACTTAATGTGGCAAAGTTGTTATGTTATAAACTTGCCTCTTTAGTGCCAGATCTCCTGAAAGACAGTCCAAAAGGGTACTTAAGAATTACTCGACTGTTGTAAGAATTTTCCTCTCTGTTCACTATGGAAACAGTTACATTCAGGTCTTGCATTATTCCAACTTGTATGACTGAGTATCTGAAAATGGAAAGAAAAAGAAAACACAAGGTCAAATCCTCGTTCTTAGATCTCTGAGTGGACGCTGAGTGTTTTCTTTGAGTGTTACTGTTTCCACTTACCCAGAAAAATTAAAATCCACTTTGAGATTATCAATGCAGATGTTATCAGTTCCACAGTTTATTTCAAAATCCAGCTGTAAAAAACGTTTACACAGTACAAGACACCTATTTATTATCAAGAAAAACGCTATGAAAGAGAGCTGCTGCTGGTATTCATTCTAATATGAAATGCTGAAGTCTCTCAGCACTTACGTTATAATCTGAGGTATTCTTTGTATTAGGTCGCAGTATCGGTCGCAAATTATCCTGTTGATTAATAGGAAGACCTTCAAATGTATACTTTAACTCATTAATTATTGGATTTAATGCATCATTAGGGCAGGCCTGTAAGGCAAGAGAAAATAATTAGTTACAGAAAAGGAAACTTTCAATACAATCATATTTATTATTTTAAAAACCAAAGTAATGGTCAAAATGATGTCAATTATGGACATGTGCTGGCTGACATGTGTTCGCATCCTCTCTTGTATTTACGGTACCTCAACCTCATATACACACCGTTAGACATCCTACACAAGATGACTGTCAGAACTCTTAGCTAATAAAATGTTTCATGGCCAAATTTCATCCACTACAACACATGAAATATTGGCGATAAATCGATGTTTAATACAGTGTATTTCAAAAACGTCTATGAAGATACGTCAAAATGAATGCATGTTAATTATTATTGTTTAATAGTAGTTAGTAGTGATATAGCTAATTTTGAAGAATCACCACAAATTAGGGGAAATGTCTATTAAAAATCCTCTAGGAAATTTAATGCAAAATAGTGTGAAAACTCAATCGTTTCTTGTAGAGCATTGCTTATAGAGAAAATTGCTTACAATTTTTCTTAAAGAAGACATTTATAAAAGTCATATTACACTAGAGCAGTGTTCCAAGCATTGGTAAGGATTCATTGATTAAATAAATAAATAAATAAATTTAAACAAAGACATTTCTTAGGCTGAAATAATGCTAACTGAAAATGTCAGATTTTATTAAGATTGTCTGGTTAAATAAGTATATCATAGATTTTTTTTTTTACATTTATTCAGGGGCTTGAGCAATTACCAAGGATGCAATTTACTGTCTCTCTGGATCCTGTCTATTACTCAGTAACCCTTTGTAATTCATGTTTAAACACAAAATATATAATATATTTATAAATGAAGGTATAATGTAAAAATAATTAGCTTGAAATCTAATTTGTCATCAATGTTAATCAGCATTTTTGTCATTCAACTACATCCCATTGCACATATTTAAAAGATTTAAAAGGAGCATTTCAAATACCTCTAGAATAAATACATGTTCTTTGCATTTCTCTTGTATGAACACTTTTATCGTGTCAGTTAGAATACGTTTTTTTTCTGAAAAGTAGGCCCGGTAGCTCTTTCGTTTGGCATCAAGCGTTAATGTATAGCTTATCTTTGCAGACAAATCTAAACAAACACAATAAAACAAAAAGAAATAACCACAATGATAAGCTTCTTAAAGTCAAACATTTCCCTTGTAATTTTATGAGAAAGGAAAAAGTTAAGTGTTTAAATAATGTAGAAAAATATTGGAACCTTGTTTGGCAGTATTCGGCCTCGTCATTTTGAAACACAATTTTACTGTGTTTGTTAAAGGTTTGTTGCAGTCAACGTCTTTGGTGGGGATTTTGGATGGGCTGAAAGTTACTGTGTTCTGTAAATCCACAGTGGGTCTGGATCTGAACATTTACACAAAACACAACACACAATGTAAATATGCATATGGAACATCAAACTACATAACAGCATATTAACATATCAGAACTGAAATGCCAGACCTTAAAAGCAAGACAGCTCCTTTGGAACCGACAGCAAGATCTGGCAGTTGGTCTTTACTAAGGTCCAGAGCAGATGTACTCAGAGAAATACCAAAAAACTGCAGTCCATTGCGCACAGACGAGCCTGTGATTCTCTGTCAAAAAAATAAATAAATAAAAAAATAAACACAGAAAAAGAAAAAGAAAATTATTTACTGGACTATTATTTACAAAGTTACAAATCATGATAATTCCAAATATTAATTGCAAAATGCTTCTAAGTATTTTATCTTAAATCTTTTATCTTATTTTTTGTCTATATGTGGGTGAGTTGTTGTATTTGAATAGGGTCTATTTTGACACTGATTTAGAATTTGTTACGAAATACCCTGCACATGGATTCTAGAGAGAATATCTCAAGACCAGTTGTTGAGTGTTTATGCTCTTCTTCATAAGTGCCTCCACCTCAAATAAGATCATATGTGAGCCTGTAGAGCATAGGTCACTAACAGGCGGACCGCGGTCCGGGTCCGGACCCAGAAGCTGTCCAATCCGGACCCGGACCTACAGCCAAAACTAAAGGTTATGATTTAAAACTTGACGGGGCGCTTCTATTTTAAACGGCGCAGCTTTTTCAATCTTTACGGTAGGTATTAGTGGAAACGCACAGACCAATTGCATGCGAGTTAAGCCATCCCACGTGATACCACTCAGCCAATCAAGTCTATGCATTCCTGAAGTAAACACTGCGACTCAACAGTGCAAGACAGATGAGAGAGAATTAGAGTAAAGTTACACATGGAAGAAAGATAGCGATACATGTAGAAAACAAAGGGAGAGAAACAGACGAGTGAGATGGAGAAAGGGAGAGAAACAGACGAGTGAGATGGAGAAAGGGAGAGAAACAGACGAGTGAGATGGAGAAAGGGAGAATAAAGAACAAATGCCGCTCTCCAAAAAGAAAACTGGACAGCGAAAATAGAGCATTTAATCCAGAATGGACAGACTGATTTCTGTTCACACTTCCCACTAAACCAGTGTGTCTCATATGTTCAGAAACTGTGGCACTTATTAAAAGTGACAATGTGAAACGCCATTATGAGACAAAACATAAAGGTTTTGAACAAACATATCCACTCGGATATGAAGACGTGTGAGGCAGTTTTCTCTACAATGAACATAATCAAAACTAAATATGGTTCCAGGCTCACTAATGAGCACCTCCACGTGTATGAGAGCGGCCCTGACGCCATTCAAGCCCAGGTTTAACATCCGGGCAAGCCAAGCTAGAGCTCAGTTCTCTCACTTATTTAAACATACAATTTTCACATTTTATTTATTTTCTCTTACTATGAAATGTAGCCCTACTTTTATTTATTTAATGAGAGAACGTTATACATATCTACAATCTTACATATGTTCAGTTCTATGTTACGTGACAATAAATGTCAAAAAGTTTTTGAATTGTACTTGATGGAGGTATTGAATCAGGTATTGATTGCTTGTAGATGTTGATACAACTACTAAGCTACTTAAATATATATCACACTAACTAGTTAGACATTATGATCTTCCGGACCTTTGCTTCAAGAAATTTTCTCTTACTGGACCTCTTTCAAATTTAGTTGAATACCTCTGCTGTAGAGGATAGATGCTAGTGTTAGCTGAACTTCCAGCCAAAATACACACAGTGAAGTAGACTGTCAGGACTCTGCCTGGACTTTGTTTATGTTTCGTGTTCACGTGTCTGCCCCGCCCTTGTCTTTTCCGCCCCGCCTCTGCACACCTGTCCCTCATGTGTCATGATTATTTGTATTATTTAACTGAGCCGCGTTGCCTCGTGCAGCGCGGAATCCTATTGTCTTCATGTCTGGTTTTGTCTGTGGCCTGTTTCGTGTGTTTTTTTTTTAAAAAAGTTATTAAATCCCTTTTTCTGTTTAGCTGTCCTGCATTTGGGTCCATTTTTACCCCCGCGTTCGTGACAGAAGGATTCCGCCAGACCTGGACCCAGGAGGGGCGCCGCCTCACTTCCTGGTTGCGGGCCATGTCACCAGCCCGAGTTTTGTTCTGTTTTTTCGGTGTCCTGTGACATCGCCCCGCATCTGTCCGGTGGGGGTGTTGCAGGCCTGTGTCTTACCCCCTGGATTTTTATTTTATTTTTTTTTGTTCTGTGGAGGGTTTTGTTCCCCCCACCCCCCGGTTCTGATCTGGTTCTGAGTGGTGGGTTTGACCGTGGTGTGTCGGGGGTTGTGCTTGGCCCTCCTGTTCGGCTGTGTGCCTTGCTCCCCCCACGCGCCTCGCCGTGTGCCTTGCTCCCCCCACCCGGACCCATCGAGACTGTCAGGACAGATTGGCGCGTCGGGAGCTGCGCCTTGAGGGGGGGGGTACTGTCAGGACTCTGCCTGGACTTTGGCATATTTAAAGTTATTAAATACCTTTTTTCTGTTTAGCTGTCCTGCATTTGGGTCCATTTTTACCCCTGCGTTCGTGACATAGCCAGGGGGTTGTGGTGGGAATGGGGTTCTGCTCTTCATGCCTACTTTTCTGGTCCAGAAAGGACAGTCATTTCCTGGACCGGACAAAATACCCTCCTTTTTTTCTTCGATGTAGTGAAGAGAGCTCTTACAACTGGAGTCTTGTTTAAGTATGTATAGTGTATTTGTTTTGTTGTTCATCTAATTAAGAACATCCTGCTTAATGTAATGGCAAATTGTGAGGTTTACTAATTGTAACGTAATTTCCTGTGAATATCTATGGCTGCTTTATAATGATGTTTCTAATGTTATGTTGTATGCTGGAGTCAAAAATGACTCGCATTAGGTTATATTTAACCTAACACTGTCTTATTTATATTTATTTTATTTATATCAATGATTTACAAAAAAAGCAGAAATTTTCCAATGCAAAATTAAACATTGTGACTCATCAGGTCTTTCACAACCCTATGTATTATTATTATTATTATTATTATAATACATTTTAAATAAACCTTAATCATAATAGGATGCTGTACACTTGTTCCTGTCTGACCTGGGAGAAAGTGGGGGCAAGGTCTCCATTTCTCCCATTAAAGATGTAGATGCTGCCCTGGTTATTCTCTTCTAGAGGTGCTCCTACCACTACATCCACCAGGCTGTCTTCATTTAGATCTGCAGGGCTCGCCAGCGTCAGGCCAAACCTCCCCCTTTGTCCTGGGATTCCTTTCACTGCCCCTATGTATTGTAGCTGTAAAACATGTACAGAAAATGTCTGCAGGTTGCTAAAGAATTCTTCATGTTAAGTAACAAACCACTTTTTGGATAAAATCACTGGAAGATGTCTGGTATACAGTCATATTTAATAGAAACTGTACCGGCCAGTTTTCTTATAAAACAAGATTTATTTTTTTTAAACAATATATTTTAGGAAGTCCTGTTTTTACATAAGCATTTTAATAAGATTTTGATGTCTCAAGATCTCTAAACATCTAAGTTGAATATTGACCCATATATAGCCATTTTACACAATTTGTGTGATACTTGTTTCTAGACTAAAGAAGCCACTTGGCATGTGTATGTGACAAATAAAATTTGATTTGATTTTGAGTTATTGATCAAAATGAAGTTTTCTTTTACAAAGTGATAAAAGTGGAGACTTCCGAGGCTGAAATCACTGTTGTGTTTACTTTTTACCTGGGACCCAAAAGATCTTTGAAAGGTATAGATGAAGACTTTTCCTTCTTGATCCTCCTCATTATACATTGGAGCAGAAACAAGTAGGAGGTCTGCGAAGTTGTCCAAATTCAAGTCCACAACACATAACTCAGCACCATAATAGGCACCAATTTGAGGCTGAAAAAATGGTGACAGGGTCTCAATTTCATCTGAGACTGGGAAATACACAGTTCACTTTACTAGGCCTAGGACTGAACAGTGTGTGCTGGAGCTGTATATCAATGCAGCATTTTTTACTGCTATTACTAGATGAATAAAATTACCTCGGGAGGATCCAGTGACTGAAAGACATTGTCTCCATTGTATATGATCACTGCCCCCATGTGCTTATCTCTTGGAGCTCCCTGAATGATGTAGAATTGGCCAAAGGTCGTTTGTGCTACTGCCATGGAATAACCTGTGAACACAGAACAAGCAGGTAGGAGTTTTGATTGGTCATGTTACATGTTTGCTCACAGTCTGATCCCTACCTTATATCCTAGCATTATGCAGTATTCATAGATTCAATACAAACATATTATTTGATATACGGAAAATGTAGTTGTAACAGCTATCCAAACTCCTGTGATTTCTTTCTTTTTATTCTAAAAAAGAAAAAAGTTAGCAAGTAATTCACCAAGTAGTGCTAAAAGTTATAAACAACCCAGTTATTGACTCCTGGTTAACATCTGGGTTGCGTTAAAACATACAGACTTCTTTTCTCATTCGTTAAAAACATTCTCTAATTAACTAATAAGTGTTTCCAGAAGCCTTTCGTACTGAACATAGTACATAAAGACGTTGAGTTAACTGATAGACCTTCGACTCGACAATGAACTACCTTCAACTCGTTTGTTAAATCTCTTATATTGAAGACTTTAAAATCCTTGATCCTTGATCCTCTACATATTATGTATATTGACAGTACATAAACATCACAATGCAAACCCACACTATATGGATAAAGGTATTGTGGTGGAAATTTCTAATCTTAAGATGTTCATAAGGCTTTGTCCTTCTATGCTTGTACCCTGTGTGTGTCATGACTAGAGACTGACATCGTCATCAGTAGGTTTTGTTAAGATTATGACAAGGGCAGTAGGGACTGGGGACGAGTTGTCCATAAACAATGTCCAATAGGTCCTCTAGAAGACCTTGGCCTGGTCAGATTAGCTTGGTCAGGAGATGCATGTGGTAATTTTGAGCCAATGATTGATGTTTTGCTTTTACATATCTTCTGTTTTCTTGAGTTCTGTCTATAAAACCTTGATGTAATCAATGATCGTGGCCCTTCATCCCTCATGCTACATGTGGAGTGTTGGGTCCTGCTGCGCAGCTGAGCACAATAAATTGTGTAACCTTTTTACTCTTGCTCGTGTCTACCAGTGTTACACTTTATTCTCTAAATCTCTCTAACCTCGGAACTTCAACAACAATTTGACGTTGTCGGCAGGATTCCGCGCTTGAGAGTCGACTTTAGGGATTCCCGGGGAGGCTTGCAGCACTCGAGCCTTGAAGGCTGTTAACTTCACCTCGAATCGCAAAATTGCCCATGAGCGTGAGAGGACTCGGGAGTTCACCGTGAGCCGCCTCATCCCCAGAATCAAAAGTAATTGGACACGTGGAAGGTGAGAGGATTTATTTTATTTAATTGTAAGGTTGTAAGGGTTTTTTTTCTAGAGAACCCTAGTTAAATTTATTAGTGTTGAATCGTAAAATTATATTGTTGGTTGTCTCTGTGTAGAAAGGGCTGAAAAGACAGGATTTAGACCTGGATCTGTCGACAGGTCAGGGACCTGAATAGGCACCTAGTGCATGGCCTAGAAATAAAAAGTAAAGCACAGCACTAATCTGGGATTAGGTGCTAAAGGTGTCTTGTTTGCGAGGTTTTCAGAAAACCTGCCGCTAAGAGCTGACGAGCTCGGCGTAGACTCTCCGGAGAGCAAAGCAGGTTAGGGGAAAAGAGCAAAGGCCACAAATTGACACCTAAGTGTTGAATATCTAATACACATTGGAATTGCCATTAGTTCCCATCAAGAAATCTTAATGTTACAGCCTACAAAGACATTCTAACTTTAGTGTGACTCTAACTTTACAGCAATAGTCTTGGAGAAGACCCACATGAGGGTCAGGTGCCTGCCTACATTTGTCCATATAGTGTTTTAAAGGTGGGGTGCACTATGTTTGAGAAATGCTTCAGAAAACTGAGTCGGGCCGACAAACAAAACAAACGTGTAGCCAATGAGCAGAAAAGGGCGTCTTGTCAATATGCGGCTGTGTACAGTGCGCATATCTGACATTAGCAGAAAGTGATTGAAACATTGACATGGCGGATAAAAACGAAAATCGAAAAAAGGCTAAAGTTACTAAAGGATCAGCTTTCCAGCGCTGGAGAGAACTGAACATCTTCCGCGTGAAACGGAGCTAAACCTTTCATGGTACAACACGCAGTACTACAAAAACACATTTGTATTACCATAGTATTACTCATTGAGTTGATCTATTGATAAAAATATCCCCTCGGCCAGCTGCCCCAGCAGGTTCCGCCATAATAGTTGCCTGGGTTGCGTATGTTTGTGTGGGGTGGAGCTAAAACAGGGGTGACACCCATTTGGGTTAGGGGCGTGTTTGTTTAGGTGATTTCAAATGTCAACATTGGCTTTCAAACATCGTGCACCCCACCTTTAAGTGTTTATGGATACCTGAACAAAACATATTTCATGTAATATCCCGATTTAAATTTACATTACTTAGATTAGTTTAGAAGGGCATCTCACCTAGATAACTTTCATTACCGTTGCCCTTCTGAAAGGAGTTTAATGGTGTTCCGCTTGTAATGCTGTACTTCTGATAACCACCTTTCCACTGAAATGCTCCAACTGCACTCATTATCATGTTACTCTAAAGACACATAAAAATATCAACTTAAACCAAGGACTCAAAATTGATGTGATACTAGACTAGATAATATTGGTAATATAAATTAAATAATTAATTAAAAGTAAAAAAAAAAAAAGGAAAAAATTAAATTAATGTCAATCAATGCTGGTTAAAAAAAATGAAAGGTTTTACCTACATTTTCATCAAAGTCTGCAGTGAAGCCATCCTGTGCAAATTCCATCCTGGTGGAGTCTCCTGAAGCCTGGGTTCCTAATAAAGTAATAATACCACGAATGACACTTATTGTAAACGCCACCAGAAAATCAAATCTTTTCTTTTTTCAGTAGCTACAATAGATTCTGAAGATAGGTTTACTTGCATACCCTCAATTGCAATGATATTCGCTTCCAGTGTTTTTTGAATTTCCTTCAATACAGAAAAGTCATTCACTTTAAATACATGTTTATTGTCTGGATCCGACGCAATAGTATTCAACTCTTGTTCTGCTGCATACTTTCGAAAGGCATTGCCGACCTAGTGAAGAAAAAAATAACAGCATAAATAGAGACACATTGAACATAGCACAGTTCCAAATTTTGAATCTCTCCTATATACTAATACTTAGTAGTACTAAGTGCTAACCAGTTATAAATATTATATCATAGTATGTTAGTAGACTTTATAGATATTTATACTGTCTCCATTAATAACAAAAACTGGGTCTCGTGTATAATTACAGTATATATCATCGTTTCATATTAATCACTTGAAATAAAGTAATCCAGGAAAAAGCCAGACAAATAATTAGACTAGCTATTGAATTAGGACAAACATTTGTGTTTTGCTGTGTAGCCACATAGAAGGAGGAAATAGTATTGTGTCTATTTTAGATGATGAGCTGCAATTGTTTAAACGCATCATCAGAAATGTTAGATCACTCTGGAATTACAATGATCTATTTAATTCAATTCAGTGCATTTTAATCTCTTCCTCCATTGTCATCATTTTTTTTATCACGGTTATTTTTGTTATCACTAAATGAAAGTGGGCTATGCGTTGAACACACTTTTCACTAAGAGTAACTGTTACTTATTAATATAAACAGAAATATAAACAGAAAGAAAAATCACTACTTCCAAAAAAATATTGACTCTGATGGAATTTTTCTAGCTTTGTTTGACTGAAAAAAATGTACACACAAATTTAATAAAAGATTAATATATAAGGCCAAATAATGACTATTAAGGACCAGGCAGTCGAACATTTTACTCTATTTAGATAATTACTATTTAATTCTTCTTCTGGTCAGACATGTATTAATTAGAGGCAATAAATAAATTAATAAAACATTCATAATAGTTCTATGTAGGGGAATCTCTTACCCCTATAGCATAGCGAATAATGTTCTTCCTCTCTGCATTCTGAACAGCATCTGACAGTGGAATATTGTCATATGATTCGCCATCAGTGATGACCACCAACACTCTGTTAACATTTTCTCTGGCCCCTGCTTTACTGGTAAATACTTCATCCCTGCACAAAACAAATGAACTGATTGTAAACATTGAATCCACTTATCTTTTTTAATGAGAAAGATCAATGTTAAACATTTTGGCTTTTAGATACATTCAGGATACTCACACAACTTTGTTGATAGCAGAGGTTGTGTAGGTCCCACCACCCATTTTTGTGATTGTAAGTATTTTATCAGTGCTTGAAAACGTGTTAAATTGTATGTGTATTTCACAATTAAAAGAATATTGTGCAACTGCAAACTGAAATGGAAAATAACATTCACAATAAATTGTATTTTCTTTTTACAGCAAGTTTCTAACAATCAAATTTGCAAAACCAGCATGAAAGTCTTTATTAAATGGCTGTTTGTTATAAACTAAACTTTAATAATGAGCCCCATAAGTCCAGAAGGACGTTTTGCTTCAGTCAGATATTTTATTTATTTGTTTGTTTGTTTGTGTTTTTATTTTTTAATAATGATTTTAAGGCAAGTGGGTTAACCAGATATCTCTAACAATTGGTTCCTATAGTTTTGCTAACCTAAAAATATCTTAATTAGGACCCATATTGTTTTTAACTATTTCTTCTTAACAATTTTATCTTGGTACTTGGAGTTGTGTTTGGAATGTATTTAAAGATGCATAAACATGTAGCTGTAGTATCTGGCAACAGGGTGTTCAGTCCCATAACTATAAAATCATTCAAATATATTAGATAGACAAAGAGGTTTCTGCACATGCCTGAAAATCTCTGTCTTTGAACTCGTTAATCATGTTTATAACAAAGTTCTTCATTAGAGTAAAATCACTCTGGCTAACACTTCCAGAGCCATCCAGCAAGAAAGCAATATCTGTTCCTGATGGACAATCTAAGGAAAGCATGAAAACAAAATTACAAGAATAGAGAACAAAAGTTTTGGATTTTTATTGCTGCTAGCTCTTCATATGAAATACCTCTCAAAGTGTGTGGTATAGGACTATTGGAAACCAGGTTAAAACACATGCCATTGTATGAAGTAAACTGCTTACAGTCCTTGGGAATGGTTGGGCCACAGACCTGAAAAAGAATGTTTTTCCTTTTACTTAATGGGAAATGGTTAGACTCTAAAATGCATATTTCACAGATAATTTAAATCTAGACTTTTATATAGAAACAAAACATACAATGAGATATCAGACCCACTATTTAAGATCAATTCTTACCTGAGTTGAAATACAGAGTTTTTCTCTACCTGAATTGAAATATCTGTGTATCTTACCACTATGTTTGAAGACTTGCGATCTTTAGTCATTGACAACCCAAGTGACATGTTGACAGCCTCAGAGGGAACTGTGACAAGATTTAGCATGTAGTTAAATGTGGGTCAAGGGAGTACCATTTCTGGGATATTATTTTGATGAAAAATCGCATAAGCTTAAGATTCATAAAAATTGTGTCTGCATTAGTACCATTAATTTGCATTGGTGAACATTTTCCGTTACTAACAGCACACGTGTAGACTTTCCCTCTTTGATTCTGACTTTGGAGTAATGGATCACTCACAATCACACTGAGAAGAAAAGGAAAATGTTAGCGATATGAACATGGACCTTACCTGACTCTCATAATCTGCTAACTAACTTTATTTACTGCACCAACAAACCACATAAATATGTCACAGAGAAAAGGATGGGTTTCCTTTTGAGTCTGGTTCCTCTTAGTTTCTTCCTCATATCAGCTCAGGAAGTCTTTCCTTTACACCATAGAATCTAATCCTGTAAAGCTTTCATTCATTCATCTTCTACCGCTTATCCGAACTACCTCGGGTCACGGGGAGCCTGTGCCTATCTCAGGTGTCATTGGGCATCAAGGCAGGATACACCCTGGACGGAGTGCCAACCCATCGCAGGGCACACACACACATTCATTCACTCACGCAATCACACACTAGGGACAATTTTCCAGAGATGCCAATCAACCTACCATGCATGTCTTTGGACCGGGGGAGGAAACCGGAGTACCCGGAGGAAACCCCCGAGGCACGGGGAGAACATGCAAACTCCACACACACAAGGTGGAGGCGGGAATCGAACCCCGACCTTGGAGGTGTGAGGCCAACGTGCTAACCACTAAGCCACCGTGCCCCCCCTGTAAAGCTTCTTTGAGACAATTCCCACTGTTAAAAGTGCTATACAAATTAAATTGTATTTAATTGAATTGAATATTTGCATTATATACAATTTGCAATTGTTTTTACAAAGGCTTGTGATACCTTTCTTCCTAATGAGGAACAAGACTTCTGAGGTCTTGGTGGGGTTGCTTGGATTAAGGTATTAAGGGCAAAATGACACCGCCCTTTAAATACAGCCTCACACGCATTCCTGAATCATTTCTAATTATAATACTTGGCCTATCAGAAGATTTTATCAAAGATATCAAAAGTCATTACATCACTGTTTAGAAAGAATCAACTTATTGTATGTATACATTTGACTGGAATTTGGAGTGAAATAATGCTGAAACCAACTGTTTTAAAATAAACAACGTAATTGGCTTGTCACAAGAAATGTATGTAAATGTATAGACCACAAATTACAGTAGAAGGCACGTGTCATTGGAGTATTGTGTTTCTCACCTTTCCTGATCTCGCTGTATCACTTTGTAGCCGAAGGCTATGTTTTGGGGTTGGGTAAAATCTTTCCATGGATTTGGATCAATGTTGAAAGCCAACACTGTCTGAGATACTAAAATAAAAATAATTTTAAATAATTAAAAAAAAAACAGGATACATTACCTTTAATAGTAAACAAAATTATTTATGTATTACTTAGATGACAATTAACATTGAGTATATGAATTTTATTATTATTTAAATTTGAAAGAACGTAAGTATTCAGAGTTGAGTTAAACATACATTTGATCTTTAATAGTCTGAATGCTATTGATGTGTAAAAACTGGCTAATGCATGCTCAATTCATAAATTTAGCACTGAATTTTCCTCCAGGTGGAATGGCCTCTTCTAGAATGACTCGACTCCATCCACAGGGCCTGAGGGCTTACTGAACAACTTGATGAGGATGAAATTGTATAGACCATCAGAGTCATCATCAAAACACAAAATAAGAAAATATCATTTGGAAAACATGTCCAGTACAATAAAAGGGACATTTAGTACTGGTGCCAATACCTTAATATCATGCATCAACAGGCATGCTGTGGAAGCAGAGGCATGGCCAGGAACACTATAATCCAACGGCCGGGCATTTGCAGCAATGTTGGCTAGTGGTGTGCAGCATGTCATGAATGGCAATTGGTGAATCCATCAGCCACCCCAAAAGTGCCACTACACCCATTACCGGTAATCAAGGTCTCTTTAGAGCAGTTGACATGGGGATATCAGTTTGTGTTAATGCTCGTGGATTATGCAACATAATATGACTGCCCAGTGGATTATGCAATAATATGAATGCCCAGCTATGAGAAATCACACCAGGAGATAAAGTTCTCTTTTTACTACCCACATCAAACTTCATGCTTTCATGACCTCTAGACTGGACTATTGTAATGCGTTACTAGGTGGCTGTCCTGCATCTTTAATAAATAGGCTACAGTTAGTCCAAAATACAGCTGCCAGAGTTCTCACTAGGACAAGAAAGTATGACCATATAACCCCAATTTTATCATCTCTACACTGGCTACCTGTTAAGTTTAGAATTGATTACAAGCTACTGCTACTTACATACAAGGCTCTTAATGGTTTAGCTCCCATGTATCTAACCAGTCTTCTAACACATAGAGATAGTCCTTCGGGCTATCTCTGATCACAAAGCTCCGGACTCCTGGTAGTTCCCAGAATATCTAAGTCCACTAAAGGTGGTAGAGTGTTCTGTTATTTAGCTCCCAAACTTTGGAACAGTCTTCCTGATAGTGTTCGGAGCTCAGACACACTTTCCCAGTTCAAATGCAGATTACTCATCTCTTTAGTCAGGCATACACATAATACATCCCATAATATTGTGCACTATTACATTAGACTTGCACATTTTTTATGAACAGCAGACATGTTAATCCCTCTACACTGCTTCTCTCTTTCTACCCATCCCGAGGCATCCAGACATTGTACCAGCTCCGATCGTCTTCCGTGCGATGAAGATTTTGAGATGAGGCCGACTCTGTGCGAATCCTGAGACATCTACAGATCTACCAGCTCCAGTTGGACTCTGTGATCCTAAAGAGGAGATCTGAACTCCATGTGATCCTTACACCAATACAACATTTGTTTGAATGTATATTTGTAATCACACCCTCCAGTGTCACCCATATGAGGATGGGTTCCCCTTTGAGTCTGGTTCCTCTCAAGGTTTCTTCCTTTACCAATTTAAGGGAGTTTTTCCTTGTCACTGCTGCCTGAGTCACCTCAGACTTGCTCATTGGGGATAAATACATACAAATTGTGAACTATATATATATATATATCTAATAATAATATTGAATTTTTTATCATATTAATTCTTTATATTATTCCTTATGTTTACCTTCTGTTCTATGTTTATGTTCTGTAAAGCTGCTTTGAGACAATATCTATTGTAAAAAGCGCTATACAAATAAACTTGAATTGAAAATTGAATTGAATCAAACTCCAAATTATTCAGAAAGTGGCAAGGCCCTTTGAGGTCACACGGTGAGTTGTGGACTATGAGGTTAAGCAAATGGATAGATGTGGGGCAATGGCAAATTTACCACCTCAACCTCCTAAAACCACAGAAAGAGGCGGCCCCTGTGGCATTAATGATGGTAGTTTGGGAGAGGAAGAAGCTGGGACCAGAGCTAAAATTAAAATCATCAAATTCATTCACATTCATTCTGTGTAGCCTGTGTAGACAAGTCAACTCATTGACTGGATTTAAAAAAGGGACATTGACAGATACCTATGACTCTAATATCCAGCAAAAAACAGGCTTTTAATAAAAACTCTTTGGTTTACACCAATTCTTCACAGTTCTTTTTTTGATTGGTTGCAGCCCCAGCAGCTCATGGACAGAATCCTCTGGATCATGGGCAGGAGCACCCCACATTGACAAGACCACAGATACACCCTAGACCTAAGATCAAAATGGGGTGCAACAGTTCCTGGGGCTGGCTGGCTATTATACTTCATATCATATGTTCATACCTAACTATTTGGAGGTCACAAGCCCACTGACTGATCTAGCTAAAAAGGAAGCACCAGACATGATCCAGTGGATAGAGCCATGTCAGCAGACTTTCACTAAGGTAAAAGCTGCATGATGTGTTGGACTGTTTTTGCATTCTCCTGACTTCTCTTTCCCTTTTGTTTCACAGACTGAACAGACATGGCTGCTGGCCATGTTGTCCCAGGTGGTGGAGGGGAGGAGTACCCTGTGCTGTATATTAGTCACAAACTATTGGTGAGGGAAACTAAACACAGCAACAGAGAAGGAGTGCCTGGCCATCAAGTAGGTTGTCCTTACTCTCCTTCACCCTCTGTTTGGACCACCCCTTGCTCCAGTGGCTCCAACACATGAAGGATGCCAACATGAGGATCGTTGGTATCTATCTATACAGCCTTTTAACTTCCAGTTCCACAGGCCCAGTGCACATCCCAGACCATTATGAATCCCACAGTTAGACATGAGCATAAATCCATCCAAATCCATCCAGGAAAGATCATATGCCAAGAGTTTCTGAATGGTAGCTTTGACATTGATTCTAGCTTTGAAGGTTGTGTGTCTGTGTGACACTGTGTTTTTTTTCAGTAATACATAATACGTTTGTTTATATTCCTGAAGCTTTTATCCAAAGTGAGTAACATTTGAGACTTACATACATAAAGGCAGACGCCCTTATCTACAACAACAGAAGAATAATGACAATTGTATTTGGCCTTTTTAAAATCTCACTATGTTACTAATAACCTAATAATATAACTAACCAGTGCATCTGTGTTTGTATTTTAATCTAAGGCCCTTATTTTGCCTACTCACTGTATATTCACTTTCTCTCACACTAACACACAAACTCGTATATATCTTCCATTAAGAAATTTCTTTTCTGCCTCTGTTTCACATGAGACAAATATATTTACTCTAATGTACATACAAATGCCCTTTACACTTAAAAGTAAAGTTTTTTAGTTCAAGGTGCATTCATGTCACTTTCATTAATAACTTAAATCTTCACCTCAAAATCGAACTGGTATGAAAAGTACAAACAATTAAAAAGCATATCGTACATCGTCTCTTCCGGATAAGATGACCTCTAACGCTTTAAAAACGCTTTATTAATAACGCTTTATTAATAAACACTTCAAAACATTTGAGTGTAACAGTTAAGCAGGAATTTTAAAATGAAGGTTAAAGTGTACGCTTAATGGACACCTTATTAAACCCTTCTATTCCCATAGAATGGTCTGTGACAATTAGCCTGTTTGACTTCCTAATTGTCCTTAATGTGGCTGTTAATACATAAGACCTGCAATAGTGATAGTAGAGATCATAATGGACAAGAATTTGAATACATTTATTCGAAATAGAGTTGATAGAAGATAGAAGTGATGAAGACACCTAGTCTGATCTTACCAGAAATCAGGAAAATGTACAATGCAAGATTCCAGTCCATATTCTATCCTGTCATCAGATTCAGAATGACTGGGTAGGTGAAAAGAGTAAAGTTGAGGAAGTAGAAACAGAAGAAGTGTTTTGAAAATGTATTGCACACTCGATGTAGTAAGCCTTGCACACCACTGTGGGAGTGGCATAAATTGCTTAGAGGAAATCAGTGCACAGATGGCTGTGAGGGACCTCCTATCCCACCAAAGGGCGAAGTCAGCTGCAGGCCAGACAGCTTGTGGGTATACGGAAAGCAGAGGCGTTTGTGAATGGAAGGCAGAGTCAACCAGAACAACTGTTAGAGTCCACACACCTGTGATTAATCACACTAATGATTTGCTCTTTCTTTCGGTGAACTCGGGCAAAAAGAGAATAACAGAAAAAAGAGGGAAGACAAAATAGAGCAAAAGAGAGAGAGGAAAAACGTGCTGCTGAGTTTTGTGTGTGATGAGCGTGTGTGTGCTCCGTAAAACACTGAACCTGAAAGCAAAATAAAGCTATTTTGGTTGAATACTTGGTTGAATACTGTGGTGGTGGTGTGCTGTGGCCCAACAGGAAAAGGAGCTGCAATTCCCAGCAGATTATTTTCCAATAACAGCATGTCCTGGAATGTTATATTCCACATGTACTACTGCAAAACTCAAATAATTCTAAAAATAACACATCACAGTTTTTAGCCATTTGGACATTATGCTAAACGTTGTGTAATATTTTGTGAAACAAGTTAGTTCCTCAACACTTGGTAATCTTGGTAATCTGAGGTAGTTCCCTCACAAGCTTCTCTTTTCTCTCTCTCCTTCTCAAAGCTACTGTAATAAGACCAACACTTGCTGCTTAACTTGTTGACAGTTTTCTGTTATGAAGACTCCTATAGAAACAGATTTACCTCAAAACAATGAGACCAACTGGTGCAAAGAAATCATTGGTCTAAATAAATTTCACAAGATGGCATCCCAGACCATTATGAATCCCACAATTAGAAATGAGCATAAATCCATCCAGATGCAGGAAAGATCATATACAAAGTGTTTCTGAATGGTAGCTTTGACATTGATTCTAGTTTTGAAGGTCATAACATGAAAGTATTTTTTTTGTGTGTGTGTGACACTTTTTTGTGTTTTTTTCAGTAATACATTATACATTTGTTTATGTTCCTGAAGCTTTTATCCAAAGTGAGTAACATTTGAGACATTTAGATGCATAAAGGCAGACATCCAATTAAACACTTATCCATTCATGTCACTTTCATCAATAACTTAAATCACCTCAAAATCTAACTGGTATGAAAAGTACAAACAATTAAAAAACATCTTGTACATGATCTCTTCTGGATAAGATGACAAAGCTAATGCTTTATTAATAAACACTTCAAAACATTTGAGTGTAACAGTTAAGCAGGAATTTTAAAATGAAGTTTAAAGTGTATACTTAATGGACACCTTACAGTATTAAACACTCCTATTCTCATAGCAGTGTGTCCTTCTGGTCAGTACTCTGACACCTTAACCACTAGGCTACCACATCCCATGTTACTTTCTACTTTACAATCTGATTTAATAAGCCACATCTGATCAGGTAACAATGAACAATGTCTACACCACACAAATAATTCAGTGCATCTGATTATCTCAAATACATGAAAAAAATTAATCTAATCTATATATAATGTTCGGCAAAGAAAGCTCAGACGTGAAAACTATTCTATATTCTTCATCTGTACTCTGTGCCTGGAATTGTGTTGTCATTGTTATTGGAGGATCTCATGCAAAGAGATAGAATATAATTGGATTTTAGAGATTTTTAAAGTCATAGAAGCGCTACACAATTCATCACCGAGAATATTAATCGTGCTAGAATCAATCAGAATGTAAACAGTTGTGTGTCCATGCAATGCTAATCTTTGTCACAAAGCTTACAGTGTGTGGTGCAATAAGAATAATAATCCATGCTGATAAAACCAGAATCAGCAAATTATTCACTCTCCTTAATGTGGCTGTTAATACCTGCAGTAGTGATAGAAGAGATCAAAATGGACATGAATTTGAATACATTTATTAGAAATAGAGTTATAGAAGTGAGGAAAACACCTAGTCTGATCTTACCAGAAATCAGGAACATGTACAATGCAAGATTCCAGTCCATATTCTATTCTGTCATCAGGTTCAGAATAACAGGGTAGGTGAAAAGAGTAAAGTTGAGAAAACAGAAGAAGTGTTTTGAAAATGTATTGCACACTCGAGGTAGTAAGCCTTGCACACCACTGTGGGAGTGGCATAAATTGTTTAGAGGAAATCAGGGAAATGCTGTAGAAATATTTTCACATCATGTAGATTAGTAAAGTAGAGAGTATTTTTTACTTCCTAATTCAATTTTGGATTCATTTCCCAATTTAGGATTTTATAAAAGAGGCATAAGAAAGGTTTACAGGTTTACATATTGGCACAGTAACAGAGATGGGGGACTCGAGTCATATGACTTGACTCGAGTCAGGCTTGAGTCTCAAATTTGGGACTTGAGACTTGCTTGACAAATATTAAAAAAAGACTCGACTTGACTTTGACTTGACATTCATGACTTGAGACTTACTTGTGACTTGAGTTAAAAGACTCGAAATAGCTTTTTTTTTTTTTTAAATCTGTTTTTGAACGCACGCAAGAGCGTAATATAACCACGTGACGCAGCAGGCAAGCAGAGCAGTGGCGGAGCCAGAGGGGTGTCCCTGACATCTGATTGGCCACACCAGGTGCCACCCCGAATTTTTATTTGATAGCATTGGAAGTTTGATGCTGATCGACATCTCATTTCACCTATCAAAAGAAGTCTTTGTTTGACGTTTGGTCGTGGCGCCGCTCAACATTTCAAATCCATCAATCAATGACAATAAAGAGTTGAGAGGTAGAGAAGAATACTGTAACAGACTAATACTAAAACATCAAATTCCAGTAAGTTTTGAGATTAAACATCAGGATTTACCAGAAAAATATTTCGAAAGTTACGTCGCTATATAAATTGACGTTAGACGCTATTAACTGATTAATCAGACAAGAGAGATCGGTTCGTTCCCCAGTTTAGCCATAATATACATAAAATACATAATATACCTATAGTTGCCCTGGCCACCCCATGTATAAAACTCTAGTTCCGCCACTGAAGCAGAGGGAGAGCGCGTACTAACTAATAAACCTCAACAGTCGTGAAGAAACATGGAAGGCGCTGCAATAATTAACCAAAAATAATTAAGTTCGGGTACCGGGATTTTGTGATGGACAGGACTCACTGCAGTTTTAGGCTGTGAACAGGCACACCCTCCCCTCTTTGTTCAAGGTAGCGGTAAGAGTTATTTACCATCCCTGCATCAAGTGCACCTGTTGAACGGTGGGGTTCAGCCATGGTGGGGTGATGATGCGACCACATCGCTCACAATTTTGTGACAAACTTATATCAAATTTTATTTTTTGCAAGTGCAATGTAGTGTAAATGTTTATGTGGAAATGTCAGCTGTTTTGCAATAGCACTTATAATTGGTCTTCAGGGTTAGGGTTTGAGTGTGTGTGTGTGTGTATGTATATATATATATATATATCAGAGATGGGGGACTCGAGTCATATGACTTGACTCGAGTCGGACGTAAGTCGCACAGTTGAGACTTGAGACTTGCTTGACAAATATTAAAAAAAGACTCGACTTGACTTTGACTTGACATACATGACTTGAGACTTGACTCGGACTTGAGTTAAATGACTCGAAATAACTTGTTTTTTTGTTTGTTTTTTTAAATCTGTTTTTAAACGCACGCAAGAGCGTAATCTAATCACGTGACCCAGCAGGCAAGCAGAGGGAGCGCGCGCACTAACTAATAAACCTTAACAGTCGTGACGAAACATGGAAGGCGCCACACCAAAAATAATTAAGTTCGGGTACCGGGATTTTGTGCAAGATGAGAAGAGAAGAACAGCAGTATGCGACCACATCGCTCACAATTGAGTGACAAAGTTCTAATTTTTTTTATCAAATTTAATTTTTTGCAAGCACAATGTAGTGTAAATGGTTGGTCACTGTTTATGTTCAAATGTCAGCTTTTTTTGCAATAGGTCTTATAATTGGTCTTCAGTTTTAGGCTTTAAGTGAAAAGCGTATGGATCGTTTATGGGGATGCACATATATATATATAAAAAACATAAATATAAATATAAAAATAAAAAACCTCAGAGTTGCAAGCAGAGCCATATTCTTGTCTAGCATGCACACGCACACATTCAATTTAAAGGGATAGTTCACCCAAAAATAAAAAAATTCTGTCATCATTTTCTCACCCTCATGATGTTATAAACCTGTATAAATTTCTTTGTTTAGATGAACACGGAGGAAGATATTTTAAGGAATGTTTGTAACCAAACCATTCATGAGCCCCATTCACTTCCATAGTATTCTTTTTTTCCCCACTATAGAAGTGAATGGGGCTCATAAATGGTTTGGTTACAAACATTCCTCAAAATATCTGTGTGTTCATCAAAACAAAGAAATGTATACAGGTTTGTAACATCATGTGGGTGAGAAAAAGATGACAGAATTTTCAATTTTATGTGAACTTTCCCTTTAATTTAATAAATTACACTCACTCCAATCATCTCTCTCTCTCTCTCTCTCTCTCTCCCCAATAATTAATTCACTTCAAGGTTTGTGTGATTCAATAATTTACGTTTTTTGATTGACGTGATTGTTGTTGTTATTCTGTTGTTAAAAAGGAAAGATCTAATTTAAGGATGTGTTCATGTCCCATTAAAAGGGAATGCCTGTTCAAAAAATGCCATTTGGTTGCATAGAAACCATTGTACATTTTATATATATATATTTTCCATGGTCTTCTGCCATGTTTGAGGCATATTGAAACTTTTCATGCTTTTATGTTGGCCTTATTTCTGTTACATTTACATCTTAGGCTTTGTAGTTTTGATTTTTATTCATTTTTAGATTTATATTGTATTTACAACTTACCTGTATGTGGACACCTTTTAAAAATAAATGCATATTTTATAATTTTTTGTGGCAAATATTCACAAATATTTTGTGGCAAATAAACTCTCATAGTCTATAAATACTGTAGATTTAAGTTTGTTTAATATATACATTTAGTTAAATCATCAAACATATGTATGACTTGCCAGTGACTTGCTTTACTCAAGCTACGACTTGACTTGACTTGCTTGACATAAAGCAGTGACTTGACTTGACTTGACTTGACTCTCACAAAGAATGACTCGGACTTGCTTGAGACTTGAAGGTTAAGACTTGAGACTTACTTGTGACTTGCACATGTGTGACTTACTCCCACCTCTGATATATATATATATATATATATATATATATATATATATATATATATATATATATATATATATAAACTCAGCGTTGCAAGCACAGCCATATTCTTGTCTCGCATGCACACGCACACACATTCCATTTAAAGGGATAGTTCACCCAAAAATAAAAATTCTGTTACCATTTTCTCATCCTCATGATGTTACAAACCTGTATAAATTTCTTTGTTTTGATGAACACACAGATATTTTGAGGAATGTTTGTAAACAAACCTTTCATGAGCCCCATTCACTTCCATAGTGGGGAAAAAAGAATACTATGGAAGTGAATGGGGCTCATGAATGGTTTGGTTACAAACAGTCCTTAAAATATCTACATGTGTGTTCATCAAAACAAAGAAATTTAAACAGGTTTGTAACATCATGAGGGTGAGAAATGATGACAGAATTTTAATTTTTAGGTGAACTATCCCTTTAATATTAATAAATTATACTCACCCCAATCTCTCTCTCTCTCTCTCCCCAATAGTTAATTCACTTCAAGGTTTGTGTTCGATAATTTACATTTTTTGGTTGACGTGATTGATTGTTGTTGTTATTCTGTTGTTAAAAAGGAAGGATCTAATTTAAGGATGTGTTCATGTCCCATTAAAAGGGAATGCCTGTTCAAAAAATGCCATTTGGTTGCATAGAAACCATTGTACTTTTTTATATATATACTTTTCCATGGTCTTCTGCCATGTTTGTGGCATATTGAAACTTTTCATGCTTTTATGTTGGCCTTGTTTCAGTTACATTTACATCTTAGGTTTTGTTGTTTTGATTTTTATTCATTTTTAGATTTTTATTGTATTTACAACTCACCTGTATGTGGACACCTTTTAAAAATAAATGCATATAATCATTTTTGTTGCAAATAAAACTCAGAGTTTTAAATACTGAAAATACCATATATACTGTAGATTTAACTTTGTTTAATATATACATTTAGTTAAATCATCAAGCATCTGTATGACTTGCCAGTGACTTGCTTGACTCAAGCTACGACTTGACTTGACTTGCTTGACATAAAGCAGTGACTTGACTTGACTTGACTTGACACTCACAAAAATTGACTCGGACTTGCTTGAGACTTGAAGGTTAAGACTTGAGACTTACTTGTGACTTGCACATGTGTGACTTACTCCCACCTCTGCACAGTAATATCTGTAAAATCAACAAGGTACATACGGAGGCCCAGTCAAGGAATTATTATTAACTGTTACTTTAATGTATTGAGGATTTTGGAAGTAGCGGTTAGTCCCAAAGATGATCATTGGGTTTAAATCTTTGTTGGTCCAAACTCATGTTGCATATCCTCAAAGTTTGCCAATGAAATCTAATATCTGAGACTTTGATTATTCTTGATTCTATGTCTCAGCTTTGATTTGAGAGATGTACTTGCAACATACTGTATATAGGTGGCTGCCTGTTTTGGATGTCTGAGAACCTTTGTTTAAGACGAGAAACCGGCTGATGTTTAGAGCAAAGATCATCATTATGCAGCATCTCGATAAGCTTTAAAACAAGAGTAAAAGATCAAAAGTCATAGAAAGGTTGAGAAAAGGGGAAGGATCATCTTTGCATTGGTTGGATTACATTTTTAATAGCAGTTTGGCCACACTGCCAAATGAAGCAACAGGAAAGCACTTGAACTGAAACTGAATAATTATATTATATCAGCAAGTTAATGCACGTACAGAGATTGAGCATGAACAATAATAGAATGATACCCCTGCACTGCTGCTGTAGTGTGAATACACCCTATGTGTTAAAACCCACTGAATAGAAGTGTGAATTTCCTGGTGGAAAGATGGGTTCGGGTCGTGTTTTGTGTTTTAGGATTAATCCTGTCAGTTTATGCTCTTCACATGGAGCTGTCACGAGAAAACGACCCAAATTACACGGCTATGTGCGACCTCGCTGATTCTGTCAGCTGCTCCAAGGTTTTACCTCCAGGTAAAATATATCTTTAAAATGATATGCACATATACATATTGTATATACTGTGTCTGTATATCTATACTTATATATCTCTATATCTAAATGTATATATCTACTTATATATATATACTTATATATCTATTCCATGCTGAGCTTCCAGAACTATCAGAGCAGCTGACTGGTGTAACATTTACTGAATAAATGGGAAACACACACGCACGCACGCACACACACACACACACACGCACACACATCACTAAAGCGCTACACCGCTCATGCCACGTCTAACAGTGCGAAAGTTAGCACGTATCACCTTTACATTTGCATATCAAACCGTGTTTCATGAAGATTTTTTTAAAAACGGTTTAGACGATAGAATATAATAGTTTTGTCAGAATAGAAAATTGTATTTATATAATCTATTTTAAATAAATGTCATTGTAGCCGCAAACAAACGGTTTATGCATTATATACATATACAGGAAACAGTTACGAATAGAATTATTGTTATTACTGTTATTTTATAGACAATAAGAGTGTTTAAAACCACCAAGACAGATATGTGCGGTATGTGATTGGTTGTTAGTGTAACACTAGGCCACTCCTTCAAAATTAATTTGTAAGAGAAACACTTCAAATCACTCAAGGAACAAAGATTTATTACAAAAATAGGACAGCAAATAATATACACAAAATCAAACACACATGAAGTTATTTATGTAAATAATTCATCAAAAGTTGGTCCCAGCTCTCCAAGATGTTAACAGCCAGTTCACACTCTTACGATATTAACTAGTTTCCTGGCATGTGGCAGGCCCTTAAAGCGTAAGGAGACATCTCCCTGATAATACACACTGAAAAGAAAAAACACCACAATTCAAATAAAACTAACACAACTCAAAACATAAACCTTTACTCATAACCACTTCAAGAAAACATGGCAAACAGCTAGGCTTTTTTATCTAATAAATAAAGTTCACTAAAGTCATTTAAGACTAACCAGATGTAGCAAGAAAGTTTCTAAGAAGCATAAAGACAGGCTTGGTAAACGTCACTAACATGACCCATCAGCTACTGTAGCTAGCCACTGTTCAGCCCTGATATCCTCTGCATGTTTTTTGTCAGGTTGGGACGTGGATTTGGTCTCGTTCAGCTGTTTGCTGAAGAGGACAGCATTCTGAACCAACCAAAAAGTTTACTGGGCATCATCTTTTACACTCTGCAGCTAGGCCTAGGTGAGTTTATACAGCCAAGCTTTCGATAAGACCATCTGTGTAGCTTTAAGATTACAGTAATTACAAAGGATCCAAAACTACCATTAGCTTTTAGCATTCTGTAAACCTTATACAACTTATTATTGAATGTTCTAACAAACAACGGGACGTGGTCAGTAAATTGAACATTTCTTTTTACTTTTGCAGGGGAAATGGTGTCAAATACAGCAGCACATTTCTTGGTCATGGCATCCTGGGTGTCAGTAGCTGGTTCAATCTATCTAGCTTTTATTTTAGTATTTGTTCTGGAAGATTTCTGCATGGTGTGTGTGTCGACATACATCATTAAATTTTCTCTCCTCTACACCAACCCGCAGAGAAGGAAAGCAGAAAAAAGACAAGACAAAATGTGACCTTGTGTTTGTGTGTTTATGTCTGTCTATCTGTCTGTCTGCTGAAAAAATCATACAAGAATATAGTGTTCTTTGCATTTTGTTACATTAATTCTGTTTACTTAAAAACTATTTGCCTCTTTGAATAAAATCTTATAAAAAAGTAATGATATATTTTTTGTGTTTCTTCTGAATAAAGACTTGTGTATGCCTCAGATTCTTCAACTAGGGGTCACAGTCCCACATGATTTACAAATGGGATCATGGCAGAAAATCTCCTTGTTTTTTGTGTTTATAATTTATTATTAGAAATATCAAATATGGACATTACTGGGAGTCACATGCAGACAGGTAACATTTAAACTAACAGTGGATGGCTTATTATATAGTCTGCCAAATTAGCGTAGTTAAACAAATACTAATGTTGTGCCTCAAAACTCTTAAGAATTATTTAGATTAGATTCAACTTTATTGTCATTGCACGTGGGAAGAAGGCAACAAAATGCAATTAGAATCTAACCAAAAGTGCAAAGTTGTAGTGCAGTACAGGCATATTGACAGATATGTCAGATACATGATATATATGACAGATACATGATATATATATACAGAGAGAGAGATGTACTTAAGTTGCATTATTTTTACATCACCAACTCTTCTTATGAATGAATGAATGAATGAATGAATGAATGAATGAATGAGAATTGTCCAATGGCTGAATACTAACAACAGTGCCACCTGCTGACCGGAATATGTAATGTTCTGTTCTGTTGAAAACAGCATATAGCGGAATGACCCCTCTGTATATATTATTTACTGTTAGTTAGTAACAAAATAATATAACAAAATAAAAAATTAAACTAACAATTCAAACGTTTTATATTATAAATCTGGAATTAAAAAAGAAAAAAGCTAAAATGGCATTTTATTACAGTATAATTCAAAGGAAAGTTGGATTTTATAAAAATAAAATGAGATAAATCTTAATAAATAATATCATATTTTCAAATAATTGTGTATGAATGGGTTAGGGTTATACAATTATTAGATATATGTATATTAAAATATATATTATATTATATATTTTATTATTATACATAATTAAAATAAACAATATGCTAAAGGTTTTGCCTGAAAACGCAGAAACTTTGGCGTCTGAAATCTGAATAGACTTCAAATGGAATTTACAGTCAGCTCAATTTAGTAGTTTAGTAAACACTGGAAAACTCTGCTCTATTTCTATTCATCAGGTGCTTCTTCTTCTTTCGGCTTTTCCCTTCAAGGGTCGCCACAGCGAATCATCTCTCTCATCTCTCTCATCTATCTTCTGCATCCTCAACACTTGCACCCAACACTTTCATCAGATGCTAATGATTAAAAAAGTACATTAAAGATTTAATACTTTATGTTTTCGCACTCACACTGTATAATTGTTTAAATTTGTTGCTGGAGTAAACATGATTAATTATTGATAATAACGAACTGAATACATTCTGAAATAAATGGATTTTATTTAAGGGATGTGTTTGCAATTATGGCCACAAGGAGGCATGGTATCAACAGGTAATATTGTATCCCATAGCAATAGAGCATAATGGAGCATATTTAAAGAAAAACTTATATATTTCATAATGTGTGTGTTGTTGTTGTTGTTGTTGATTGAACATTAATCTAAAAACTTTGCCCTTTGGGATTCTCTTCAGTTTCCCAGAGACTATGATAAAAATATTTTTTAAAATCTGTGACAAGAAAACTAAACGGTTTGGACAACTGATTAAATAAATGGCAATAAGCTATATTAAAAATATATCACGTAAACTGTACACAATTTCTGACTAAATCATCTATTCAAATACATTTTTCCCACCATTACACAATAGGCTAAATGTTAAACATCTGAACAATGAACAAAAAAATTATATAGGTCAATATATAAAATAGATTTCATTAGTTATCATTAAAAATAATCTAGTATTATAATCAAGACATCAAAACGTGCGCAAATAGGTTTTACTCTTTGAGCAAATAAGAGTTTCAGTTATTAAAATGTGATCTCAAAGCACCAGTTCAAGTCTGAACACATGGTGAATATAGCATGCCAACCATAATACCGTGTATTGTAAGTTTGCCTAAAATCACTACAAGCTGCAACAGCCATAAAAGAAACTTTAAGCAGATTTTCTTATAAATTTGATTGTAAATTGTTAGATTTTTTTTAGCATATGAGGTCTTTCTGAATAGCATTGTGCACTCTCCTGAAAGATTTCATGAGATATACGGTTAGCAACACCTGACTGACACCTTATACTAGGTGTAATAAGATTAAACACAATTTTGCAGTTAATGTGATGAATGTGAAGCAGAGTGATCTCTTTTCACTCTGCCACGAGGCCGTCTCCGGTTCCTCCGTCTCCAGCTGCTGCTCCTGCTTCCTCCAACATCTTCTTATAATTGCTTTTGAAAAACCCAGTCTAGGAGTGATAGAAAAGTTCAAGCAACATATAACAGAGTGCAGAAGGTTGTTGTGTTCCAATTTAAAAATGAGAAAAAACTGAAGAATAATGATCATCTCTGCACTGACCTTATAGAGAACAGCAGTGATAACAGCCAAAAGCACAATTCCTCCTACAACACCACCAATTACCTCCTTAAGTGGGAATCTCTCCTCATACAGCTCCACCTGGGTATTAACCTGCACACAGTTGCAATAACAAGCCAATCTGGTAAGTAAATTCAGAATCTATCAAAGTTTTAATTTGAAAAACTGCACCTAATAGGATCTAGTACTGTGTTGGATAATAATATTCTAAGAAACATGTCATTTTAAGAAGCCACTTGAAGCTGAGGTTGGCATGGTGGTGTTGTGGATAGTCTAAGAACTGATCCATCAGGAATAACTTCCATACAGTATAGAAATATTTACAATTAACCTGCAATCTTTAATGGTTACAACCATGCCTGCTAATCCCTCTCCTACTCGAAAGATGGAGCCTTCACCCAACTATTGACATCGCATCCTATAGCTGCACTGCACCCTGTTACTTTGAGTCCAATGACCACCACACCAGAGGTCCGTGAAAGTCATGTGAATTTATAGTTATTTATTTCAATGCCAGCATTTCAATATTTACCATTTAATATTTGATAAACTACAATTAGCTCATGATCAATCTGATTTGAAGTCTCAGCCCACTGATGTACCTTGCCAATAGGTGCAGTGTTTATAGAACCAGAGGGGGAGTATATATATGTTGTTTTGTTGTAGTCCAGGGTTGCTGTACTGACCAGCTCAAAAATGGTTGATTTCAGTCCGATCTAAAAGGTAGTGTACATGAATGATTAATGCAGAGATGTAGGACTTTTGGTGGAAATCGGTGAAAATACCAGTAATGTAATAGTGCATCATTGATATACCTGTTCAAGCCATCCAGAGCTGACATTACCAGAGATGTTGTAGTATTTTGCTTGATTTTTAAGGAGACTTGCAGCACATTTAAACACTCTGCACACAGCTACAGAGCAATTCTAAAACCCAGACACCACAAATAAATAAATAAATTCATTAATTATATGTATTTATTTATAAGAAGAGTCTTGAGAAAACAATGATTCTCTGCTAAATGTTTAAAATTATAGGTGATTATAGAAAGACATAACAGTTACTCACCACCTCTGGCTGTTTTTTCAGTGCTGCTACAAAATCTTGGATTGTGGGTTGCTCCTCTTTGTCTGCACTGCAGCCTTGAATCTAAGAAACACAGCTGTTTGCTTAACTCCAACATTTTTTAGCCTAACATGGTGAATAGTGTGATCGGTGGTGTCAAAAGCTGCAGAAAGGTCAAGCAACACCAAATAGGTTTGACCCCGATCAAAGCCAAGTAGTTGGTCATTTACCAGTTTAACCAGCACTGTCTGTGTGCTATAATGAGGCCTAAATCCTGAGTGATATTCCACAAATGTTACTGAAATCTAGATCAGAAAAACGTCTTTGCTACAAACCTTTCTAGGATCAGTTTGATACTGACTTTTAGTTGGACAGCTGACATCAGTCAAAATGCAATCCCCCACCTCCACTAACAGGTCAGGATGAATCATAATTAACTTAGTTAACCACCATGAATAATTCACCACAAAGCGACCCAAGGGTACCCTCCCACATAATAATTTCCTTTGTTTGTTAACACTTATTCAGTTTCCCCCTTCATCAGTTTCCTACGCCTTTCATCCTCACACACAACCTCACACCCAGCCCCCACTTTAGGTTTAGTGTCTGCAGTTTGTGATTGTTGTTATGAGTATCAGTTGTGAGTAGTCAGTTGTGAAGGTTGTCTGGTTTATGCTTATTTCCATTTTTTTGTTTTGCCAGCACTTGTTTCAATCTCCTATATTAGAAATGAAGAGGAAGTTCAAAAGACGTGTATGTGGGAGGATGTCTTGTGCTGGCTCGGCAGTGAATTCATCATGGTGGACATGAAAATACTAATAAACAGTCGGTCAAAGATATATATCTGCAGTAACGTTAATGTCAATTTACAGTACCTCCAAGTTGTTATTAGTCCAGATGTCCTTAACTCCTAATTTTATGGGTACTCTGATGAAAATGTTGAAGCTCAAATCCCTGAGGAAATTTTCCACCTGAGAGGAAGTGAAGATTTTATAATATCCAAATAAAAATGGCACATCAACTGGTTTATTCATTTATTTCTTTTTTTTTAATTTATTTATACCTTGAATATTTGGTGAACTGGTTTCTCAAGGTTATTTTTTCCTGCAGTAAAGTTGATGTGAATAGTGGAATTCTCATGCCTTGACATAAAATCATATAAAGTGAGATATTGCTCACAGACAATTAAACAAACATCAGAAATTGCACACAGTTAAAGCCCATTAATATATGTATATATGTGTGTTCTCCTGGCAGATTACATTATTTGACCATTTATTGATAGATGTAACCAAGAGTATAGCAAACTTATATACATATTTATTTAAACTATAAATCAGCTAAACAAATGGTCAACTGACCTGATCATCGCAACGTAGATGGCATATTTAACATCAATGGTTTTTTCTCTGAAGAGTTCATTGTCAGGTGAATGTTTGTCATTGTCACTGTAAATATCAGAATATTTTTATTAGTTCAGTAAAAATATTTGTTGTGATACTTTCTCTATGGTTTTAATTTAATTTATTTGCAAATTCATGTGTAAAAAAAAAGTAGTGCATCGGTGATTTTCAAAACCGTGGACAAAAAAACTCTTTTCAAACCAAAAAATTAGCAGATTTTATCTGATAAAGTGAAACAATAAACAAAAACGTGAAAAACCCAAAAATACAGTTACTAGTACTTGTTCTGTTAATTAAAATAATATAAGATCATACCTGGAAGCAGATGCAGTAAATTTCATCATCCTGTCAAAGTTACTTTCTCTGTTTATGCGATATGTAACATCAAAGATAGCCTATAGGGGTAACACAGGAATTCACATATTGCGTCATCATTTCCCTTATTTCTATTTAACCAGCCAATATTTAAAAATCTACACTACTTTCATCTTTGTCCTAGACATAACTCAAAATATAATACCTAGTCATTTTTCTTAATGCATTAAATATCTATAAAAGGAAAAAATAAAGTATAAACTTATTTGCGCTCACCAAACCATTAGTCTTGAAAATTGGTTTACTGATGAAACAAGTCGTCTCCCCCAGTGTAGCTTTTTCATCACTATCCACAGATTCACACTCCACTCTACCCTGCTCAGACATTCATTTAGAAGGAAAGTAAATAGCATTTCTAGGAACCAAATTCTTCGCCATTGTTTAAGTCATTGTATTGTAACAATTCCCATTGATAAAGGTTACAAATAATTAGCACAGTTTTTGCAGGGAATATACACTGAACCCTCTGAGCACATTCATGATAACTGCATAAATAGTTTATAAAGCATAATGTTTAAATATTTTTGAGAAAATGATCAAATGCTTGTCTTTTTTTAATGTTAGATACTTATGTAACTGTGGTTCTATGAACCCCAATATAGGCCAAGAATAGTGACGCTACCAAAGTTCATGTTTGTTTGCAAGAGCATGCATGCGGAAACTACAAAATGACAGATGAACAGTTGCTGTCAGCTGCAATACAATGCAGGCAGCAGCTGCGGTCCAGTCTAAATAGAGCATGAACCAGGCACTGAATTGAACTTGTTGCACATTTGCTCACCTTCACTACAATATGAACAGTAAGTTGACTTACAATGTTGGGTGATATAAAGTTTGGAGAGAAATTACAGACTGAAAAACAAGCTCACCTCACTGTCATCTGGCCAAGAATGCATGCTATTTATGCCTAAAACCAGAGTATGTAAATCCCCAAATCTTTACCAATTTTCATAAAAAAAAAATAAAAAAATAAACAGTTTTCATACCCATTTCCTTTTAGCACTCTGAATAGGCTCATTATGGGTTACATTCAATGACCAGACATGATACAAACATTTAGCCTTATCCAGAGCAGCTTACAATGATGTCATTTAGTCAAATAAGAGCCTTGGTCAAGGGCCCAGCAGAGACAGCTTGGTGGTCCTAGGATTCAAATGCAAAACCTTCTGAGTATATGCTGCCATCTTGTGCTGACACAAAATACTAAATCAATTTCAGGAAAAAATACAAACAGACAGTAACCCAAGGAGTCAGGGAATATGAAGCTATGAAGTGGCAACACTATCACTGTGCCACCATGGATTTTATGGTAAACTGGTGGCTCACTGGTTAAGGCTATGGGTAACTAATTAGAAGGATTTGAATAAATCACAGCACTGCCACTATCCAGTCAATGGAACCCAAAGAAAACCCATTTGTACACATGTAAACCTCCACACAGATGGTACCTCAGTTCAGGGCCAAACTGTGGACCCAGGACCTGTAAAGTAGGAACACTATCTGCTGCATCTCTGTGTGTTAAATCTTAATAATACCTCATTGTTCAACTATGGTATAACTCAACACTTAATGTGGCAAAATTGTTATGTTATAAACTTGCCTCTTTAGTGCCAGATCTCCTGAAAGACAGTCCAAAAGGGTACTTAAGAATTACTCGACTGTTGTAAGAATTTTCCTCTCTGTTCACTATGGAAACAGTTACATTCAGGTCTTGCATTATTCCAACTTGTATGACTGAGTATCTGAAAATGGAAAGAAAAAGAAAACACAAGGTCAAATCCTCGTTCTTAGATCTCTGAGTGGACGCTGAGTGTTTTCTTTGAGTGTTACTGTTTCCACTTACCCAGAAAAATTAAAATCCACTTTGAGATTATCAATGCAGATGTTATCAGTTCCACAGTTTATTTCAAAATCCAGCTGTAAAAAACGTTTACACAGTACAAGACACCTATTTATTATCAAGAAAAAAGCTATGAAAGAGAGCTGCTGCTGGTATTAATTCTAATATGAAATGCTGAAGTCTCTCAGCACTTACGTTATAATCTGAGGTATTCTTTGTATTAGGTCGCAGTATCGGTCGCAAATTATCCTGTTGATTAATAGGAAGACCTTCAAATGTATACTTTAACTCATTAATTATTGGATTTAATGCATCATTAGGGCAGGCCTGTAAGGCAAGAGAAAATAATTAGTTACAGAAAAGGAAACTTTCAATACAATCATATTTATTATTTTAAGAACCAAAGTAAGGGTCAAAATGATGTCAATTATGGACATGTGCTGGCTGACATGTGTTCGCATCCTCTCTTGTATTTACGGTACCTCAACCTCATATACACACCATTAGACATCCTACACAAGATGACTGTCAGAACTCTTAGCTAATAAAATGTTTCATGGCCAAATTTCATCCACTACAACACATGAAATATTGGCGATAAATCGATGTTTAATACAGTGTATTTCAAAAACGTCTATGAAGATACGTCAAAATGAATACATGTTAATTATTATTGTTTAATAGTAGTTAGTAGTGATATAGCTAATTTTGAAGAATCACCACAAATTAGGGGAAATGTCTATTAATAATCCTCTAGGAAATTTAATGCAAAATAGTGTGAAAAATCGTTTCTTGTAGAGCATTGCTTATAGAGAAAATTGCTTACAATTTTTCTTAAAGAAGACATTTATAAAAGTCATATTACACTAGAGCAGTGCTCCAAGCATTGGTAAGGATTCATTGATTAAATAAATAAATAAATAAATAAATACATTTAAACAAAGACATTTCTTAGGCTGAAATAATGCTAACTGAAAATGTCAGATTTTATTAAGATTGTCTGGTTAAATAAGTATATCATAGATTTTTTTTTTTACATTTATTCAGGGGCTTGAGCAATTACCAAGGATGCAATTTATTGTCTCTCTGGATCCTGTCTATTACTCAGTAACCCTTTGTAATTCATGTTTAAACACAAAATATATAATATATTTATAAATGAAGGTATAATGTAAAAATAATTAGCTTGAAATCTAATTTGTCATCAATGTTAATCAGCATTTTTGTCATTCAACTACACCCCCATTGCACATATTTAAAAGATTTAAAAGGAGCATTTCAAATACCTCTAGAATAAATACATGTTCTTTGCATTTCTCTTGTATGAACACTTTTATCGTGTCAGTTAGAATACGTTTTTTTTCTGAAAAGTAGGCCCGGTAGCTCTTTCGTTTGGCATCAAGCGTTAATGTATAGCTTATCTTTGCAGACAAATCTAAACAAACACAATAAAAGAAAAAGAAATAACCACAATGATAAGCTTCTTGAAGTCAAACTTTCCCTTGTAATTTTATGAGAAAGGCAAAGGTTATGTGTTTAAATAATGTAGAAAAATATTGGAACCTTGATTGGCAGTATTCGGCCTCGTCATTTTGAAACACAATTTTACTGTGTTTGTTAAAGGTTTGTTGCAGTCAACGTCTCTGGTGGGGATTTTGGATGGGCTGAAAGTTACTGTGTTCTGTAAATCCACAGTGGGTCTGGATCTGAACATTTACACAAAACACAAGACACAATGTAAATATGCATATGGAACATCAAACTACATAACAGCATATTAACATATCAGAACTGAAATGCCAGACCTTAAAAGCAAGACAGCTCCTTTGGAACCGACAGCAAGATCTGGCAGTTGGTCTTTACTAAGGTCCAGAGCAGATGTACTCAGAGAAATACCAAAAAACTGCAGTCCATTGCGCACAGACGAGCCTGTGATTCTCTGTCAAAAAAAAATAAAAATAAAAAAAGAAACACAGAAAAAGAAACAGAAAATTATTTACTGGACTATTATTTACAAAGTTACAAATCATGATAATTCCAAATATTAATTGCAAAATGCTTCTAAGTATTTTATCTTAAATCTTTTATCTTATTTTTTGTCTATATGTGGGTGAGTTGTTGTATTTGAATAGGGTCTATTTTGACACTGATTTAGAATTTGTTACGAAATACCCTGCACATGGATTCTAGTGAGAATGTCTCAAGACCAGTTGTTGAGTGTTTATGCTCTTCTTCATAAGTGCCTCCACCTCAAATAAGATCATATGTGAGCCTGTAGAGGATAGATGCTAGTGTTAGCTGAACGTCCAGCCAAAATACACACAGTGAAGTAGACAGGGGGTTGTGGTGGGAATGGGGTTCTGCTCTTCATGCCTACTTTACTGGTCCAGAAAGGACAGTCATTTCCTGGACCGGACAAAATACCCCCTTTTTTTCTTCGATGTAGTGAAGAGAGCTCTTAAAACTGAAGTCTTGTTTGTTAAGTATGTATAGTGTATTTGTTTTGTTGGACATCTAATTAAGAACATCCTGCTTAATGTAATGGCAAATAAATTGTGAGGTTTACTAATTGAAACGTAATTCCCTGTGAATAATATCTATGGCTGCTTTATAATGATGTTTCTAGTGTTATGTTGTATGCTGGAGTCAAAAATGACTCACATTAGGTTATATTTAACCTAACACTGTTTTATATATATTAAACAATATATATATATATATATATATATATATATATATATATATATATATATATATATATATATATATATTGTTTAATATATATAAAACAGTATATATATATATCAAACAGTATAATATATATCATTAATGATTTACAAAAAAATCAGAAATTTTCCAATGCAAAATTAAACATTATGTGAATCATCAGGTCTTTTACAACCCTATGTATTATAATACATTTTAAATAAACCTTAATCATAATAGGATGCTGTACACTTGTTCCTGTCTGACCTGGGAGAAAGTGGGGGCAATGTCTCCATTTCTCCCATTAAAGATGTAGATGCTGCCCTGGTTATTCTCTTCTAGAGGTGCTCCTACCACTACATCCACCAGGCTGTCTTCATTTAGATCTGCAGGGCTCGCCAGCGTCAGGCCAAACCTCCCCCTTTGTCCTGGGATTCCTTTCACTGCCCCTATGTATTGTAGCTGTAAAACGTGTACAGAAAATGTCTGCAGGTTGCTAAAGAATTCTTCATGTTAAGTAACAAACCACTTTTTGGATAAAATCACTGGAAGATGTCTGGTATACAGTCATATTTAATAGAAACTGTACCGGCCAGTTTTCTTATAAAACAAAAGGTATTTTTTTTAAACAATATATTTTAGGAAGTCCTGTTTTTACATAAGCATTTTAATAAGATTTTGATGTCTCAAGATCACTTAACATCTAAGTTGAATATTGACCCATATATAGCAATATAGCCATTTTACACAATTTGTGTGATACTTGTTTCTAGACTAAAGAAGCCACTTAGCTTGTGTATGCGTATGTGACAAATAAAATTTGATTTGATTTTGATTTATTGATCAAAATGAAGTTTTCTTTTACAAAGTGATAAAAGTGGAGACTTCCGAGGCTGAAATCACTGTTGTGTTTACTTTTTACCTGGGACACAAAAGATCTTTGAAAGGTGTAGATGAAGACTTTTCCTTCTTGATCCTCCTCATTATACAGTGGAGCAGAAACAAGTAGGAGGTCTGCGAAGTTGTCCAAATTCAAGTCCACAACACATAACTCAGCACCATAATAGGCACCAATTTGAGGCTGAAAAAATGGTGACAGGGTCTAAATTTCATCTGAGACTGGGAAATACACAGTTCACTTTACTAGGCCTAGGACTGAACAGTGTGTGCTGGAGCTGTGAGACGCATCTCAATGCAGCATTTTTTACTGCTATTACTAGATGAATAAAATTACCTCGGGAGGATCCACTGACTGTAAGACATTGTCTCCATTGTATATGATCACTGCCCCCATGTGCTTATCTCTTGGAGCTCCCTGAATGATGTAGAATTGGCCAAAGGTCGTTTGTGCTACTGCCATGGAATAACCTGTGAACACAGAACAAGCAGGTAGGAGTTTTGATTGGTCATGTTACATGTTTGCTCACAGTCTGATCCCTGCCTTATATCCTAGCATTATGCAGTATTCATAGATTCAATACAAACATATTATTTGATATACAGAAAATGTAGTTGTAACAGCTATCCAAACTCCTGTAATTTCTTTCTTTTTATTTTAAAAAAGAAAAAAGGTAGCAAGTAATTCACCAAGTAGTGCTAAAAGTTATAAACAAATCCAGTTTCCAGAAACCCTTCGTACTGAACATAGTACATAAAGACTTTGAGTTAACTGATTGACTGACCTTCGACTCGACAATGAACTACCTTCAACTCGTTTGTTAAATCTCTTATATTGAAGACTTTAAAATCCTTCATCCTTGATCCTCCACATATTATGTATATTGACAGTATATAAACATCACAATGCAAACCCACACTACATGGATAAAGGTATATTGACACCTAAGTGTTGAATATCTAATACACATTGGAATTGCCATTAGTTCCCGTGAAGAAATTTTAATGTTACAGCCTTCAAAGACATTCTAACTTTAGTGTGACTCTAACTTTACAGCAATAGTTTTGGAGAAGACCTACATGGGGGTCAGGTGCCTGCCAACTTTTGTCCATATAGTGTTTTAAAGGTGGGGTGCACTATGTTTGAGAAATGCTTCAGAAAACTGAGTTGGGCTGACAAACAAAACAAGCGTGTAGCCAATGAGCAGAAAGGGGCGTGTCTTGTCAATATGCAGCGGTGTTCAGTGCGCATGTCTGACATTAGCGGAAAGCGATTGAAAGATTGATATGCCGAAAAAAAAACAAAAAGCAAAAAAAGGCTTACGATAAGGCAAGAAGTCATACAACATCTTCCGCGTGAAACGGAGCTAAGCATTTCACGGTAGAACACACAGTACTACAAAAACACATTTGTATTACCATAGTATTACTCATTGAGTTGATCTATTGATAAAAATATCCCCTTGGCCAGCTGCCCCAGCAGGTTCCGCCATAATAGTTGCCTGGGTTGAGTATGTATGTGTGGGGTGGAGCTAAAACGGGGTGACACCCATTTGGGTTAGGGGCATGTTTATTTAGGTGATTTCAAATGTCAACATTGGCTTTAAAACATTGTGCACCCCACCTTTAAGTATTTATGGATACCTGAACAAAACATATTTCATGTAATATCCCAATTTAAATTTACATTACTTAGATTAGTTTAGAAGGGCATCTCACCTAGATAACTTTCATTACCGTTGCCCTTCTGAAAGGAGTTTAATGGTGTTCCGCTTGTAATGCTGTACTTCTGATAACCACCTTTCCACTGAAATGCTCCAACTGCACTCATTATCATGTTACTCTAAAGACACATAAAAATATCAACTTATACCACTGACTCAAAATTGATGTGATACTAGACTACATAATATTGATAATAATTAAAAGTAAAAAAAAGAAATTAAATTAATGTCAATCAATGCTGGTTAAAAAAATGAAAGGTTTTATCTACATTTTCATCAAAGTCTGCAGTGAAGCCATCCTGTGCAAATTCCATCCTGGTGGAGTCTCCTGAAGCCTGGGTTCCTAATAAAGTAATAATACCACGAATGACACTTATTGTAAACGCCACCAGAAAATTAAATCTTTTCTTTTTTCAGTAGCTACAATAGATTCTGAAGATAGGTTTACTTGCATACCCTCAATTGCAATGATATTCACTTCCAGTGTTTTTTGAATTTCCTTCAATACAGAAAAGTCATTCACTTTAAATACATGTTTATTGTCTGGATCCGACGCAATAGTATTCAACTCTTGTTCTTCTTCAGAATATTGAAAGGCATTGCCGACCTAGTGAAGAAAAAATAACAGCATAAATAAAGACACTTTGAACACAGCATAGTTCCAAATTTTAAATCTCTCCTATACACTAATACTTAGTAGTACTAAGTGCTAACCAGTTATAAATATTATATCATAGTATGTTAGTAGACTGTCTCCATTAAAAACAAAAACTGGGTCTCATGTATAATCATATATAATTGTTTCATATTAATCACTTGAAAGAAAGTAATCCAGGAATAATTAGACTAGCCATTCAATTAGGACAAACATTTGTGTTTTGCTGTGTAGCCACATAGTAGGAGGAAATACTATTGTATCTATTTTAGATGATGAGCTGCAATTGTTTAAACGCATCATCAGAAATGTTAGATCACTTTGCAATTACAATGATCTATTTAATTTAATTCAGTTAAATTAAAATAAATTAAATTCAATTCCATTCATTTTAATCTCTTCCTCCTTTGTCATCATTTCTTTTTTATCACGGTTATTTTTTCACTAAATGAAAGTGGGCTATGCGATGAACACACTTTGCACTAAGACTAACTGTTACTTATTAATATACACAGAAATATTAAGAAAAAGCACTACTTCCAAAAAAATATTGACTCAGATGGAACTTTTCTAGCTTTGTTTGACTGAAAAAAATGTACACACAAATTTAATAAAAGATTAATATATAAGGCCAAATAATGACTTTTAAGGACCAGGCAGTCCAACATTTTACTCTATTTAGATAATTACTATTTAATTCTTCTTCTGGTCAGACATGTATTAATTAGAGGCAATCAATAAATTAATAAAACATTAATGATAGTTCTATGAATGGGTAATGTAGGGGAGTCTCCTACCCCTATAGCATAGCGAATAATGTTCTTCCTCTCTGCATTCTGAACAGCATCTGACAGTGGAGTTTTGTCATTTGATTGGCCATCAGTGATGACCACCAACACTTTGTTAGCATTTTCTCTGGCCCCTGCCCTACTGGTAAATACTTCATCCCTGTGCAAAACAAATGAACTGATTGTAAACATTGCATCCACTTATCTTTTTTAATAAGAAAGATCAATGTTAAACATTTTGGCTTTTAGATGCATTCAGGATACTCACACAACTTTGTTGATAGCAGAGGTTGTGTAGGTCCCACCACCCATTTGTGTGATTGTAAGTATTTTATCAGTGCTTGAAAACGTGTTGAATTGTATGTGTATTTCACAATTATCAGAATATTGTGCAACTGCAAACTGAAATGGAAAATAACATTCACAATAAATTGTATTTTCTTTTTACAGCTAATTAGCAAAACCAGCATGAAAGTCTTTAAATGGCTGTTTGTTATAAATTAAACTTTAATAATGAGCCCCATAAGTCCAGAAGGACATTTTGCTTCAGTAAGATTTTTTATTATTTATTTGTTTGTTTGTTTATATTTGTTTATTTATTTATTTTTTAATAATGATTTTAAGGCTAGTGGGTTAACCAGATATATCTAACAATTGGTTCCTATAGTTTTGCTAACCTAAAAATATCTTAATTAGGACCCATATTGTTTTTAATTATTTCTTCTTAACAATTTTATCTTGGTACTTGGAGTTGTGTTTGAAATGTATTTAAAGATGCATAAACATGTAGCTGTAGTTTCTGGCAACAGGGTGTTCAGTCCCATAACTATAAAAACATTCAAATATATTAGATAGACAAAGAGGTTTCTGAACATGCCTGAAAATCTCTGTCTTTGAACTCGTTAATCATGTTTATAACAAAGTTCTTCATTAGAGTAAAATCACTCTGGCTAACACTTCCAGAGCCATCCAGCAAGAAAGCAATATCTGTTCCTGATGGACAATCTAAAGAAAGCATGAAAACAAAATTATAAGATGAGAGAACAAAAGTTTTGGATTTTTATTGCTGCTAGCTCTTCATATGAAATACCTCTCAAAGTGTGTGGTATAGGACTATTGGAAACCAGGTTAAAACACATGCCATTGTATGAAGTAAACTGCTTACAGTCCTTGGGAATGGTTGGGCCACAGACCTGAAAAATAATGTTTTTTCTTTTACTTAATGGGAAATGGTTAGACTCTAAAATGCATATTTCAAAGATAATTTAAATCTAGAGTTTTATATAGAAACAAAACAAACAATGGGATATCAGACCCACTATTTAAGATCAATTCTTACCTGAGTTGAAATACAGAGCTTTTCTCTACCTGAATTGAAATATCTGTGTATCTTACCAATATGTTTGAAGACTTGCGATCTTTAGTCATTGACAACCCAAGTGACATGTTGACAGCCTCAGAGGGAACTGTGACAAGATTTAGCATGTAGTTAAATGTGGGTCAAGGGAGTACCATTTCTGGGATATTCTTTTGATGAAAAACCGCATAAGCTTAAGATTGATAAAAATTGTGTCTGCATTAGTACCATTAATTTGCATTGGTGAACATTTTCCGTTACTAACAGCACACGTGTAGACTTTCCCTCTTTGATTCTGACTTTGGAGTAATGGATCACTCACAATCACACTGAGAAGAAAAGGAAAATGTTAGCGATATGAACATGGACCTTACCCGACTCTCATAATCTGCTAACTAACTTTATTTACTGCACCAACAAACCACATATTGAATATGTCACAGAGAAAAGGATGGGTTTCCTTTTCAGACTGGTTGCTCTTAGTTTCTTCCTCATATCAGCTCAGGAAGTCTTTCCTTTACACCATTGCCTCTGGCTTGCTCATAATGAATAAATACACATTAGAAATGTAAATTTTATCATTTTTATTATAATTTCTAATCCTGTAAAGCTGCTTTGAGACAATCCCCACTGTTAAAAGTGCTATACAAATTAAATTATATTTAAATGAATTGAATATTTGCATTTTATACAATTTGCAATTGTTTTACAGAGGCTTGTGATACCTTTCTTCCTAATGAAGAACAAGACTTCTGAGGTCTTGGTGGGGTTACTTGGATTAAGGTATTAAGGGCAAAATGACACCGCCCTTTAAATACAGCCTCACACACATTCCTGAATCATTTCTAATTTTAATACTTGGCCTATCAGAAGATATTAAAAGTCATTACATCACTGTTTAGAAAGAATCAACTTATTGTATGTATACATTTGACTGGAATTTGGAGTGAAATAATGCTGAAACCAACTGTTTTAAAATAAACAAAGTAATTGGCTTGTCACAAGAAATGTATGTAAATGTATAGACCACAAATTACAGTAGAAGGCACGTGTCATTGGAGTATTGTGTTTCTCACCTGTCATTATCTCTCTGTAGCACTTTGTAGCCGAAGGCTATGTTTTGGGATTGGGTAAAATCTTTCCATGGATTTGGATCAATGTTGAAAGCCAACACTGTCTGAGATACTAAAATAAAAATAATTTAAAATTATTTAAAAAAAAACAGGATACGTGACTTTTAATAGTAAACAAAATTATTTATGTATTACTTAGATGACAATTAACATTAGAGTATATTTGAGTATATGCATTTTATTATTACTGAAATATGAGTATAAAATATTCTGGTCCATATTCAGAGTTGAAAGTACATTTGATCTTTAATAGGCTGAATGCTATTGATGTGTAAAAAACTGGCTAATGCATGCTCAATCATTCATAAATTTAGCACTGAATTTTCCTCCAGGTGGAATGGCCTCTTCTAGAATGACTCCACTCCATCCACAGGGCCTGAGGGCTTACTGAACAACTTGATGTGGATGAAATTGTATAAATCTTCAGAGTCATCATCAAAACACAAAATAAGAAAATTCTTTTGGAAAAATGTCCGGTACAGTAAAAGGGATGTTTATTACTAGTTCCAATACCTTAATATCCCTGTTACAAACTGGACAGCATGCAACATTGTCATTATTGTGGCCAGTGGTATAAATCATTTTTAGTTTTCACTGTGCTGAGATTGCGTGTGTGGCCTTTTAAGAGGTCGCCGGTGTGCAACTCTTGTAGTTGAGGTCGGTTCGAGTATAATCTGCGGGATCCTTGTGTCACGTGCAAATACAGTACAAGTTTCAGTGTAAGTTCAGTGCTTATATTATTTATGTGATTATCTGAAAGTGTTTTAAGTGCTATAAATACTGTTAAACCTCTTGTTTTAATGTCTAACAGTGTGTATTTGTGTTTCTTTTATCTCTTTTGTACCATAGCACTACCCTATTTTATTCACTTTATTTCCTTTATCGTATTCTTGCTTATTTTTGTTTTGTTATATTTTCTGTGTATGGTGCATTTGGTTCGACACTCTGTATTCGATTAAGTTGACCTGTGTGTCGGACTGATGTTCTATTGATTGCTTATGCCTTGCAGTTGCGGATGTCAGTAAAGAAAGCACACGGCTCAAAAGCACATGTCTCGTGTCGTTCATTAAAATATACATACAGTATACAACATGGTGTCAGAAGTGACGGTGGAGTGATTACCGCAAACTGTTTTGATTCATTTGATTCAAACTATTTTGATTCATTTTAAACTGCAAGTTTAAAAAAAAAAAAAAAAAAAAAAAAAAAGATTGCATGCTAATGGTAGACGAACATGGAACAGTTTAAGCCGCCCTCTTCACTAGTGATAACCGGCAATTTAGCGGAAAATTGGCGACGATGGGAGCAGCGTTTTCATCTGTATATGACGGCGACGGGAGCGAGCGCTAAAGAAGAGAAAGTCAAACTTGCTATTCTGCTTCACGCAATCGGAGAAGAGGCGCTAGAAGTGTATAACACACTCAACGTCACTCTCGTCAATGAAGAGAATGAGACGATGGAAGACATGCTCACAGCATTCCGATGCTACTGTAGTCCGCAAAAAACGTCGTGTTTGAGAGGCATCAATTCTGGTCTCATCCCATGACAGAAGGCATTACAGTGGATAGATTCATCACAAAGCTGAGACAAAAAAGCAAACATTGTGAGTTTGGGGCAAGTGAGAACGACATGCTTAGAGACAAGCTTGTGTTTAGCATAACAAACCCTAATCTCAAAGAAAGATTGCTCAGTGAAAACGATTTGTCATTACACAGAGCTACTGAAATGTGCAGGGCAACCGAGTTAGCTAAAACACAGATACAGGCAATGCAAAATGCCACTGCTGTCCAAGACTCTCAAATAAATGCCATAGACAAAGCAGCAGAACATAGAAAACCAGCTGCAAGGAATAAAAGCAGTAAGAAACCAGCAACACAAAACTGTCGCAGATGTGGGAAGAGCCATGAGCCACACCAATGCCCAGCATTTGGAGCAGTATGTCATAAGTGCGGCAAAAGCAACCACTTTTCCAAGGTATGCGGCTCTGTCAATCGCAACGATAGCAGAACAAAGACAGTGCATAGCATAATGAATGAAACAGATTCAATGTACATTGCCATTCGTCTGTACATTGTACAGACGCACTCAAGTGCACAAGTTGGAACAGATGAAAGATAGTTCGTGGTATGCCGCAGCCATCATCCGAGGAGTGGAGATAAAATTCAAACTAGACACAGGTGCAGAGGCAAATGTGCTACCTCTATCCATTGTCCAGAAGTTCCCTGGCCCAGTTACTCTACAGCCTATATCAACGGTGTTAGTAGCATTCGGGGGAACACGCTCCACCCCGAAAGGTGTTGTCACTGAAATGCAAGACAGACAAAGCTACAGCCACATTACAGTTCTATGTGTCCGATCAATCTGACATGCCGATTCTGGGTAGAGCAGCATGTGAGGAGCTGCAGCTTGTGAAGAGGATCGAGCTGCTTGCAAAAAAGTCTGCGTCAACCAAAGAAGAGCTGATCATGATGCATCCATCAGTCTTCACGGGGTTGCGTGAGTTCCCAGGAGTACATCATATACATGTTGACCCAACAGTTACACCTGTGATCCATGGATGCAGAAATATTCCACTATCTGTTCGAGACAAGCTGAAAGACACACTTCAGGATCTTGTACACAGAGGTGTTATATCTCCTGAGACGGAACCCACAGAGTGGGTAAACAGCCTCGTCATAACAGAAAAGAAGAATGGTACACTGAGGGTATGCTTGGATCCTCGTGACCTGAACAAGGCAATAAAACGCCAGCACTATTCCATTCCCACTCCTGATGATGTGTGCAGTAACCTGGCGGGAAAGTCCATCTTCACTATTCTTGATGAAAAAGACGGTTACTGGCAGATCAAGTTGGATGAACCATCCTCAAAACTATGCACTTTTAACTCACCATGGGGCAGATATTGTTTTCTTAGACTCCCATTCGGCATCAAGTCAGCAAGTGAGGTGTTCCAACAGAAAAACTGCGAAACTTTTGGTGACATACAAGGAGTACACATCATCGCTGATGACATGATCATTGCTGCTTCAACAGAGCAGGAGCATGATGAAATCCTTGATAAGGTGATGGAAAGAGCAAAAGCGGCCAACGTGAGGTTTAATGGCGATAAGATTCAGTTCAAAGTAAACACTGTGACGTACATGGGACACATAATCACACCGGATGGCCTCCGACCTCACGATGCAAAAGTGAAGGCGATCACGGACATGCCACCCCCAGAGGATAAACAAGGCCTGCAACGTCTACTCGGCATGACTAAGTACTTAGCTCAGTACATTCCGAATAAAGCTTCACTCACGGCACCTCTAAGGCAATTGCTGAGAAAGGATGCGGTATGGCAGTGGAATCCCCATCATAGCGCTGCTTTAGAGAGTTTAAAGCCCACTCTCACAAAATCACCTGTGCTTAGATTCTATAATCACAAAAAGCCACTAACAATACAAGCAGACTCATCAAAAGATGGCTTGGGAGCCTGCCTCCTGCAAGAGGGACACCATGTGTGTTACGCATCACGAGCACTCACTGATACTGAGCAAAGATATGCTCAGATTGAGAGAGTTACTCGCCATACTCTTCGCAGCGAGGAAGTTCCACCAGTATATATACGGCAAGCCAGTGACAGTGCAGTCAGATCATAAACCCCTCGAGAACATCATGCAGAAACAGCTGTGCAAGGCCCCAGCACGTTTGCAACAAATGCTCTTACAACTACCAAAGTATGAATTGAACATTGCATATACACCGGGCAAGCATATGTATATTGCTGATACGCTATCCCGTGCAACTGTAAATAGGGAGGCTGAAGAAGGTGAAGACATCTATGATGAGAAAGTTGTACATGGCTTGGAGGCCACTGATGCATTGAGCCCACAGACACTTCAACAGCTGAAAGAGGCCACTGCTGCAGACAAGGTGTTGCAAGATCTGTGTAAGAAGGTTGAAACCGGCTGGCCACCGAAAAGACGCAGCGTGAACAACAACCTACACAGCTACTGGCCGATGCGTCACAGAATCAGCACACAGAACGGAATTGTGATGGTAGGAGACAAAATAATCATACCTCAGAGCTTCAAAAAAGTCATCCTAGAGAAGCTGCACATAGCTCACCAAGGCATCCAGAGAACAAAGGCCAAAGCAAGAAAGTCCCTTTACTGGCCAGGAATGGCACGCGATATAGAGATGATGGTGGAGAAATGTGCGCCTTGTCAACAACTCCAGCCACGACATCAGAAAGAGCCACTCATCACACATGATGTTCCAGAACTACAGTACCATGGATGAAGGTCGGAGTGGATATCTTCGAGTTGAGAGGTCAGTCTTATCTACTACTAGTGGACTATCTGACAAAATACCCAGAGGTACTGAACTTACCTGACAAATCTGGCCACTCAGTAATACAAAAAATTAAATCAGTCTTTGCCAGACATGGTATCCCGAAAGAATTGGTGAGTGACAATGTTCCGTTTGCAGCATAATGGGACTTCAAACTCACATTATCCAGTCCTGGATACCCTCAGTCCAATGGACTTGCTGAAAGAGCAATAAAGTCTGTTAAACATGCGTTGAAGAAAGCAATGCAAACAGGCACCGACCCACATCTGGTATTACTGCCACTAAGAAACACACCAGTGACAGGCCTGAATGAATCCCCTGCACAGATGCTAATGGGCAGAGTCCTGCGGAGCACACTCCCATGCTCTAGTGCCGTGCTTCAAAAGTCAACCCCACAACATGTACACGAAAGGCTGGTGGATTTGCAATCTCGTATGCGGCATCAGTACAACCCGCATGCTAAGACACTACCTAAGCTTGTTCCAGGATCCACAGTACACATGCAGACCAGACATGGATGGAAGCCTGCTGTAGTGGTGCACCAGAGAGATGAACCCCAGTCTTATACAGTGCAAACGCCAGCTGGAAAGACTTTCAGGAGGAATCGACGGCACCTGAGAAAGATACATCCAAGTCTCTGCAAAGGTGATGATCCTGATGAACATTCGGACGACATGTCCACTCAGACACCCAGACCACATGACCTTCCACCTGAAAATTCTCCGGTGAGAATGGCTGAACATCCAACTCGCCTCACGAGAAGTGGCAGGGAAGTAATACGTCCAACAAGATATAATGATTATGTTATGGACATGTGATACTGGAAGTGTCTCAAAAAAAAAAAAAAAAAAGGGGGTGAACAGTATTCTGTAACAGATTAATCAAAATATTGTCAGAAATTTGAAGGGACTGATGTTTACAGAGAACTCTTGTGAGTAAATGTTTACAATTGTGTTTTCGCTAGTTAAATTAGTCAAGTGTTTAATTAAAGTCTCTGTCTGATAGAGTTGAATATGCACATAAGTAGATTTGACTGGATCACCTTAAATGTAAGTTAAATATTTTAAGTTTGGCTAAAAAAGAGGGATGTGGTGGATTTGGTTCGACACTCTGTATTTGATTAAGTTGACTTGTGTGTCGGACTGATGTTCTATTGATTGCTTATGCCTTGCAGTTGCGGATGTCAGTAAAGAAAGCACACGGCTCAAAAGCACATGTCTCGTGTCGTTCATTAAAATATACATACAGTATACAACACTGAGCCTGTGTGTTCAGTAAATTGAGTGAGAAGTTTTCGTTAAACAATCCCTTAAATTGTGTACGTTCATACAGCCTCATTAACACTCAAGATGTCTTTTGATGGTTATTCAAGTGTAATTTATTGAGTGTGCATCTCGTGCTGGGATTCTAACCAGTGTTTATCCGTGGTAAATCGATGTTAAGAACTGATTTTGTTACACTGCATTTTGGTGAAACATTATTTTGTAATAGTTTATTTTCTTTCCTTTATTTTTGTTTACTGATGTTCCCACCTACCGCTGTAAACTGAAAATAAAACAAAAACAGCAGTCAGATAAACCCTGTTATAACAATTTAGCTATTCTGTTGCCGTGTGTGTTTCTTTCTTTACCACCCGGTTACATTATGTTTAACGCTTGTAAGACGGGTACACTTTCGTGTAGTCTGATGTAAAATGTGTCTTATACTGTGGTTTTTTGGGGCTCTCTCCCTCTGCCATGGGCCATGATGGTGTAAAATATGTCTCATACTTTGTTTTTTTGGGGCTCTCTCCCTCTGCCATGGGCCATGATGGTGTAAAATATGTCTCGTACTTTGTTTTTTTGGGGCTCTCTCCCTCTGCCATGGGCCATGATGGTGAAAAATGTGTCTTATAATTCGGTTCGGGAGAAGAGATAAAAGCCAGCCGACACTGACAATTGATTGGTTTACTTACCAAAGCAGGCCAATCAGGATGCTCTCTGTCACATGCACTTAATGACACACACACGCAAGGTCTCTCACTCCCCTCCCAAGGTTTGGAGCACAGTCTCTGTCACGCATGCACGCTCTTGCTCGCTCGCTCTAGATCCCATGAGATTTTATCTAATTTTCGGGGGGATGCACTTATTTCCAGGGATTTCAGAACAGCGTAACAGATATTGTGTCATCGGGTAGGCGTGGCCTATTTGATAATCTAACCCTAACCGTAGTTTTTGGTTGTTTATTTGCTTTCAAAAAGAGCTTAACTGTAAGATAATAAAGCATAATAGATAGAAAATATAAAATCTACCTGTATGACTGTTTTGTCCTTCATTATCCATCGTACTGTAGGTATGCTCTTTTTTTTTTGAAAGAAGGCGTTTTTCCAAGACCTCCAGAAACACACCCACTTTACGTCATGGTAACGAAACCCCTGGAATTTAGTGAATGCCAATTTGCGGGCATCAGGGAGCCGCTATCAATATGTGAGAAACTCCCGGAACTTCCGGGACACTTGGGATGTCTGATGTCCTGTAACGTTATATTCCACATGTACTACTGCAAAACTCAATTATAAAAATAACACATCACAGTTTTAAGCCATTTGCTTCATGTTGTGTATTTTTTTGTGAAACAAGTTCCTCTTAACACTTGGTCAGGGCTGTCAAGTATCACGCATTAATGTGACAGTCACTCATGTCGGTCTTTTGTCACGCTCTCCCACCACACATTGTATTACTCACGCAGAAAAACTTTTTGACTATTTATCATATATTTAATATTCCACAGCACCCAAACTGTATCTGTCCGCACCGCTGTCTTTATGGTGCCAGGCAGGAAACAAGCGTGTCTCCCCTGGAGTTCTTAGTCGAGCCTGACACTTATCAGCCAATCAAAAAAAAAGGCTACACAATAGCTAATCAGAAAATAGCACTATTGTGTATGGGTAAGATTTAAGGCAACAACCAATGAAAAAAAACCATTCATTGGAGATGGTATTTTTGATGGTCGGTTTGAACAAAACCCGAAACAGCTTGTCTCTGGATGGGACATTGTCCTCAATCACGACCCTAAAATTGTCTGGGCTTGATGCGAACTGTTTTAAATGGGAGCCAAAATTACAAATGATAAAGGAGTCCAAAAAGGCAAAAACACTTACAATAAACAACAAAAGTCATAATCTCTCTCTCTCTCTCTCTCTCTCTCTCTCACACAAACACACACACGTCTTCAAAACTTGAGAGCCCTGCTTGCTCAAAGCTAAGAAGACCAACACTTGCTACTTAACTTGTTGACACTTTTCTGTTATGAAGACTCCTAAAGAAACAGATGTACCACAAAACAACTGGTGCAAAGAAATCACTGGTCTAAATAATTTCCACACGATGGCATCCCAGACCATTATGAATCCCACAGTTAGACATGAGCATAAATCCATCCAGATGCAGGAAAGATCATAGTGTTTCTGAATGGTAGCTTTGACATTGATTCTAGTTTTGAATGTCACAACATGAAAGTGTGTTTGTGTGTGTGTGAGACACTTTTTTGTGTTTTTTTCAGTAATACATTATACATTTGTTTATGTTCCTGAAGCTTTTATCCAAAGTGAGTAACATTTGAGACATTTACATACATAAAGGCAGATGCCCTTATCTACAATAACAAAAGAACAATGACAATTGTAGCATATAGTATTTGGCCTTTTTAAAATATACTATATTACTAATAAACTAATAATATAACTCACCAGTGCATCTGTGTTTGTATTTTAATCTAAGTCCCTTATTTTGCCTACTCACTGTATATTCACTTTCTCTCACACAGAGCCGATCCTGACCTCCCTGGGGCCCTAAGCAAAATTCTGCTAAGGGGCCCTCCTACCTGACCCGTGAGCCATGCAAACCATTTGCCACACATTCACACATGACACCCCTCTGCTCCCACTACAAACCTCCCTCCTTTAAAAAAAAGTTTGCTCCTAGTAAATATGGAATAGCAGATTTTTACTAGTGTACAATGTAATTCCTGATATCAAAAATATGGTTACTACTAAAAATCACACTCTTAATATTTACATTTTAAGTATTGAAAACTGAATTCTTGATATCAAAAATCCATATCTTGTGAATGTATAAAAGCTAAAATGGCTTGTCATACCGTATCACTGTGTTTTATAGTATGCATGAGAGCAATACTTGATCCCTGATGGTTATTTACTGAGGGATGTGCATTCATATAGACCTGGCATTATGCCCATTCCAATGTAAATCCATTGGTTTCCATATTGCATTAACGTTGCTGTGACCTCATTGAGAGACTATAAACATTGTCATTTAGGAGTGCTATCACGCTACTCTTTTGTACTGGTCACCACGCACATGTTGCTGCTGGAAAGCACGGGTGTCATTTCGTGCACGATTGCACGCGCATATGAAGGCATGTTCACGCGCGGCGCGGTTATCAAGCTGCCGTTTCTAAACACTGTTGCCCTTGGGCGTTTATTCACGCGAATGTTCACGCAATAAATTGTTGTGTGACAGACAGACAGGCCAAGAGATGCACTGGCGACACAAGTTTACCTGATTGCTGTTCTCGCATTTCACTCTCATTTTGTTTCTTTTTTCTCTTTTCATGGCCAGATGGATAGCTCCGCTTCATATTGTCATCTACACAGTAAACATTAACACGCGCTGTAAAATGAGGCAGGGGGAGGCGGAGCCTTGTGTAATTTGCGGGGCCCTACGCAACTTGCGTAGTGAGCGTATAGGGCCGATCGGCTCTGCTCTCACACAAACACACAAACTCGTATATCTTCCATTAAGAAACAGGGCATTTCTGCCTCTGTTTCACATGAGACAAATATATTTACTCTAACGTACATACAAATGCCCTTTACACTTAAAAGTAAAGTTTTTTTAGTTTAAGGTGCATTCATGTCACTTTCATTGATAACAAATCCTCACCTCAAAATCGAACTGGTATGAAAATTACAAACAATTAAAAAGCATCTCGTACATTATCTCTTCCGGATAAGATGACCTCTGTCAAAGCTAACGCTTTATTAATAAACACTTCAAAACATTTGAGTGTAACAATTAAGCAGGAATTTTAAAATGAAGGTTGAAGTGTACACTTAATGGACACCTTACTAAACCCTTCTATTCCCATAGCAGTGTTTCCTTATACTGTGGTCCAGTAACCCCAGAGGTCTGTGACAATTAGCCTGTTTGACTTCCTAATTGGACTTAATGTGTTTTGCAAGTCAAAAGCTGGGGAATAAAAAGTGCTGTGGTGTAAAAATGTATTAATTTTATCTTTAAATTGGTTACTGGCTACAGAATATTTATACATTAGCCAAGAAAGCTTAAAAGTGAACCAACATGGAACATGTTAGAATCCAATAGAACCCATTAAGAATGTTTAGATCTTTATCTATTCAGAGAACCATGGTCATCATTACTGTATAGAGATTGAGGTTAATGTTTTTCTTGCACAATTTGTACATCAGTATCAGACTAACTGGAGATTATTGCTTCTCCACACAAACTCAAGCCAGCAGTGAAAATGTGTATGCATATGTGTATGTGTGCAGATGTGAAGTACACGCTATTGTTTATTATAGATTTAGTCGCCCACGCTGTTCTATAAAATCTTCCATTAGGTTTTTTTGGAGGAACCGTTTGGATTTGGTCTTTTAACAACAAGAGAATTAATGAAGTCAATCTGATTTAATAAGCCACATCTGATCAGGTAACAATGAATAATGTCTACACCACACAAATGATTCAGTGCATCTGATTATCTGAAATACATGAAAATAATTAATCCAATCTTCATATAATGTTTGGCAAAGAAAGCTCGGACGTGAAAACTATTCTATATTCTTCATCTATACTCTGTGACTGGAATTGTGTTGTCATTGTTATTGCACGCTCTCGTGCAAAGAGATTGGATTTTAGAGATTTTTAATGTCATAGAAGCACTACACAATTCATCACTGAGAATATTAATCATGCTAGAAACAATCACAATGTAAACCGTTGTGTGTCCTGCAGTGCAATTCTAATCTTTGTCACAAAGCTTACAGTGTGTGGTGGAATAATAATAATAATAATAATAATAATAATAATAATAATAATAATAATAATAATAATAAATGTGTATTATATATCATAAATTAATAAAGAGAATTAAAATTTTTCCATTAGAGGTATTGTAAGAATGTTATTGCAGCTTTTTTAAAACTTTTGTATGACTTTGCAGCAGTAAAACCAACAAAATCTGAAATATGAAAAATAAAAATGAAAGAAAAAGTGGCTAAACCTTGTACATTCCATCAACTTCCACAAAAGGGCATTCTGAATGTTGTGTTAAAAAAAAAAGCTGTGTTATATTCTCTGGACAAAATCTATTTCCACACCATATGCTGCACCACCTACAAAAATCACCAAAAATAAATAGAAATAAAAAAATAAATAAGTGAACATGTATATTTAACTTACATATAGTTCATATAGTACTTTGCTCATAAAAAATAACATATTTCAAAACAGGACTCTCAAACTCTCAAAAAAGCTGCAAACAATGTCTTAATATATAATACATGTAAAAACAACCCAAAACCAGAATCAGCAAATTATTCACTGTCCTTAATGTGGCCGTTAATACATAAGACCTGCAGTAGTGATACAAGAGATCAAAATGGACATGAATTTAAATACATTTATTAGAAATAGAGTTATAGAAGTGATGAAGACACCTTGTCTGATCTTACCAGAAATCAGGAACATGTACAATGCAAGATTCCAGTCCATATTCTATTCTGTCATCAGGTTCAGAATAACTGGATAAAGTTGAGGAAGTAGAAACAGAAGAAGTGTTTTGAAAATGTATTGTATACTTGGTGTAGTAAGCCCTACACACCACTGTGGGAGTGGCACAAATTGTTTAGAGGAAATCAGGGAAACTCTGTAGAAATATTTTCACATCATGTAGATTAATAAAGTTGAGAGTATTTTTTATTTCCTAATTCAATTTAGGATTTTATAAAAGATGCATAAAAAAGGTTTACAGGTTGTAAGGAATTCTCATCTGTCGCCTGGACAGGGTAACCCTCTTTTCATCTGCCACCTGGGCAGGATAACCTAAAATTCAGCCTCTCGAACCTCTGCTCGATTTCCGTTCTCCACAAGCGCTTGGGGAAATCTCAACGAAACACACACGCGTCAGTCTTTCAAAGAGAAGTTCCAAAGTTTATTAGGAAAGGCAGGAATATATAGTCGTACAAGAAGAGGGAGGGTGTAGTGGGTGTGTGTGTTGGTATGTGTGTGTGCATCAGTGTTTAAGTGACCTCTCAGTTACCCCAATAAAGTCAGATCTTATCAGGGAAGGGAACCTATACTCTATACTTCCCTTAGTTCCCATGGCTGGTAACGTAAAGAATGATTATGGCAGGGCCATCTGTTGTAAGACTAAGTATGGTAGGGACAAGAGTGTGTCTGTGTGTGTTTGGGTGGGGGGGTATGGGGCGAATGTATGTGTGTGTGTGTGTGTGTGTGTGTGTGTGTGTGTGTGTGTGTGTGTGTGTGTGTGTGTGTGTGAGTGAGAGAGAGAAAGAATAAGAACAATGTGCTCTATACAGAAAGTCTGCAACATTACCAGAAAAGATTGTTTTATACAATTATTCTCACAAAGGTTTACATATTTGCACAGTAATATTTGTAAAATCAACTAGGTACATAATCCCCGTCAATGAATTATTATTAACTGTTACTTTAATGTACTGAGGTTTTTTGAAGTAGCCGTTAGTCCCAAAGATGATCATTTGGTTTAAATCTTTGTTGGTCCAAACTCATGTCGCATATCCTAAACGTTTGCCAATTAGATCAACAGGACCGCTAAATCTAATATCTGAGACTTTGATTATTCTTGATTTTATGTCTCAGGTTTGGTTTGAGAGATGTAATTGCAACATACTGTACATAGGTGGCTGTCTGTTTTGGATCCCTAGCAGTTCTGTTTGTAACACAGAGTATCTGTACACCAACATATAAGCAGATTCTATTAAGCTGAGCATTCTCTAATCATGCATTTGCATCTCTGACAACCTTTGTTTAGGACGAGAAACCGGCTGATGTTTAGAGCAAAGATCATCATTATGCAGCATCTCGATAAGCTTTAAAACAAGAGTAAAGGATCATAACCTTCAAAATTATAGTGACATCCTGGAAGCACTCCTTGGACAGTAATGCAAGTTATGCAGCAGTCACATATGTTCCCACTTGTCTACCAAAGAACTCACTACAAGGCATCCATAAACTGTACCAGCTCCAGTTGTGTTCCACTTCATGAAGATTTCAGACCTTCAGTGAGAAGATGCCAACTCAATGTGGTCTTTGTGGACAACAACATCCTAATTAATACACAATTATCAGACTGTATCTAACTGAAAAGGACATTATTCATAATAACACTCTCTGCTGTTTATAACAGTTTATAATCACACCCTCAATTGTCACACAAATGAGGATGAGGTTCCCTTTTGAGTGAGGTTCCTCTCAAAGTTTCTTCCTCTTCTATCTAAGGGAGCTTTTCCTCACCACAGTCACCTCAGGCTTATTAATCTTGAACATTTTGTACTTTATTTCTGCTTTGAAACAAAATCCACTGTTAAAAGTGCTTTAGAAATAAAACTGAACTGAATTGATTTGAAAACCATCCAGCACCTCGGACAAAATGGAGAAGCATTCGTGTTAGCCTGAAGCTGTGAATGCAAATGCCTTGTGGTGTTCAGACAATACTCTCACCACACAGCATCTTTTCCTTACAGACTGGTGGATATGCTACAGTTCTTGGTTATAGCCACTAAAAATGGCAGGAAAATCTGTAATTGGTCAAAGGTGAGAATGTGTCAAGAAGAGAAGAGAAGAAACCTATAAAGAACCCATTCTTTTCAGAAAATCAGAATCAGAAAGAGCTTTACTGCCAGGCATGTTTTCACACGCAAGGAATTTGTTATAGTGACACAAGCTCCACAGTGGAGCAGAATGACATGTACAATATAGACAAATTGTATGAACAAATGCACAAGTGTGAAATAAGCAATTGAAATATACAATTTTGGCAATTTGTATGTACAAATGGCCAAGTGTGAAATGAGCAATTGAAATATACAATATGGGCAAATTTGTATGTACAAATGTACAAGTGTGAAATGTTCAATTGAAATATACATAATATATGTTTTAAGTAAATAGTGTGTAAGAATAATGTGTGTTCCGTGTATGGTAAGTGTTCATCAGATGGATTTCCTGAGGGAAGAAACTGTTCCTATGTCTGGTCGTTCTGGAGCTCAGGGCTCTGTAGCGTCAACCAGATGGCAACATTTCAAAGACGGAGTGTGCTGGATGTGAGGGGTCCAGAGTGATTGTCTTTGCTCTTTTGCTCACTCTGGAGAAGTACAGGTCTTGGAGAATGGGGAGTGTTGTGCTCAGTTGTGCTCAATTGTTTGCTCAGCAGTCCGGACTACCCTCTGTAGTCTTCTGATTTCAGATTTGGTAGCTGAGCTGAACCAAACAGTAATTGAGGTGCAGAGGACGGATTCAATGATGGCAGTGTAGAACTGTTTCAGCAGATCCTGTGACAGGTTGAACTTCCTCAGCTGCCAAAGGAAGTACAACCTCTGCTGTGCCTTTTTCACAATGGAGTCTATGTGAGTGTCCCACTTCAGGTCCTGGGAGATTGTGGTTCCCAGGAATCTGAAAGACTCCACTGCTGTAACAATGCTGTCCATGATGGTAAGTGGGGTCAGAGCAGGGGGGTTTCTCCTGAAGTCCACGATCATCTCCAGTGTCGAGCGTGTTCAGCTCCAGGTTGTTAAATAGCGCTGCCAGGTATAAAATCTGGTGACACAGGAATGACATACGGTGGCCGGGAAGTGCAAAACAAATTAACAAAACCCAAACCAAATTAACAAAACCCAAACCAAATTAACAAAACCCAAACCAAATTAACAAAACCCAAACCAATTTAACAAAACCCAAAACACATTAACAAAACCCAAACCAAATTAACAAAACCCAAAACACATTAACAAAACTGTAAGAAATTACAGAAATTGCACCCAAATTCCACTCCAAGATACACATCTAAAAGAGCTCATTCCTAAAAAGGTTTAAGTATCATAAGGTAATACGTTTAGGGCTCTAAACGTATAAACTTGATTCAATTATAAATATGGGAACGGCAGCAGGACATTAAGCATCACCATGAACAAAGGGTCTACGTGACTGCGATTACCATTTAAAGTGACCACTTGGTTGATAACAACTGTAACAATACCAAGACAAGGTGTAGGTGACCATGATTAACATTTAAAGACAATCAGCTAGACAACAAGGTGTAGCCCAGCCATTTGGGAGACATTCAATTCTTACACTCAACACACATTCAAAGCGGAACTTCATTTAAATTACCAAAAGGGAAAACTGTATATAATGCTTGAGCAGGATTTGCTCTGGGTTCTTGTTGACTCCGATGAACCCAAAGTACGTCATGTATTTTGTCACTGCTATGCTGGAATAAACTTCTTGTTCTTCATTAAGATCTTCACCATCATCGTCTTATTTTTACACTACGCATTTTTTATTTCTTACAAAACCCAAACCAAATTAACAAAACCCAAACCAAATTAACAAAACCCAAACCAAATTAACAAAACCCAAACCAATTTAACAAAACCCAAAACACATTAACAAGTCAGACAACCCGGAAGCGGTTGGTATAATTTGTTAATGGAAACTTACCATCATCGGACGAGACACCTTTCATTCACCTTTATATCTTTAATGACAGTCGTCTTGTCCAAGTTTCCATTCACAAACTATACCTACCGCTTCCGGGTTGTCTGAATCGGTGCATGAAACACATTAACAAATCAGAAAACACATTAACAAATCAGAAAACAAATTAACAAATCAGAAAACAAATGAACAAATCAGAAAACACAACGACATTTCAGACAACTCGGAAGTGGTTGGTATAGTTTGTGATTGGACAAGACACCTGTCACTCAAAGTATACATGAAGTTCAACAGTCTGCCACAGGGAAAAGTTGGAATGGATGGATGGAATGGATTACTGTGGATTAATTCTGTTATTTTCTTGAACGGAGAACTTTATTTAAACGGAGAACTTTACACATTACACATAAGATTCCATACCTGTATATCTTGAGTGACAGGTGTCTTGTCCAATGATCGGTAAGTTTCCATTCAAAAAACGATACACTACCGTTTCTGGGTTGTCTGACTTGTCCTTGTGTTTTCGAATTTGTTAATGTGTTTTCTGATTTGTTAATTTGGTTTGGGTTTTGTTAATGTGTTTTTGGTTTTGTTAATGTGTTTTCGGTTTTGTTAATTTGGTTTGGGTTTTGTTAATTTGGTTTGGGTTTTGTTAATGTGTTTTCGGTTTTGTTAAATTGGTTTGGGTTTTGTTAATGTGTTTTCGGTTTTGTTAATGTGTTTTCGGTTTTGTTAATTTGTTTTGCACTTCCTGGCCACCGTAATGACACCACAAGTGAGCGCCGCAAACTGCAGGAGTACGCTGACATATATATCTACTTATGTATCTATATATCTATACTTGTATATCTATACTTACATATCTCTATATATCTACTCTATATATCTATCTATACTTATATATCTATTTCATGTTGAGCTTCCAAGATCCCAGAAGTATCAGAGCAGCTGACTGGTGTAACATTTACTGAATAAGTGGGAAAAAAAAATACACACACGCACACACAAACAAACGCGCACACACACACACACACACACACACACACACACACACACACACACACCAGTAAAGTGCTACATCCCTCATGCCACATCTAACAGTGCGAACTGTAGGCATAAGTACATGGCAAATGGGTATGTCTATTATAGGTGAGATCAGAAATAACAGTCTTATCTGAAGATGAACAAGAATGTGTAGATTGCCGAGGAGGATGACAATGTTCCAACTTTTATCCCACTTTTGGATGCTAAGGCCTGTGACATAGAATCCAACTATATCCCCGAGAAAGTTTCTTCAGCCAGGTAAGTAGCATATTAGTCCATAACCATCCAAAATAACCACAGCAGATGAGCAGAAGCTACACCATAAAATAATTCTATTTGAGCAGGAAACAATAAAGTTTCTCAAACAGAGTTAAGATAACCATTACCAAAGAACATGAGGCAGCTTCAAACATGATCTCACATTTTACTCTGCAACTTCCTGTTTTATCCCTTCAGGACATGTTCCAGTGATTATTGAGATAAGGGACAAAACATGTCCACCAGATAAAACACAGTTTGTGGGTAAAAAAATTACTTAATATTACACATACACTTAACTAGAAGACTAAAAAAGGTAATGAAAGCACAACTAAATATTATTTCATGTCGTTTTATAAATGTTTTTAATTCTAAATGATATGATATGTGACCAGTGTCTGTAAAAACCCTTGTCCGGAAGCAGGTGTCATTACATTACAATAGCATAAAAACAATTAAAAGTAATTTTAAATTAAATGTTATATTTACTATGTGTAAGTAGTTCAGTAATTAATTTAATGAGCATCAAAAGTTACCACTGAAAACTGATTTTAATGTAGTTTTAAGACGATTTAACTTGTGTCCTGGGTTTTTGTCAACACCGTCAGACCTTTTTTTTTAATAAAAAAATCAGGAATTATTGAGGGCAGCCAAAACTCTGAGGACCTTTTTATGACTTCCTTGTTCTTACAAATGCCATGAGACCACTTTACTGTAGCTCTGGTACATTTTTAATATTCTTTTAAATTTATACCTACTTGTTAATACTTTGCATGTCACAACCATAGTGTGTCAACACCATAAACAATGTAATATAAGATTTGTATGATATTTTCTGTTATAAATGCTTAATTTAAAGTATAAAGGTAACAAGAAACGAATGATAAACAAGATGGCTCTTGTGAGAAGCACATGTGTTATGAGAGGAAACATGGTATTTTGTCAACTCCGTCACATGTCAACACCATCAGGATTTGTGTCTGACGGTGTTGACTCTTTCTAAGACGGTGTTGACAAATGCCATTATGTGCATTATTCCTCATTTTAGTGTAGTTTACTTTAAATGTACTTACAATTATATTACTTACAAAACATTTTATATTACTGTTGCTCAGTTTTATGTTGAATTGCAACCAATTGCTATATAGCTTTATGTTTTGAATTGAATCTCATTTTCATAGCTTCTCAAGTACTTGATATGTGCAGTGTTGCTTATGATTACACATAATTTGAAGCTTATGCTTTTCCATCAGGAAAGCATACTGATGGAATGGTATGCATTTCAGGCTAGAATGGCTAGGGAGAAGCTATCAGTGGAGGAACGAAAGAGAAGGAATAGGGAGTATCAAAAAAGAAGACGAGAAAAAATTTATAGCCATCCTGAGCTGAAAGAAGAGTTTCTGAGAAAGGAGAGGGAAAGATGGAGAAATAAGGTGAAGGAGGGCAAAATAAAAAACATCTCTGATTTGGAAGAAAGCCAAGAGGTATAAGAGAAGGTTTTGGAAACAAGCACAGAAAGAGTCAAGAGAACGCAAGAACAAAGCACAGGAAGGCAAGCATCTAGACACCCCACCACAGAGTCCTTTGGACATCAGTTTTGAGGATCCAAGGAGTAGTAGGCAGCTAGTTGTTCACAGTTTTTTGGAAAACAATGCAAGGATGACAACAGACAAGCAAGATACCATTACCAGGAAAAAAGTAAAACGTCAAAGGATGATTCTAAACGACACATTGCAAAACCTTCACATTGCATTTGTCCAGCAAAACCCAAACATTAGACTTAGTTACTCATCCTTCTGTGCATTGCGTCCATTTCACATTACACCTCCAAGAGCCTCAGACCGAAAGACATGTCAGTGTCTGTATCATGAGAATGCAACACTGATGCTTGAGGTCCTGAAGTCATTCAATGCTTTAACAACCAGCAAACTTGAAGAGAGTTTCCAACTTGTATGTTGTTCTCCAGCAAACGAATCTTGTCTTTTACGTACCTGCACCCGATGTCTGAACAAATTTTCAGTTCTTTCTCCAGGGCAAGGGAAAACACAAGTGGAGTGGAAGCAGTGGAAGCGCATTGAGGAGGGAACAGAAGATGGGGCGCACTTTCACACCAAACTGGTGAAACACACTGGCACTCTTTCAGAGCTTATGATTCTCTACCAAGACAAACTAAGAAATGAGACAACCACCCATGTCCACTCAGTTCATAATCAAACCAAGGAGTACAGGAACATGATAACAAATTGTGCTGAAACCCCTGTTATTGTTCATGTTGACTTCTCTAAGGCCTGGAAATGTAAATACAGTTCAGAAGTACAATCCTGTCACTATGGGCAAAACCTTCCGCAGCTCACACTTCATACAGGCATGTTCTACACCAAACATGAAAAGGCAGGATTCTGCACGGTCTCAGAGTCCAAGCGCCAGGATGCTGCAGCCATCTGGACCTATATGGATCAAATCCTGACAGGCATTCCTGCAAGATTTCCAAAGATTAACACTGTTCACTTTTGCAGACAGTATAAAAATAAAAAGAACTTTCATTTCCTCTGTGCTGTCCTTCCCCAAATGGGATTCAAGAATGCAACGTGGAATTTCTTTCCTAATTCACATGGCAAGGGTGCCCCAGATGGCATTGGGGCAACAGTTAAGAGGTGTGCAGACAGTATTGTGCTGAGAGGTCAGGACATTGTGGATGGCAGAGCATTTTATGAAATGGTGTCTAAGTTTTTGTGGATGGCAGAGCATTTTATGAGATGGTGTCCAGCAGCCTAAGTGGTGTCAAGCTACAATACGTTACCAGTGATGATTTTCAGTCCTGAAAACCATTCCCGGAACAAGGACGATTCATCAAGTTGTAGCTAAAGGGAACATCATGAAACATTGTAGAAACATTTCGTGTTTTTGCAATGAGCCACAGATTTGCCAGTGTTTCAGTCCTGTTACTCACACTTTGGATGGCATCCCTCAAGACCCAGATGAAGGACCCAGACAGAGTCCTCTGGCAATGCTGATGGAGGCCATGGAGAAAGAGCCTAGCAGAGAACCTGAGGGCACAACAACTGGGATAGGCCCCGATGATACTCAGAGTGGAGACTGGCTTGTTGTCATGTATGAACAGAACTGGTGGCTGGCTAAAGCCTTAACAATTGACCCAGAGCATCAAGATGTTCAAGTTGAATTTTTTCACCCTCAAGGGCCAAATGAAAAAACAAGGATGGCGGGATGTCTGCTTTGTGCCATTTACAGATATTCTAGTCAAGCTGAATGAGCCATCATCACCCGTCCGTACAAGCAGCACCAGGGAGATATATAACATATCAGCAGAGGTCATGGATTTCATAGAAGAGCAACACTTGAATCGTCTGTTGCCTGGTGTTTAAACTCCATCGACTGCCTCCAAGAAACTTCAATGACTTCTGCATCAAGTTACATTTTTGAAGATTTAAAGTTAAGCCTGCATCATGTAGGTACTGCAACACTTCTCTAAGGTGGTTAAGATGTTCTTCCTCAAACTTTGAGTACACCACAATATCATCAATGTACACAAAGCCACTTTTACCTTTTTGATCCTTTAGCACAATCTCCATAAGATGCTGAAACGAGGCTGCTGAGTTCTTAAGGCCAAAAGGTAACTGTAAAAATTCATATAGCCCTGACTGAGTCACAAAAGCAGTCTTATGAACGCTTTCAGGATCCATCTCAACTTGCCAATATCCACTTTTAAGATCAAGGGTACTGGAAACTGCTGCTCCATACACTGACTCAAGGATATCATGGATCTGAGGCATGGGGTACCCATCCAGATACGTCTTTGCATTTAGACCTCTGAAATCAATACAAAACCTTTGTCCACCCCCCTTCTTGGGCACTAAAACTACAGGAGCAGCCCAAGAAGAAAATGAAGGTTGGATGATCTTCTTATCCAACATGACCCTGATCTCCTGGTCAATTAAGGCTTGTTTTTACGGTGATACCTCATTGGTGATAACACGATGTCTATGTTCATTTGTACATACACTTGGCCACTCTTGAAGTAATAGTCGAAGTTGTGACCTGGAGATGGAAGATGTGTCTGAGTTTGCAACCAGCTGTTGAATATATTGACTGGTTTCTGAGGTTTCATCTGAAATGGGCAGAGCAACGAAAAGTGATAGCAGTGTGTCTGTAGCAGAAGGGGTTAAGAATGAAAAAGTTTCTTCTTGATGATTAGTGGTAGCAGGCAAGGTATACAGAGCATTGCCAATATGCAAACTAATTCCCGTCACTACCAGAAAACCCAATCCTTGCACAATGGGTATGGTGAGATCATCATCTTTCATTACAAACAGTTCAAGTGCATCTTCTTCCATGTAGATCACATTCACTACTCCATACACCCATAGCAGGTAATACCAAACCACCAGCTTGCTTGAAAGTTTGACCACGGCTTGATTTTAACGGTTCACTTCGTCCCAACTGTTTACAGCATGACTCTTGTATCAGAGTTAGGGAGCTTCCAGTATCAACCAGAGCTTGAAAGTATCTCCCTCTGATCAATACAGGTAAGGTCATAATCTTTAAGTTGGACTCTTTTTCAAAGATTGTAGCATACGGGTTGAGAACTGATTTGACTTGGGATGATAATCTCGTTCAGGCTGAGATTTTCTTTTATGTGTTTCTGCATTTACCTGGCTCCAATATCATTTGGATTCTTCAAAATCTCTCTCCATTTGTGTTCCAGTTCTCACCAACTCACTCACTTCCTTCACAGTTCCTCTCAATAAGCTTGCAAGTCTAGGGTTACAATTCCTCAGGATAGCTTGAACAATCTCTAGACAAAGAGCTCGGTAGTGGTAAGCAAAATTCAATTCAATTCAATTCAAGTTTATTTGTATAGCGCTTTTTACAATAGACATTGTCTCAAAGCAGCTTTACAGAACATAAACATAGAACAGAAGGTAAATATAAGGAATAATATAAAGAATTAATATAATAAAAAATTCAAGATTATTATTAGATATCGTCTCTAGGTTACGACCGTATCCCTACTTCCCTGAAGAACGAGACGCTGCGTCGAAACGCTATGGGCGTTCCCAAAGAGTTTCAACGCAGCTCAAGTTCCGAAAGGGAACTATAGTTCACAATGTGTATGTATTTATCCCCAATGAGCAAGTCTGAGGTGACTCAGGCAGCAGTGGCAAGGAAAAACTCCCTTAAATTGGTAAAGGAAGAAACCTTGAGAGGAACCAGACTCAAAGGGGAACCCATCCTCATATGGGTGACACTTGAGGGAGTGATTATAAATATACAGTCAAACAAATGTTGTATTGGTGTAAGGATCACATGGAGTTCAGATCTCCTCTTTAGTATCACAGAGTTCAACTGGAGCTGGTAGATCTGTAGATGTATCAGGATTCTCACAAGTCGGCCTCATCTCAGTGGAGGTCCAACATCGTCCAAAATCATGAATGGACTCTCTGGGTCCTTGTTTCCTTTCCAAAAGACGCTTAGTTGCTTCAACTTCATAATCATCTGCGAGGAAAGCATGCAAAAATTCTTTTTTAAACTCCTCCCAGGTAAGTACGTCTTCTTTCTGCTAACCACCAGTCTTTTGCCGTCCCCTTTAATACTGAGGTAAGAGATGCTAGGATTTCAGAATTCGATAGATGTCCAATTGCAAAATATTCTTTGCACCATTCTATGAATGACGCAGGATCATCAGAATCAAACTGGGGAAATTCAGTTTTTACACATTGTCTGGGAAGTTTAGCAAGGGTTTTTTTAGTATTTGTAGGTGTAGGTAACGGAGGAGAAGCTGGAGTAGAGGCATTAGGAATATAACTCTTAAACTTAGCATCAAGTTGAGCATCTCTCCTCTTCAGGCAATCTACCATCGACTTTCCCATATCTTGAATGCTTAATTCGAGACCCTGCTTGTTGACATTCTCTTTCAATCTTATAAGTCAATTTCTCTTCAAGGAGCTTACACTGGCTGCTAAACTCAGTTTGGGAACAGCACTGACTTAACTTTTGTAGACAAGCTTGTAAATCCTGTTCTGAAGTTGTAAGTCGCTCAGTCAGGCCTTGAACATGCGTCTCAACAGAGCTGATATGAAAGACTTTAACTTGGAATGACCTACAGAAATCACTAAAGCTACAATGTCTAATTTCCTTAAATGATTTTAAACATTATGTTAAATCTATAGAACATGAGTCCATTCACACTTGCAAATGTTTTAATTAATGGCACTTTTATTTAAATTGAAATGCACTTGAGTTGACTTTTGTCTTTTTGTTTGTTTTGTGCTTGTGTGATTTAATTTGTTCTGCTATTTTGGCCAGGTCTCTCTTGAAAAAAAGATTCTATATCTCAATGAGACTAATCTGGTTAAATAAAGGTTAAATAAAAAAAAAAAAAAAAAAAGACTAGGTCATCTGGAAGAAGAGGAAGAAGATTAATATCAGAGTGAACATCGGATTCCTCTTCGTCATCCGAGATAAGGTACAGTTCACTAAAAGTATTTATAAGATCTTTTATTTGAGTTGGATCTCTTCTAGTGGTAAAAGGTACGGCAGTGAAATCAACCGGAGGTTCATGTCCATCCCCTGCACTGTGCAATGTTGTCGACATTTCTATTACAGAATACCCATTCTAGACAAAACAAACACCCATAGATTCTTTTTTTTTAACAATCAACAAAAGATGCCCCGTATGGTCCTCCAAGATTTTTTCAAAACGGTTTAGATGATAGAATAGAATAGAGTTTTATCAGAATAGAAAATGATATGTATATAATCTATTTTAAATAAATGTCATTGTAGCCACAAACAGTTTATGTATTATATACATATACAAGAAACAGTTAGGAATAGAATTATTGTTCGTACTGTTATTTTATAGACAATAAGAGTGTTTAAAACCACCAAGACGGATGTGTGCGGTATGTGATTGGTTGTTAGGAACAGTGATGAGTCAGTGATTGGGCAGAGGAAACTATGGTGATTAGTAATAGGACTTTGGGAGGAATGGTGGTTATTGATTCGGCTTTGGGAAAAACTGGTGGTCATTGACTGGGCATTGGGAATTAGTGATTGGTCATTGGTAACAATGGAGATTAGTGATTGGGCTTTAGAGTGAAAATTGTGGTTAGTGACTTGGGCATTGGAAAAAGTTAATTGTTGATTGGGCATTGGGAATTATGGTGATTAGTGATTTGGCACTGATAACATTGGTACAGTGATTGGTCATTGGGAACAATAGTGATTGGGCATTGGGTGCAATATTGTTTAGTCTTTGGCCATTGGGAACAATTGTGATTAGTGATTGTGCTTTGGGTAAAAATGGTGGTCAGTGATTAGGCATTTGTAAAAATGGTGATTAGCAGGCACTAATATCTGCTCTAAAAGTCACTAAATTTGTTGCTAGGCTTTTTTTATCTAATAAAAATCACTAAAGTCGTTTAAGACTAACCAGATGTAGCAAGAAAGTTTCTAAGAAGCATAAAGACAGGCTTGGTGAACGTCACAAACATGAACCATCATTCTGTAGCTACTGTAGTTAGCCACTGTTCAGCCCTGATATCCTCTGCATGTTTTTTGTCAGGTGGGGACGTGGATTTGGTCTCATTCAGCTGTTTGCTGAAGAGGACAGCATTCTGAACCAACCAAACAGTTTACTGGGCATCATCTTTTACACTCTGCAGCTAGGCCTAGGTGAGTTTATACAGCCAAGCTTTCACCTTCTGTGTAGCTTTAAGATTACAGTAATTACAAAGGATCCAAAACTACCATTAGCTTTTAGCATTCTGTAAACCTTATACAACTTATTATTGAATGCTCTAACAAACAACAGGACATGGTCAGTAAATTGAACATTTCCTTTTACTGTTGCAGGCCAAATGGTGTCAAATACAGCAGCACATTTCTTGGTCATGGCATCCTGGGTGTCAGTAGCTGGTTCAATCTATCTAGCTTCTAGTGTTATCTAGTGTTTCTTCTGAATAAAGACGTGTATGCCTCAGATGCTCCAACTAGGGGTCACAATCCCACATGATTTATAAATGGGATCATGGCAGAAAATCTCCTCCTTTTTTGTGGTTTATAATTTATTATTAGAAATATCAAATATGGACATTACTGGGACTCAGGTGCAGACAGGTAACATTTAAACTAACAGTGGATGGCTTATTATATTGGGATGGCTTATTATATTGAAACAGATAGTCTGTTTCACTATCCTGACATGTCAAATTAGCGTAGTTAAACAAATACTAATGTTGTGCCTCAAAACTCATTAGAATTATTTAGATTAGATTCGACTAATCAGTAAATTATTGTTTACTTCACTGCACGTGGGAAGAAGGCAACAAAATGTAGAATCTAACCAAAAGTGCAAAGTTGTAGTGCAGTACAGGCATATTGACAGATATACATGATTATATATATACTGCTCAAAAAATTAAAGGGAACACTTAAGCAACACATCCTAGATCTGAATGAATGAAATAGTCTTATTAAATACTTTGTTCTTTACATAGTTGAATGTGCCGACAACAAAATCGCACAAAAATTATCAATGAAAATCAAATTTATTAACCCATGGAGGTCTGGATTTGGAGTCACACTCAAAACTGAAGTGGAAAAACACACTACAGGCTGATCCAACTTTGATGTAATGTCCTTAAAACAAGTCAAAATGAGGCTCAGTGGTGTGTGTGGCTTCAACGTGCCTGTATGACCTCCCTACAACGCATGGGCATGCTCCTGATAAGTTGGCGGATGGTCTCCTGAGGGATCTCCTCCCAGACCTGGACTAAAGCATCCGCCAACTCCTGGACAGTCTGTGGTGCAACATGGTGTTGGTGGATGGAGCGAAACATGATTTCCCAAATGTGCTCAATTGGATTCAGGTCTGGGGAATGGGCGGGCCAGTCCCCAGCATCAATGCCTTCGTCGTGCAGGAACTGCTGACACTCTCCAGCAACATGAGGTCTAGCATTGTCTTGCATTAGGAGGAACCCAGGGCCAACCGCACCGGCATATGGTCTCTCAAGGGGTCTGAGGATCTCATCTCGGTACCTAATGCCAGTCAGGCTACCTCTGGCGAGCACATGGAGGGCTGTGCGGCCCTCCAAAGAAATGCCACCTCACACCATTACTGACCCACTGCCAAACCAGTTATGCTGGAGGATGTTGCAGGTAGGAGAATGTTCTCCACAGCGTTTCCAGACTCTGTCACATGTGCTCAGTGTGAACGTGTTTTCATCTGTGAAGAGCACAGGGCATCAGTGGCGAATTTGCCAATCTTGGTGTTCTCTGGCAAATGCCAAATGTCCTACCCGGTGTTGGGCTGTAAGCACAACCCCCACCTGTGGACGTCGGGCCCTCATACCACCCTCATGGAGTCTGACCGTTTGAGCAGACACATGCACATTTGTGGCCTGCTGGAGGTAATTTTGCAGGGCTTTGGCAGTGCTCCTCCTGTTCCTCCTTGCACAAAGGCGGATGTAGCGGTCCTGCTGCTGGGTTGTTGCCCTCCTACGGCCTCCTCCATGTCTCCTGATGTACTGGCTTTTCTCCTGGTAGCACCTCCATGCTCTGGACACTACGCTGACAGACACAGCAAACATTCTTGCCACAGCTCGCATTAATGTGCCATCCTGGATGAGCTGCACTACCTGAGCCAGTTGTGTGGGTTGTAGACTCCGTCTCATGCTACCACTAGAGTGAAAGCACCACCAGCATTCAAAAGTGACCAAAACTTCAGCCAGAAAGCATAGGAACTGAGAAGTGGTCTGTGGTCACCACCTGCAGAACCGCTCCTTCATGGCAGGGTCTTGCTATGGGGTCATGCTAATTGCCTATAATTTCCACCTGTTTTCTATTCCATTTGCATAACAGCATGTGAAATCAGTGTTGCTTCCTAAGTGGGCAGTTTGATTTCACAGAAGTGTGACTGACTTGAAGTTACATTGTGTTGTTTAAGTGTTCCCTTTATTTTTTTGAGCAGTATATATATATATATATATATATACATATATATATATATACGTATATATATATATATACGTATATATATATATATATATATATACGTATATATATATATATATATATATATATATATATATATATATATACATATATATATATATGTATATATATATATACGTATATATATATACGTATATATATATACATATATATATATACGTATATATATATACGTATATATATATATACGTATATATATATATATATATATATATATATATATATATATATATATATATATATATATATATATATATATATATATATATATATACAGAGAGAGATTGAGAGAGAGATGTACTTGTGATACGTTAAGATAAAATAAAATAAACACATTTTTAGAATATGAAACTATTCTAAATTAAATTAAATATGCAACCTTTTCACTATTCGAAATTTAAGAAATTGCAGAATTTCTTGCACACTATTTATGTAACGGTACCTTTTTTTTTATAGTAATTATTTTGAGAGACTTTTATTTTGACGAGCAGATTGGTTTTCATGCGTGTGGCGAGTGTGAAAAAAAGGGAGCGCGCAGCGGGAAAAAAAGGGGTTAGCAGAAGTGAGTGTCGTGTCACGTCTGAGAAGCTGTTCTATAAAATTTCTTTAAGAGAACTAAATTAAATCGGAGCTTTAGTCGGATAAAGGACTGTTTACTGCACTGTTTTGTGGACTGTAAGTTCTACACAGTTAAGGACTCCGTTTTGGGTCGATTGGTTCCTGAGAAGTTTAGCCGTCGCTGGAGTGAGGCAGCAACTTTATGCTAGCTGCAAGCACGCTCGTGGGTGCTCAGTGTCGGCTGCTGTGTGTGTTCGTGGTGTGGAGCACTGTTTTGAGAAGATTTGAATTTGAGTTTACCCTGCCATCCAAACGACATCTCAGCTGATTCGTCTCAAGAGTGATTTGTTTATTATTCACTCCTTTGTGATTCATTTGATCGATTCATCGGGATACTGCTATTGAAAGAGGGAATTAAATTACATCTCTCGAGTTAATTGCAACGCACGCTACGTCAAGACAACGTATTTCTACTCATTCTACAGACTGGTATTTCCTATTTGTTCTTTTGGGATATCGTGGTTTGATGGACGGTACAGTTAAAACTTTAAGTTGAGCGTTTTGGTGTGTGAAATTGTGAATGCTCATTGAGAACTGTTATTTTCTCACTGTTTTGAGTGTATTTGTGTTCAAAAGGTCAATTTAAGTGTTGTGATTTAATTCTGAAGTTCTAAGTGAATTTTGAATTTCAAGGAAAATAAGAGTTTTCTTTGACGAAAAGAAGCGTGTTTTCTTTTCTAAAGTGTTATACTATATACTGAATATATTGAAAGTGATTGTGTTTGGGTGACAGTACAAAGAAATCCATGCAATACATTTGTTTATGTAACTTTTCTGTTTATTTTCTTTGATGTTTTCATTATATTGAGTATTGAGACTAATTCTTGTTTAAGAAATTATATATAGAAAATAAACAAGGTTTATATTTCTTTATACTTACCTGAAGTGTAATCTTTAAGTGAAGTCTGTCAGGGAGTAAGGGCGTCTCACCTACCTTAATAGACTTGGGGAGGGAGGAGTATGTGAACTCTTTATATATAATTCTGTCTCACATAGTTTTACTTCAGAAGGCTTTCTCGTGACGTTACACTAACTGGAGCCTACCCTTGTCAGTCTGAAGGGCCATTCACCCATAAGGTAGGAAACAACATACAAAGTCCATCGTGTACAGAGACTAAAAGCACTGGGGGCGGGGACAAAGATCCTTTCGTTACTCAGTCTTCCAGGGCAGCACAAATTTATTCCCTTACTATACGAGAATAATTGTTCCCGTTACATTTAAATGTAAGAGAATTTGTAATAAATAAATAAATTAAAAAGCTCTGATTTTTTTTCTCCAGGGTCTTTCCCCCTCCATTGATGCATGTGCTCAAATGAAATGCAGGTTTTTTTTATTATTCTTTATTATTGATCTAACATGGTTCTTTAGGTTTTACACAAACCTGTGGAATCACTGCCTGGTTTGGAAACAGCACCGCTGGCAAAGCCCTGAAAAGGGTCGTGTGAACTGCCAGCCACATTGTTGGAGGTGAGCTTCCCTCCCTCCAGGATATCTACACAAGGCGGTGTATATGAAAAGCTCGGAGGATCATCAGTGACTCCAGCCACCCGTCCCACAGACTGCTCTCTCTGCTTCCCTCAGGAAGACGCCTCCGCAGCATCCGATCCCACACTAGCCGGGATAGCTTTTTCCCTCAGGCTATCAGACTAATTAACAGTCAAAACTAATACACCCTACAGCATACTTCCACAATATGGTATGCCACACACTGCACTTTAACTGCAACAGCTCAACACTCGACTATACACACACTGCATTTATACTGCATTTATACACACTGGACTATACATACACACTGCATTTTATTTAATATAATAATCCATTTGACATTAATCTATCTGTTACCACTGGATATTTCTGTATCTGTACAGTCTGTTGCACCTTAACATATTACATATATATTTATACTTATACATACATACATACATACATACATACATATATATCAGTACATACTGTATATAATGTGTAGTGCATTGTAAATATGTCTAATAGTACACTATGTGTACTGACTATGTACGAGCATATTGCATCTTTTTCACATTTGCACATTTCACCTGGTATTGAGCATTTTGCACATTTTCACCCGTATGTAAACTGTTCTTAAACTATTCTTAATTTCTGTTTAATTACTGTATGTAAATTGTTCTGCGATTTCTGGATTTCGCTCCCAAGAATTTCACTCACCAAGGCAAATGTGCTGTGGTGATGTGACAATATAAGTGACTTGACTTGATAAGTGACTTGGAATCCTTACCAACCTGACAACATAACTCTTAATAACAACAGTTTATTTATATGTTTATAATGTAAAACTCGAGTTTATTGATTAAAGTTATTTAATTTCTTCAGAACTACAAATTTTCAAACTGTTAAGTTTGTTGGAACAGTTGCATTATTTTTACATCACTAACTATATGCTAAAGGTTTTGCCTGAAAACGCAGAAACTGGCGTCTCAAATCTGAATAGACTTCAAATGGAATTTACAGTCAGCTCAATTCAGTAGTTTAGTAAACACTGGAAAACTCTGCTCTATTTCTATTCATCAGATGCTAATGATTTAAAAAAAACATTAAACTATTTAAATTTGTTGCTGGAGTAAACATGATTGATTATTGATAATAACGAACTGAATACATTCTGAAATAAATGGATTTTATTTAGTTATGGCCACAAGGGGGCATGGTATCAACAGGTAATATTGTATCCCATAGCAGTGTAGCATATTTAAAGAAAAACGTATATATTTCATAATGTGTGTTGTTGTTGTTTTATTATGTTTGAGGCATAATCATAAATCACATTAATTTATAAACTTTGGGATTCTCTTCAGTTTCCCAGAGACTATGATAGAAGTTATATTTTATAAAAATCTGTGACAAGAAAACTAAAAGGTTTGGACAACTCATTCATTCATTCATCTTCTACCGCTTATCCGAACTACCTTGGGTCACGGGGAGCCTGTGCCTATCTCAGGCGTCATCGGGCATCAAGGCAGGATACACCCTGGATGGAGTGCCAACCCATCGCAGGGCACACACACACACTCTCATTCACTCACACAATCACACACTAGGGACAATTTTCCAGAGATGCCAATCAACCTACCATGCATGTCTTTGGACCGGGGGAGGAAACCGGAGTACCCGGAGGAAACCCCCGAGGCACGGGGAGAACATGCAAACTCCACACACACAAGGTGGAGGCGGGAATCGGACCCCGACCCTGGAGGTGTGAGGCAAACGTGCTAACCACTAGCCACCGTGCCCCCGGTTTGGACAACTGATTAAATAAATTGCATTAAGCTGTACTAAAAATATATCACATAAACTGTACACAATTTCTGACTAGATCGAATACAAATATTTTTTTTTCCACCATTACACATTAGGCTAAATGTTAAACACATCTGAACAATGTATAAAACAACTAAACACAACTAAAAAACAATATATAGGTCAATATATAAAATAGATTTCATTAGTCATAAGAAATAGTTCAGTATTATAACCAAGACATCAAAACGTGCACAAATAGGTTTTACTCTTTGAGCAGACAATTTCACTAATTAAAATGTGGTCTCAAAGCCTGAACACATGGTGAATATAGCATGCCAACCATAGTACTGTGTATTGTAAGTTTGCCTAAAATCAGTACAAGCTGCAACAGCCATAAAAGAAACTTTAAGCAGATTTTCTTATAAATTTGATTGTAAATTGTTAGTTTTTTTTAGCATATGAGGTCTTTCTGAATAGCATTGTGCACTCTCCTGAAAGATTTCATGAGATATACGGTTAGCAACACCTGACTGACACCTTATACTAGGTGTAATAAGATTAAACACAATTTTGCAGTTAATGTGATGAATGTGAAGCAGAGTGATCTCTTTTCACTCTGCCACGAGGCCGTCTCCGGTTCCTCCGTCTCCAGCTGCTGCTCCTGCTTCCTCCAACATCTTCTTATAATTGCTTTTGAAGAACCCAGTCTAGGAGTGATAGAAAAGTTCAAGCAACATATAACAGAGTGCAGAAGGTTGTTGTGTTCCAATGTAAAAATGAGAAAAAACTGAAGAATAATGATCATCTCTGCACTGACCTTATAGAGAACAGCAGTGATAACAGCCAAAAGCACAATTCCTCCTACAACACCACCAATTACCTCCTTAAGTGGGAATCTCTCCTCATACAGTTCCACCTGGGTATTAACCTGCACACAGTTGCAATAACAAGCCAATCTGGTAAGTAAATTCAGAATCTATCAAAGTTTTAATTTGAAAAACTGCACCTAATAGGATCTAGTACTGTGTTGGATAATAATATTCTAAGAAACATGTCATTTTAAGAAGCCACTTGAAGCTGAGGTTGGCATGGTGGTGTTGTGGATAGTCTAAGAACTGATCCATCAGGAATAACTTCCATACAGTATAGAAATATTTACAATTAACCTGCAATCTTTAATGGTTACAACCATGCCTGCTAATCCCTCTCCTACTCGCCAGATGGAGCCTTCGCCCAACTATTGACATCGAATCCTATAGCTGCACTGCACCCTGTTACTTTGAGTCCATTGACCACCACACCAGGTCCATGAAAGTCATATGAATTTATAGTTATTTATTTCAATGATTTCATTAAAGTCTCAGCCCACTGACGTACCTTGCCAATAGGTGCAGTGTTTATAGAACCAGAGGGGGAGTAGATATAGGTTGTTTTGTTGTAGTCCAGGGTTGCTGTACTGACCAGCTCAAAAATGGTTGATTTCAGTCCGATCTAAAAGGTGTACATGAATGATTAATGCAGAGATGTAGGACTTTTGGTGGAAATCGGTGAAAATACCAGTAATGTAATAGTGCATCATTGATATACCTGCTCAAGCCATCCAGAGCTGACATTACCAGAGATGTTGTAGTATTTTGCTTGATTTTTAAGGAGACTTGCAGCACATTTAAACACTCTGCACACAGCTACAGAGCAACTCTAAAACCCAGACACCACAAATAAATAAATTAATTAATTATATGTATTTATTTATATGACGAGTCTTGAGAAAACAGTGATTCTCTGCTAGATGTTTAAAATAATAGGTGATTATAGAAAGACATAACAGTTACTCACCACCTCTGGCTGTTTTTTCAGTGCTGTTACAAAATCTTGGATTGTGGGTTGCTCCTCTTTGTCTGCACTGCAGCCTTGAATCTAAGAAACACAGCTGTTTGCTTAACTCCAACAATTTTAGCCTAACATGGTGAATAGTGTGATCGGTGGTGTCAAAAGCTGCAGAAAGTTCAAGCAACACCAAGAAGGTTTGACCCCGATCAAAGCCAAGTAGTTGGTCATTTACGACTTTAACCAGCATTGTCTGTGTGCTATAATGAGGCCTAAATCCTGAGTGATATTCCACAAATGTTACTGAAATGTAGATCAGAAAAACTTCTTTGCTACAAACCTTTCTAGGATCAGTTTGATACTGACTTAGTTGGACAGCTGACATCAGTCAAAATGCAATCTCCCACCTCCACTAACAGGTCAGGATGAATCATAATTAACTTAGTTAACCACCATGAATAATTCACCACAAAGCGACCCAAGGGTACCCTCCCACATAATAATTTCCTTTGTTTGTTAACACTTATTCAGTTTCCCCCTTCATCAGTTTCCTACGCCTTTCATCCTCACACACAACCTCACACCCAGCCCCCACTTTAGGTTTAGTGTCTGCAGTTTGTGATTGTTGTTATGAGTATCAGTTGTGAATAGTCAGTTGTGAAGGTTGTCTGGTTTATGCTTATTTCCATTTTTTTGTTTTGCCAGCACTTGTTTCAATCTCCTATATTAGAAATGAAGAGGAAGTTCAAAAGACGTGTATGTGGGAGGATGTCTTGTGCTGGCTCAGCAGTGAATTCATCATGGTGGACATGAAAATACTAATAAACAGTCGGTCAAAGATATATATCTGCAGTAACGTTAATGTCAATTTACAGTACCTCCAAGTTGTTATTAGTCCAGATGTCCTTAACTCCTAATTTTATGGGTACTCTGATGAAAATGTTGAAGCTCAAATCCCTGAGGAAATTTTCCACCTGAGAGGAAGTGAAGATTTTATAATATCCAAATAAAAATGGCACATCAACTGGTTTATTCATTTATTTCTTTTTTTTTTAATTTATTTATACCTTGAATATTTGGTGAACTGGTTTCTCAAGGTTATTTTTTCCTGCAGTAAAGTTGATGTGAATAGTGGAATTCTCATGCCTTGACATAAAATCATATAAAGTGAGATATTGCTCACAGACAATTAAACAAACATCAGAAATTGCACACAGTTAAAGCCCATTAATATATGTATATATGTGTGTTCTCCTGGCAGATTACATTATTTGACCATTTATTGATAGATGTAACCAAGAGTATATCAAACTTATATACATATTTATTTAAACTATAAATCAGCAAAACAAATGGTCAACTGACCTGATCATCGCAACGTAGATGGCATATTTAACATCAATGGTTTTTTCTCTGAAGAGTTCATTGTCAGGTGAATGTTTGTCATTGTCACTGTAAATATCAGAATATTTTTATTAGTTCAGTAAAAATATTTGTTGTGATACTTTCTCTATGGTTTTAATTTAATTTATTTATATCAGTGATTTTCAAAACCGTGGACAAAAAAACTCTAAAACAAACAATAAACAAAAGTTAAACAATAAACAAAAACGTGAAAAACCCAAAAAATATAGATACTAGTACTCGCTCTTTTAATTAAAATAATATAAGATCATACCTGGAAGCAGATGCAGTGAATTTCATCATCCTGTCAAAGTTACTTTCTCTGTTTATGCTATATGTAACATCAAAGATAGCCTATAGGGGTAACACAGGAATTCAGATATTGCGTCATCATTTCCCTTATTTCTATTTAACCAGCCAATATTTAAAAATCTACACTACTTTCATCTTTGTCCTAGACATAACTCGAAATATAATACCTAGTCATTTTTCTTAATGCATTAAATATCTATAAAAGGAAAAAATAAAGTATAAACTTATTTGCGCTCACCAAACCATTAGTCTTGAAAATTGGTTTACTGATGAAACAAGTCGTCTCCCCCAGTGTAGCTTTTTCATCACTATCCACAGATTCACACTCCACTCTACCCTGCTCAGACAGTCATTTAGAATGAAAGTAAACAGCATTTCTAGGAACCAAATTCTTTGCCATTGTTTAAGTCATTGTATTGTAACAATTCCCATTGATAAAGGTTACAAATAATTAGCACAGTTTTTGCAGGATATATACGTTGAATCCTCCAAGCACATTCATGATAACTGCATAAATAGTTTATAAAGCATAATGGTTAAATGCTTAAATATTTTTTATATATTGTGATTAATGGTTTAATGATGTAAATGAATGATGTGCTGGGCTAACCTGCTCTTTCTTTTAAGATTAATTTACTTTATTCTTACATTTGTTACATTTTATAAGTAAGTACATGTATTTTTTAGGTAGGGATAAAACAAAGTATAATCCCGTTTTTATTTTGTATATGTTATACACTTTAGTGAAAAAAAAAACTTAGTCAAAAAAACTTAAGTGAGATGTCAGGATTTGCGTATAAATGCAAAACATCTTACAGCATGCAATTCAATTTATTTTGTGGAACATGGATATGAAAACTGCAGACGCTTATAATGAACGTTTGTTCAAGAACGTGTTGTTTGTAGGGTTCACAGGATTGCACGAGAGCGTATATGAGGGAAAACATTCAGACAATGTGTGAAATGTAGTATTACGTTAAGGTCAAAGTGCCCATAGTTACCAAATTACCATCAAATAGGCATAATTTTGTCACTTACCGCTACGTGTTTTTTTAGGTTGGAGCTGGAATTCTTGTAAGCTGCGATGTCTTTTGTTTTGGTGCACACAGAATGCATCGCATTATAAAGCTATTATGTTTTTACATATTGGAGTGAAAATATAGAATTAATTTGAGGCCACGGGTGATCTGCCTTTGATATAGCGCCAACGTCTTCCTCTGCTTCAGCCAAGCATCTTCCAACTAAAGGTGTGCTAAACTTCAGCGGGAGATGCGCAGCATACTCTCACGAAGCAGCCTCTCCAATGTCTCGCGAGACTTGTCATATAAACTAATTATTATTTATTAAATCTCATATTTATTAACGTTTGAGTAACGGAGGAATGCCGCCGATTGTAGCGAAGTAAAAGTAACGTTTTTCCACTAAAAATCTACTTGAGTAAGAGTAAAAGTACGCATCTTTAATTATACTCAAAAAGTACAAGTTACCCAAAAAATTTACTCAAGTAAATGTAACGAAGTAAATGTAATTCGTTACTACCCACCTCTGACAACTGTGTGTCAAATCTTAATAATACCTCATTATTCATCTATGGTACAGTATAACTCAACACTTAATGTGGCAAAATTGTTATGTTATAAACTTGCCTCTTTAGTGCCAGATCTCCTGAAAGACAGTCCAAAAGGGTACTTAAGAATTACTCGACTGTTGTAAGAATTTTCCTCTCTGTTCACTATGGAAACAGTTACATTCAGGTCTTGCATTATTCCAACTTGTATGACTGAGTATCTGAAAATGGAAAGAAAAAGAAAACACAAGGTCAAATCCTCGTTCTTAGATCTCTGAGTGGACGCTGAGTGTTTTCTTTGAGTGTTACTGTTTCCACTTACCCAGAAAAATTAAAATCCACTTTGAGATTATCAATGCAGATGTTATCAGTTCCACAGTTTATTTCAAAATCCAGCTGTAAAAAACGTTTACACAGTACAAGACACCTATTTATTAACAAGAAAAAAGCTATGAAAGAGAGCTGCTGCTGGTATTAATTCTAATATGAAATGCTGAAGTCTCTCAGCACTTACGTTATAATCTGAGGTATTCTTTGTATTAGGCCGCAGTATCGGTCGCAAATTATCCTGTTGATTAATAGGAAGACCTTCAAATGTATACTTTAACTCATTAATTATTGGATTTAATGCATCATTAGGGCAGGCCTGTAAGGCAAGAGAAAATAATTAGTTACAGAAAAGGAAACTTTCAATACAATCATATTTATTATTTTAAGAACCAAAGTAAGGGTCAAAATGATGTCAATTATGGACATGTGCTGGCTGACATGTGTTCGCATCCTCTCTTGTATTTACGGTACCTCAACCTCATATACACACCATTAGACATCCTACACAAGATGTCTGTCAGAACTCTTAGCTAATAAAATGTTTCATGGCCAAATTTCATCCACTACAACACATGAAATATTGGCGATAAATCGATGTTTAATACAGTGTATTTCAAAAACGTCTATGAAGATACGTCAAAATGAATGCATGTTAATTATTATTGTTTAATAGTAGTTAGTAGTGATATAGCTAATTTTGAAGAATCGCCACAAATTAGGGGAAATGTCTATTAATAATCCTCTTGGAAATTTAATGCAAAATAGTTTGAAAACTCAATCGTTTCTTGTAGAGCATTGCTTATAGAGAAAATTGCTTACAATTTTTCTTAAAGAAGACATTCATAAAAGTCATATTACACTAGAGCAGTGTTCCAAGGATTGGTAAGGATTAATTGATTAAATAAATAAATAAATAAATAAATAAATAAATAAATAAATAAATAAATAAAGACATTTCTTAGGCTGAAATAATGCTAATTGAAAATGTCAGATTTTATTAAGATTGTCTGGTTAAATAAGTATATTATAGATCATTTTTTATATTTATTCAGGGGCTTGAGCAATTACCAAGGATGCAATTTACTGTCTCTCTGGATCCTGTCTATTACTCAGTAACCCTTTGTAATTCATGTTTAAACACAAAATATATAACATATTTATAAATGAAGGTATAATGTAAAAATAATTAGCTTGAAATCTAATTTGTCATCAAAGTTAATCAGCAATTTTGTCATTCAACTACACCCCATTGCACATATTTAAAAGATTTAAAAGGAGCATTTCAAATACCTCTAGAATGAATACATGTTCTTTGCACTTCTCTTGTAGCAACACATCTATCGTGTCAGTTAGAATACGTTTTTTTTCTGAAAAGTAGGCCCGGTAGCTCTTTCGTTTGGCATCAAGCGTTAATGTATAGCTTATCTTTGCAGACAAATCTAAACAAACACAATAAAAGAAAAAGAAATAACCACAATGATAAGCTTCTTAAAGTCAAACATTTCCCTTGTAATTTTATGGAAAAGGCAAAGGTTATGTGTTTAAAAAATGTAGAAAAATATTGGAACCTTGTTTGGCAGTATTCGGCCTCGTCATTTTGAAACACAATTTTACTGTGTTTGTTAAAGGTTTGTTGCAGTCAACATCTTTGGTGGGGATTTTGGATGGGCTGAAAGTTACTGTGTTCTGTAAATCCACAGTGGGTCTGGATCTGAACATTTACACAAAACACAACACCATATGTAAATATGCATATGGAACATCAAACTACATAACAGCATTTCCACATTAATTTGGATTTGACCTTAAAAGTCCATATTATTACACAGAGGGGCAAAATCAAATTTGTTTACAAAATAAAGACTTTGAGACTTCTGTTGAGCAGAAGCATTAGTTCTGGTGCTGCCATTTGCTATCAGAAGTGACATAATTAGCTGATCTGTCTTCAATTATCCTCAGTGAGTTCCACATTATCTCATTATAAATACACCTGTTCCTGGAAAGCCACAGGAGAGCCCAGAGAAGGACATTCACCACTAGTCAATGACTGAGTAAGGAAGGTATTCGTAGTCAGTGAAGCAACCAAGAGACCACAATTAAGACCACAATGTATTTGCTGGTGAGATCCAAAGTTCAGATGGAAGAAGCTGGTTGCCTGAACACTACATAAAGCTGGGTTTATTGAAGAGTGATTCTACATTCAGGGTTCATGCTGGTGATTCAAATGTGAATAGATGTATGTGGTCTGGTGGGAAAGATATCTTGCAGATCAATGTTGTTCTATAAAGTATTAACCCGGAAAGGTGAATACTATTATAGTATGACTTAAAATCTCATAGTGAAAAATGTTACCCAAATATTGTGTATACCAAATTTAAAAAATCTCAGTCCATATCTAGGTTTAGAGCAGACTGCCCCAAACCCAGCAGTGACAATGAAAAGTGCTAAACTTGATAACGTCATCCCTTCATAACCCAGATTAACATATCAGAACTGAAATGCCAGACCTTAAAAGCAAGACAGCTCCTTTGGAACCGACAGCAAGATCTGGCAGTTGGTCTTTACTAAGGTCCAGAGCAGATGTACTCAGAGAAATACCAAAAAACTGCAGTCCACTGCGCACAGACGAGCCTGTGATTCTCTGTCAAAAAAAAAAAAAAAGAAAAGAAAAAGAAATTTACTGGAGTATTATTTACAAAATTACAAATCATGATAATTCTATTATTATTTGCATGTTATATGCTTCTAATGCATTATATGCTTCTAAGTATTTGATCTTAAATCTGTATTTTTTGTCTGTGTGGGTGAGTTGTTGTGTTTGACTAGGGTCTATTTTGACACTGATTTAGAATTTGTTACGAAATACCCTGCACATGGATTCTAGTGAGAATGTCTCAAGACCAGTTGTTGAGTGTTTATGCTCTTCTTCATGAGTGCCTCCACCTCAAATAAGATCATACAGTATGTGAGTCTGTAGAGGATAGATGCGAGTGTTAGCTGAACTTCCAGCCAAAATATACACATTGATGTAGACAGGGGGTTGTGGAGGGAATGGGGTTCTGCTCCTCATGCCTAATTTACTGGTCCAGAGAGGACTGTCATTTCCTTGACCGGACAAAATACCCCCTTTTTTTCTTCGATGTAGTGAAGAGAGCTCTTACAACTGAAGTCTTGTTTGTTAAGTATGTATAGTGTATTTGTTTTGTTGGACATAAGTAAAGTTACAGTATTGAAAATTAAAGTAATTAAGAACATCCTGCTTAATGTAATGGCAAATAAATTTTACAAGAATAAATTTATAAATTATTCCTGAGGTTTACTAATTCAAACATAATTCCCTGTGAAGAAGATCTATGGCTGCTTTATAATGATGTTTTGGGTCAAATATATATATATATATCAAAATGTCATCTGATCATAAAATGTCATCTGATCAAAAAGCAAAAATGTCCAATGCAAAATTAAACATTATGTGAATCATCAGGTCTTTCACAACTCTATGTATTATGATACATTTTAAATAAACCATAATCATAATAGGATGCTGTACACTTGTTCCTGTCTGACCTGGGAGAAAGTGGGGGCAATGTCTCCATTTCTCCCATTAAAGATGTAGATGCTGCCCTGGTTATTCTCTTCTAGAGGTGCTCCTACCACTACATCCACCAGGCTGTCTTCATTTAGATCTGCAGGGCTCGCCAGCGTCAGGCCAAACCTCCCCCTTTGTCCTGGGATTCCTTTCACTGCCCCTATGTATTGTAGCTGTAAAACATGTACAGAAAATGTCTGCAGGTTGCTAAAGAATTCTTCATGTTAAGGAAGATGTCTGGTATACAGTCATATTTAATAGAAACTGTACCGGCCAGTTTTCTTATAAAACAATTTTTTTTTAAACAATATATTTTAGGAAGTCCTGTTTTTACATAAGCATTTTAATAAGATTTTGATGGCTCAAGATCACATAACATCTAAACAGTTGAATATTGACCCATATGTAGCAATATAGCAATTTTACACAATTTATGTGATACTTGTTTCTAGACTAAAGAAGCCACTTGGCCATGGGTATACTATTTAATATTACTGGCCAAGCTGGGGAAAAATATTATAAAAAAATTAAGCAATTAATGCTCAACGACGTGATGGTTTAAGGGTGAAGTTAATTTTGGGCCAGTATGGGATGAATATGGAGTTGTTAGTACCCAAGATAATTGTATTAAAATTAATTGTGAAAAGCTTCTATACAGATTACATTAAAAACAGGAAGCAACTTTAATTTATTGATCAAAATGAAGTTTTCTTTTACAAAGTGATAAAAGTGGAGACTTCCGAGACTCAAATCACTGTTGTGTTTACTTTTTACCTGGGACACAAAAGATCTTTGAAAGGTGTAGATGAAGACTTTTCCTTCTTGATCCTCCTCATTATACAGTGGAGCAGAAACAAGTAGGAGGTCTGCGAAGTTGTCCAAATTCAAGTCCACAACACATAACTCAGCACCATAATAGGCACCAATTTGAGGCTGAAAAAATGGTGACAGGGTCTCAATTTCATCTGAGACTGGGAAATACACAGTTCACTTTACTAGGCCTAGGACTGAACAGTGTGTGCTGGAGCTGTATCTCAATGCAGCATTTTTTACTGCTATTACTAGATGAATAAAATTACCTCAGGAGATTCCAGTGCCTGAAAGACATTGTCTCCATTGTATATGATCACTGCCCCCATGTGCTTATCTCTTGGAGCTCCCTGAATGATGTAGAATTGGCCAAAGGTTGTTTGTGCTACTGCCATGGAATAACCTGTGAACACAGAACAAGCAGGTAGGAGTTTTGATTGGTCATGTTACATGTTTGCTCACAGTCTGATCCCTACTTTTGAATTCATAGATTCAATACAAACATATTATTTGATATACAGAAAATGTAGTTGTAACAGCTATCCAAACTCCTGTGATTTCTTTCTTTTTATTTTAAAAAAGAAAAAAGTAGCAAGTAATTCACCAAGAAGTGCTAAAAGTTATAAACAAATCCGGTTATTGATTCCTGGTTAACATCTCGGCTGGGTTTCATTAAAAAATTCAGACTTCTTTTCTCATTAGTTAAAACATTCTCTAATTAACTAAGAAGTGTTTCCAGAAGCCCTTCGTACTGAACATAGTACATAAAGACGTTGAGTTAATTGATTGATTGACCTTCGACTTAGCAGATTCAACAGTGAACTACCTTCAACTCGTTTGTCAAATCTCTTATATTGAAGACTTTAAAATCCTTGATCCTTGATGTTTAAAGCACATATTATGTATATTGACAGTATATAAACATCACAATGCAAACCCACACTACATGGATAAAGGTATATTGACACCTAAGTGTTGAATATCTAATACACATTGGAATTGCCATTAGTTCCCATGAAGAAATCTTAATGTTACAGCCTTCAAAGACATTCTAACTTTAGTGTGACTCTGACTTTACGGCAACAGTTTTTCAGAAGACCCACATGAGGGTCAGGTGCCTGCCAAATTTTGTCTCTATAGTGTTTTAAGCGTTTATGGATACCTGAACAAAACATATTTCATGTAATATCCCGATTTAAATTTACGTTACTTAGATTAGTTTAGAAGGGCATCTCACCTAGATAACTTTCATTACCGTTGCCCTTCTGAAAGGAGTTTAGTGGTGTTCCTTTTGTACTGCTGTACTTCTGATAACCACCTTTCCACTGAAATGCTCCAACTGCACTCATTATCACGTTACTCTAAAGACACATAAAAATATCAACTTAAACCAAGGACTCAAAATTGATGTGATACTAGACTAGATAATATTGGTAATAATTAATTAAAAGTTAAAAAAAATAAATAAATAAATAATTAAATTAATGTCAATCAATACTGGTTACAAAAATGAAAGGCTTTTCCTACATTTTCATCAAAGTCTGCAGTGAAGCCATCCTGTGCAAATTCCATCCTGGTGGAGTCTCCTGAAGTCTGGGTTCCTAATAAAGTAATAATACCACGAATGACACTTATTGTAAACGCCACCAGAAAATCAAATCTTTTCTTTTTTCAGTAGCTACAATAGATTCTGAAGATAGGTTTACTTGCATACCCTCAATTGCAATGATATTCGCTTCCAGTGTTTTTTGAATTTCCTTCAATACAGAAAAGTCATTCACTTTAAATACATGTTTATTGTCTGGATCCGACGCAATAGTATTCAACTCTTGTTCTGCTGCATACTTTCGAAAGGCATTGCCGACCTAGTGAAGAAAAAAATAACAGCATAAATAGAGACACATTGAACACAGCATAGTTAAAAATTTTGAATCTCTCCTATACACTAATACTTAGTAGTACTAAGTGCTAACTAGTTATAAATATTATATCATAGTATGTTAGTAGACTTTACAGATCTATGAGTTTATATAGTTTTATGAATGGGTAATGTAGGGGAATCTCTTACCCCTATAGCATAGCGAATAATGTTCTTTCTCTCTGCATTCTGAACAGCAACTGACAGTGGAATATTGTCATTTGATTCGCCATCAGTGATGACCACCAACACTCTGTTAACATTTTCTCTGGCCCCTGCCCTACTGGTAAATACTTCATCCCTGCTCAAAACAAATGAACTGATTGTAAACATTGCATCCACGTATCTGTTTTAATAAGAAAGCATTGTAAACATTTTGGCTTTTAGATGCATTCAGGATACTCACACAACTTTGTTGATAGCAGAGGCTGTGTAGGTCAGACTACCCCTTTGTCTGATTTTACGTATTTGTTCAGTGCTTGAAAACGTGTTGAATTGTACGTGTATTTCACAATTATCAGAATATTGTGCAACTGCAAACTGAAATGGAAAATAACATTCAAACTAAATTGTATTTTCTTTTTACAGCAAGTTTCTAAAAATCTAATTTGCAAAACCAGCATGAAAGTTTAAATCTTTATTAAATGGCTGTTTGTTATAAATTAAACTTTGATAATGAGCCCCATAAGTCCAGAAGGACATTTTGCTTCAGTAAGCTATTTTATTTATTTATTTATTTATTTATTTATTTATTTAGGCCAGTGTTAACCAGATATCTCTAACAATTGGTTCCTATATTTTTGTTAACCTAAAAATATCTGGTCCACTACAAAAGGTTTTGTGTTTTATGTTGTTTAACACTTCTAGATATAAATACCAGAAATTCAAAACTCTCATCTCATATCCATCTTTTGTTTCAAACCCAATGTCTTTGGTGTCAAGCACAAACAAATGAATTGGCCTTACTATTCCAATCGTTTCATGGAGGACTGTCAAATGAATTTCAGAAACTTGGTTCTTTGTTCTGCTCTCTGTTCTTTTCATGTAGCACTAATGATGGTCAGCAGCTCTGCCACCTTAATTAGGACCCATATTGTTTTTAATTATTTCTTCTTAACAATTTTATCTTGGTACTTGGAGTTGTGTTTGGAATGTATTTAAAGATGCATAATCATGTAGCTGTAGTATCTGGCAACAGGGTGTTCAGTCCCATAACTATAAAATCATTCAAATATATTAGATAGACAAAGAGGTTTCTGCACATGCCTGAAAATCTCTGTCTTTGAACTCGTTAATCATGTTTATAACAAAGTTCTTCATTATAGTAAAATCACTCTGGATAACACTTCCAGAGCCATCCAGCAAGAAAGCAATATCTGTTCCTGATGGACAATCTAAAGAAAGCATGAAAACAAAATTATAAGAATAGAGAACAAAAGTTTTGGATTTTTATTGCTGCTAGCTCTTCATATGAAATACCTCTCAAAGTGTGTGGTATAGGACTATTGGAAACCAGGTTAAAACACATGCCATTGTATGAAGTAAACTGTTTACAGTCCTTGGGAATGGTTGGGCCACAGACCTGAAAAATAATGTTTTTCCTTTTACTTAATGGGAAATGGTTAGACTCTAAAATGCATATTTCACAGATAATTTAAATCTAGATTTTTATATAGAAGCAAAACATACAATGAGATATCAGACCCACTATTTAAGATCAATTCTTACCTGAGTTGAAATACAGAGTTTTTCTCTACCTGAATTGAAATATCTGTGTATCTTACCAATATGTTTGAAGACTTGCGATCTTTAGTCATTGACAGCCCAAGTGACATGTTGACAGCCTCAGAGGGAACTGTGACAAGATTTAGCATGTTATTAAATGTGGGTCAAGGGAGTACCATTTCTGGGATATTCTTTTAATGAAAAATCGCATAAGCTTATGATTGATTAAAATTGTGTCTGCATTAGTACCATTAATTTGCATTGGTGAACATTTTCCGTTACTAACAGCACATGTGTAGACTTTCCCTCTTTGATTCTGACTTTGGAGTAATGGATCACTCACAATCACACTGAGAAGAAAAGGAAAATGTTAGCGATATGAACATGGACCTTACCCGACTCTTATAATCTGCTGTTTTCACATTGAGTTTTGCTAATTAACTTTATTTATTGCACCAAAAAACCACATATTAAATATGTCACAGAGAAAAGGATGGGTTTCCTTTTGAGTGTGGTTCCTCTTAGTTTCTTCCTCATATCAGCTCAGGAAGTCTTTCCTTTACACCATAGAATCTAATCCTGTAAAGCTGCTTTGAGACAATGCCCACTGTTAAAAGTGCTATACAAATTAAATTGTATTTATTTGAATTGAATATTTGCATTATATACAATTTGCAATTGCATTTGTAAATGTATAGACCACAAATTACAGTAGAAGGCACGTGTTATTGGAGTATTGTGTTTCTCACCTGTCCTGATCTCGCTGTATCACTTTGTAGCCGAAGGCTATGTTTTGGGGTTGGGTAAAATCTTTCCATGGATTTGGATCAATGTTGAAAGCCAACACTGTCTGAGATACTAAAATAAAAATAATTTAAAATAATTAAAAAAAAACAGGATACATGACTTTCAATAGTAAACAAGATTATTCATGTATTACTTAAATGAAAGTTAACATTAGAATAAATTTGAGTATATGCATTTTATTATTACTGAAATATGAGTATAAAATATTCTGGTCCATATTCAGAGTTGAGTTAAAAATACATTTGATCTTTAATAGGCTGAATGCTATTGATGTGTAAAAACTGGCTAATGCATGCTCAATCATTCATAAATTTAGCACTGAATTTTGCTCCAGGTGGAATGGCCTCTTCTAGAATGACTCAACTCCATCCACAGGGCCTGAGGGCTTACTGAACAACTGGAAAGGATGAAATTGTATAGACCTTCAGAGTCATCATCAAAACACAAAATAAGAGAATATCTTTTGGAAAAATGTCCGGTACAGTAAAAGGATGGTGCCAATACCTTAATAACATGCATCAACAGGCATGCTGTGGAAGCAGAGGCATGGCCAGGAACATGTGGTAAGGTTCACACACCTCTGATTTATATTGCTAATAAGTATAGAAGGGGGTACTCCTTACTCCGTGGTGGGTTCAGGGTGTGCACTGACCTCAATCCACCAAAGCCTGGTTCAAAATTAGGCATTGGGGCAGCATGAAAAATAATGTCTTTACAAATATCCTTTAGTGGCCAACATTCTTTTTTTTAAGCACAGGAGCATAGTGTTAAGGTGGCAGTTAGTCCCTGCCTCACCTATATCCTAATCCTAAGGATAAATTGTCTAGCATTTTCTTCATTTTTAAGGGGAATATGTGTGGAGGTCCTGTGAGAGAGGGACAGTGTGGGTGGGATTTGCTCTGCGTTGACTGGAGAGGTACTGCCAGAGCCATCAATGTCAGCACTGTGTCAAGAGAGCTCAGAGGAGGTAGAGGGCCCTGCATCTCCCTTCTTCCAGATAATCCCTCTCAGGGAGTTCTCTCTAGAGGAGTCATGACACAAAAGGTTTGGGCACACTTATGATCAAGTGAGAGTACTGTAATTGAAGAAATACTTTTCAAGGCCGTCACTATAATCCAATGGCCGATCACTTGGGTCACTTAAAACACTGAACCATCTAATGGCTTACTTTTATTGGCCGGACATTTGCAGCAATGTTGGCTAGTGGTGTGCAGCATGTCACAAATGTCAATTGGTGAATCCATCAGCCACCCCAAAAGTGCCACTACACCCATTACCGGTAATCAAGGTCTCTTTAGAGCAGTTGACATGCGGATATCAGTTTGTGTTAATGCTGGTGGATTATGCAACATAATATGAATGACCAGTGGATTATGCTATGCTAATAATATGAATGCCCAGCTATGAGAATTCACACCAGGGATCAAGTTCTCGTTATACTACCCACATCAAACTCCAAATTATTCAGAAAGTGGCAAGGCCCTTTGAGGTCACACAGCGAGTTGTGGACTATGAGGTTAAGCAAACGGATAGACGTGGGGCAATGACAAATTTACCACTTCAACCTCCTAAAACCATGGAAAGAGGCGAAAGTTCCGGAGAGGAAGAAGCTGGGACCAGAGCTAAAATTAAAATCATCAAATTCTTTCATTCCAGACCACCTTTCACCTTTCTAACTCATGGAGAACACCACATTAAGACACCCCCAGGGGTCACAGTGTGCAGCTGAGCCACACACAAAAACGGTGGTTTGGAATGAACTTCAGGCCAAGCTTAAAATAGGGCTAATCAAGGAGTAGCACAGTGAGTGACCAGTCCGGTGGTCTTGGTGCCAAAGTCTGACGGGTTGGTCCGATTCTGTGTAGATAAGTCAACTCGGTGACTGGATCATTGACAGATACCCCAATGTCCTGCAAAAAACAGCCTTTTAAAAACTCTTTGGTTTACACCAAAGTTTGGTTTCTTCACAGTTCTTTTTGGATTGGTCAGAGCCCCAGCGGCTCATCAACAGAATCCTCTGGGTCATGGGCAGGAGCACCCCACATTGACAAGACCACAGATATACCCAAGACCCAAGTTCAAAATGGGGTGCAACAGTTCCTGGGGCTGGCTGGCTGGCTATTATACCTCATATCATATGTTCATACCTAACAATTTGGATGTCACAAGCCCACTGACTAATCTTGCTAAAAAGGAAGCGCCCGGCCTTTATCCAGTGGACAGAGCCATGCCAGCAGACTTTCACTAAGGTAAAGGCTGCATGATGTGTTGAACTGCTTTTGCATTCTCCTGACTTCTCTTTCCCTTTTGTTTCACAGACTGAACAGACATGGCTGCTGGCCATGTTGTCCCAGGTGGAGGAGGGGAGGAGTACCCTGTGCTGTATATTAGTCACAAACTATTGGTGAGGGAAACTAAACACAGCAACAGAGAAGGAGTGCCTGGCCATCAAGTGGGTGTTCCTCACTCTCATATAGTACCTGCTGGGATGGGCCTTCACCCTCTGTTTGGACCACCCCTTGCTCCAGTGGCTCCAACACATGAAGGATACCAACATGAGGATCATTGGTATCTATCTACAGTATACAGCCTTTTAACTTCCAGTTCCACAGGCCCAGTGCACAGATGGCTGTGAGAGACCTCCTATCCCACCGAAGGGGAAGTTAGCTGCAGGCCAGACAGCTCCCCAGCCTGAGGCAGATGTTGGGGTTATAAGGAAGCAGAGGTGTTTGTGAATGGAAGGCTTTGTGAATGTCACTCTTGCCTGTCTTCAAAACTTGAGAGCCCTGCTTGGTAATCTGTAGTTACCTCACAAGCTTCTCTTTTCTCTCTCTCCTTCTCAAAGCTAATAAGACCAACACTTGCTGCTTAAATTGTTGACAGTTTTTTGTTATGAAGACTCCTAAACAGATGTACCTCAAAACAATGAGACTAACTGGTGCAAAGAAATCATTGGTCTAACTAAATTCCACAAGATGGCATCCCAGACCATTATGAATCCCACAGTTAGACATGAGCATAAATCCATCCAGATGCAAGAAAGATCATATACAAAGTGTTTCTGAATGGTAGCTTTGACATTGATTCTAGTTTTAAAGGTCACAACAAGAAAGTATTTTTGTGTGTGTGTGTGTGTGTGTGTGACACTTTTTTTTTCAGTAATGCATAATACGTTTGTTTATGTTCCTGAAGCTTTTATCCAAAGTAAGTAACATTTGAGACATTTACATACATAAAGGCAGACACTCTTATCTACAACAACAGAAGAATAATGACAATTTCATTTAGTTTTTGGCCTTAAAATCTCACTATATTACTAATAAACTAATAAACTAACCAGTGCATCTGTGTTTGTATTTTTATCTAAGGCCCTTATTTTGCCTACTCAATGAATATTCACTTTCTAACACACAAACACACAAACTTGTATATCTTCCATTAAGAAACAGTACATTTCTGCCTCTGTTTCACATGAGACAAATATATTTACTCTAATGTACATAAAAATGCCCTTTACACTTAAAAGTAAAGTTTTTTAGTTCAAGGTGCATTCATGTCACTTTCATTAATAACTCAAATTTTCACCTCAAAATCTAACTGGTATGAAAAGTACAAACAATTAAAAAGCATCTTGTACATTATCTCTTCCGGATAAGATGACCTCTGTCAAAGCTAACGCTTTATTAATAAACACTTCAAAACATTTGAGTGTAACAGTTAAGCAGGAATTTTAAAATGAAGGTTGAAGTGTACGTTTAATGGACACCTTATTAAACCCTTCTATTCCCATAGCAAGCCAACAGAACCCATTTAGAATGTTTAGATCTTTATCTATTCAGAGAACCATGGTCATCATTCCTGTATAGAGACTGAGGTTAAAGTTTTTTCTTGCACAGTTTGCACATCAGATTATTGCTTCACCACAGAAACTCAAGCCAGCAGTGAAAATGATGTCTAAATATACGCCAAGTGCTACAACATGCTCAATGTGTTAAAAAAGGGGAATGTTAGAGAACAGCTAAATAAATCTATCTCTATATCTGACTATGTATGCATATGTGAAGTACACTCTATTGTTTGTTATAGATTTAGTCACCCACGCTGTTCCATTAGGTTTTTCACTACATTTTGGAGGAACCGTTTGGATTTGGTCTTTTAGCAACAAGAGAATTAATGAAGTCAGGCACTAAGGCTGCAGAGGCCTTGTACTTAATTGGTGTGCTAATGCCAAATGTGATCACATGGGGGCTGTAGAGACCGAAATTCTAGGCAAAACATATCTTTTTAAACGTTTCTTTGTGTGCAAGGGCATTATAGTTTGGTGAAATAAAATGGTGTAGCATTTTATACACTTCTTTTCTCCCAAATCTTGTGGCTCACATATGGATGTGGATGTGATGTACAGGGGCAACTTTTCCTGTTAACCGGAAACAGTCCTGAACTCTTTCCCATAGAGAAATTGTATGTCTCCACTGACAGTAGAGACTCCTTCCAAAAATGTTACATTTATGGCATTTAGCAGACCCCCTTATTATTTCAATTTATACAACTGAGCAATTGAGGGTTAAGGGCCTTGCTCAGGGGCCCAGCAGTGGCAGCTTCCGGTCCTTCCGGTCAGTATTCTGACACCTTAACCACTAGGTTACAACATCCCATGTTACTTTCTACTTTATAATCTGATTTAATAAGCCACATCTGATCAGGTAACAATGAACAATGTCTACACCACACAAATAATTCAGTAAATACATGAAAAAAATGAATTCAATCTTCATATAATGTTTGGCAAAGAAAGCTCGGACATGAAAACTATTCTATATTCTTCATCTGTGCTCTGTGTCTGGAATTGTGTTGTCATTGTTATTGCACGCTCTCATGCAAAGAGATTGGATTTTAGAGATTTTTAATGTCATAGAAGCACTACACAATTCATCATGCTAGAAACAATCACAATGTAAACCGTTGTGTGTCCATGCAGTGCAATGCTAATCTTTGTCACAAAGCATACAGTGTGTGGTGGAACAATAATAATAATAATAATAATAATAATAATAATATATATCATAAATTTATGAAGAGATTTTTTTTCCATTAGCGGTATTGTAAGAATCTTACTGTAGCTTTTTTAAAGCTTTGGTATGACTTTGCAGCAGTAAAACCAACAAAGCATGAATTATGAAAATAAAAAATGAAAGAAAAAGAAAGCAGAATAATTAGGAAGTGGCTAAACCTTGTACATTCCATCAACTTCCATAAAAGGGCATTCTGAATGTTTAAAAGCTGTGTTATATTCTCTGGACAAAGTTTATTTCCATACCATATGCTGTACCACCTATGCAAAAAGCACCAAAAATAAATAGAAATAAAAAATAAATAAATAACATATATGTACGTACGTACCTTACATATAGTTCATATAGTACTCATAAAAAATAACATGTATTTCAATGATAGAAGAGATCAAAATGGACATGAATTTGAATACATTTATTAGAAATAGAGTTATAGAAGTGATGAAGACACCTTGTCTGATCTTACCAGAAATCAGGAACATGTACAATGCAAGATTCCAGTCCATGTTCTATTCTGTCATCAGGTTCAGAATAACTGGGTAAAGTTGAGGAAGTAGAAACAGAAGAAGTGTTTTGAAAATGTATTGTATACTCGATGTAGTAAGCCCTGCACACCACTGTGGGAGTGGCATAAATTGTTTAGAGGAAATCAGGGAAATGCTGTAGAAATATTTTCACATCATGTAGATTAATAAAGTTGAGAGTATTTTTTACTTCCTAATTAAATTTTGGATTCATTTCCCAATTTAGGGTTTTATAAAAGTGGCATAAGAAAGGTTTACATATTTGCACAGTTTTATCTGTAAAATCAATGAGGTACATACTGTACATTTACAGCATTTAGCAGACACCCTTATCCAGAGCGACTTACATTTTATCTCATTTTTATACAACTGAGCAATTGAGTGTTAAGGGCCTTACTCAGGGGCCCAGCAGTGGCAGCTTGTTGGACATAGGAATCAAACTCACAAACTTCCAATTGGTAGCCCAACACCTTAACCACTAGGCTACCACATACGGAGGC